>NW_026067991.1:1546790-1592483 GCF_014885135.2 Alexandromys fortis
TTTTTGGTTTTTCTGAGAGGGTTTCTCTGTGGCTTTGGAGCCTGTCCTGGAACTATCTCTGTAGACCAGGCTGGTCTCGAACTCACAGAGATCCGCCTGCCTCTGCCTCCCGAGTGCTGGGATTAAAGGCATGCACCACCACCGCCCGGCTTAGATGTTTCATCTCTATCAGATGACACCTCCTAGGAAGAAACTGAGGGTATGAAAATCTCATGGCAAACCACTTACAGTGTTACTGATATCCCTTTCTCCCCTGGCCTCCTTTTATGCTGTTTTTTTTTTCTCAGATTGAAACGTTTTTTAAATAAAATTGATGATTCCTCAATGGCTTTGAAACTTACCAAAATGTTTTACCTTTAGCAATCCTACAAATTGAAAATCTGGATTTATAGTAAAATATTCAGAAAAAGGAAAACTGCTCTGACTCAATAATAAGTGGCTCAAGGTTAAAGGAAATTTCTTTTTAATCTATATGAATGAATATGATGTGTAGACAGGCGTGTGCTGCAGCGCATGCGTGGACGTCAGGCCAGCACTGGTGTTTATTCTTTCTTCCTTCTTACATGGGTCTCAGGAGTCACACTTGGGTCATTGGGATTGCATAGCAGCCGCTTTACCCACCGAGCCAGCTCCAGCCCCAGTGACTTCTTCGTGGGTTTGACCCTCCCTGACCCCTCCCAACTGTGTTAACTGCCTGTGCCTGTAATAGACTCGTGAGGTGAATGACACAAATGTGGTCTGTGCTTAAAAGTGTGCAGGTTCGCCAGGCGGTGGTGGCGCACGCCTTTAATCCCAGCACTCGGGAGGCAGAGGCAGGCGGATCTCTGTGAGTTCGAGACCAGCCTGGTCTACAAGAGCTAGTTCCAGGACAGGCTCCAAAGCCACAGAGAAACCCTGTCTCGGGAAAAAAAAAAAAAGTGTGCAGGTTTCCTCCATCGGATGGAGCAGTTAGAAGTCGGGCGCAGCAGCAGGACAGGAGGGTATGTCTTAGTCAACCACCCATGGCCAGAGTAAGAAAAGGGCTGGGGACACGGGCCCTACAGCCTCCTTCAGGCGTATGCATAGCACTGTAACCTACATCTCACTGGCCTCTGAAGGTAGCGCTACGGGCTGGGCCATTCCAGCTCCGAGCTCCAGTGCCATCCCCCTCTTTCCCAGGTGACCTTCCCTGGAGAGCCTGTCTGCAGTGTCTCACTGAGCTCCCCTGGAGTTTCCACACCCTTTCTCCTTCCACAGAATACCTGTGCTCTAGCTGGGTGGTGACAGCTTGTTCCCTTTGTTTATAGTAAGTGGCGCTGTCATTGTGTTTTGAACGTTATGTTTTATCCTATGTTGCTATGGTCCATATATGTTCCCAGACATGTTAGGAATGGTGGTAGATAAAGAGGTCACTATCCTTGGGCTGATGAGAGGAGCTGATGGGTAAAGGCGCTGGTGGCCTGAGAGCAGTCTCTGAAGGTATCGCACAGGGAAGCCAATTGCTCAGAGAATGAAAACCCAGTTGGGCAGTGGTGCACAACTTTAATCCCAGCACTTGGGAAGCAGAGGCAGGTAGATCTCTGAGTTCAAGGCCAACCTGATCTACAAAATGAGATCCAGGACAGCCAAGCTACGTGGAAAAACCTGTCTCTTGGGAAAAAATTGAAATGCAGTGCACACTGACTTCATCAACCTGGATCAGACTCCGGGGAGTCCAATGCCAGGAGGTTCACTGTCAGCATTAACCACAGTACAATTTGGGAAAAAGTTTTCTGGCAACAATCAGTCCAATTCTAGGTGCACAATGAAGCTTAAGGTGTGACTACACAGAAACTCCTTTACAAAGTACATGTGACCATGAGGGTGGGTTCTGTAGCTAAAAGGCCTAGAATCTAGTGTGGTCTCTGACCATAGCATAGAGGTCAGCAGGCCATAGAGTACTGTGACACCTCCCCTAAGGATGGGTGACAGTCTAGGGAGGGAAGAGTCTGGGGTCATCATCCTGGGGAATTTCAAGTCTGCCTCTGTAGCACAAGGTGGTCTACCTCCACAGATGGCAAAGGGTCATTAACAAAATCCACTCACTTTCTGGATGGAATGCAGGTCCTTGATTTTGATGTCCATTGAGGAGACATTCCTGTATAATAAACATTGCTCATTCTCTTTGTGCTTCTCTGTGACAACAGCTGCCAAACCTGATAGTGTAACAGTAAAAATAAAATGGCACTGTTCCCCAAGTGGCCCGTGGGCCATGAGGGGCAGCAGATCCCAGGCAGGGAGCCGTGTAGTAGCAGTGGACAATAAACATGAGACCACAGCAGGCCATGAAGGCAGCTGGGTCCCAGGCAGGGAGATGCGCAGCGGGTGAGAGGCAGAGACACACACCATCCAGAGAAAATGGGTATTTATTTAGAGGGCTATGGAAGGGAAAGAGCAGAGAGAGCCAGAGAGGGAGAGAAAGAGGAGGAAGCAGAGGAGAGGAGAGGAGCCATGGGAGCAGCTACCTCTTTAGAAGAGTCAGAGAAGAAAGGGCTCGGGCTGCAAGAAGAAAGGAAGCTCTGCCTGCCTCTGCTGTGTAGGGGAAGGGAGTGTGTGGGGCTTGTCTCTTAAAGGGACAAGACAGACCATTACATTCCCATCTCTTTTTTATAATAAAAGGGCAGGAGGTTAGGCACCACAAGTTAAAGGAGTTGGGGCGGCGGATTCTCAAGACTGCTTCCCGCTTATTTGTGGGTGTCGCCTGGGGGGTGGAACCTGAGGAAGCTGGGTGCTGATCACATCCTGGGTTAGCTGGTCTCTTTGCTCCTGTCTGGTGTTTGTGGTATGGAAATCCTGGTATCTTTTACACCTATTTAAGGTACTGGCAGTACAGAGGACGAAGTTAAGTTTAGGGGGAAAAAATTTAGGACTAGAGAATTGAGAGGAGTCTGTCTGACTTGTTTAAGGTGGATCCTTCAATTCTGCTCCCTAAAACTCACAATAATTCTTTGGGTTTGTGAAAACATGAGTTATCAGAATGACTGTGACAGATGTTTTTGCACAATGAAAAGTACTTTTAAGACTATGGAAGGCAGCATGAAAGAGATTTGATAACTTGTACTTGTTGGAATTTGTTTGGTGAAGCTGTCCTTTTAAACAACGAAACCTCTCAACTGTCAAACTGCATCAGAGATAAAATTTTACTTGAGTTATTGATTTAAAAACTGACAGAGAACTTACTTGGTTGGCACCTAGAGTTTCTCCTCAGGGTCCTCCATGGTTGCTGAAAGTCTTATTTGCCTTTTGCTGTTTAGTGCAGGGCCTGCCAGGCTTCAGAAGATCCTGTGGGCTAAGAAATCTGTAGGAAGACAAACCTACCTTGACCTGAGCAGCTAGGCTGTCAATTCAAGCTATTTTGTCCACTGTCTGGAGATCTTCAGTTTAGATGAAAGGCAGTTTTTCCCAGTGGTCAGTGCTTGACAGTTGAAGCAAATTGTGGATGGACATTTTTCTGTGCCCATTTGTCTTCTGTCTTCTTTGGAGGAAGTAGAGTGCTGTTGCTAGGAGCCAACCTGTATCTTTTTTGTTATGAAAAGTTTTTTAATTATTAAATATTTAAATGCCATATTCCCCAGATATTTGAATAGTTGAGGGTTATTTATTGGGTATAACTACATTATAGAATCTGCCTGGAGAGCTGGATCCGAGCTTGTCTGTGCTGGCTTTCAACTTAACAGGTAAGATTTATACTCATTGAAAGACAGAAAGAGGAAAAAATTGCTTGCGATAGAAAGTTAATGGCAGAACTGACAATAATAGAGAGCAGCTTAATATATTTTAAAGCAGGGTTGGACTAAATATAAAGTACATACCAGTTTAACACATGAGACTTATTGTTTTATAGTCTGGAATGAGAGGCAATGAACAGGCAATCATAACATTTAGCAGTAAACATAGGTGCATTTAAGTTATATGTATGCACATACAGAGAGAGAGAGAGAGAGAGAGAGAGAACAGGAATTGGGAAGAGTGGATGCTCTTGGTGGGCCCTATCAAAGGCATGCCACTAAGTAAAACATACATGTTACAGAGTCAGCAAGAGGAAAACATAAGTAAACCAGGGGATCAGGCAAGGTATACTTCAGTAAAGATGGCAGGACATGGTCACCTGACCTGGCTCTCAGTTAAGATGGCAGTGAAGTCATCTGACCTTAGTTAAGATGGCAGTAAGGTCACCTATGTACTACAGTTAACACCAGGGAACTAGGCAGGAAATACCCCAGTAAAGATGGCAGAACTTGGTCACCTGACCTGGCTCTCAGTTAAGATGGCGGTGGAGTCACCTGACCTCAGTCGAAATACAGCAGTCACATGTTGTATGGAAGAGAGACATAGAGGCATGATCTACCTAGTTGCCGAGCCGCCGCCGTGCCACAAGCCGCAGGGGGGAGCAAAGGCTGGAACTGAAAACAGCTGCCTTGTGGATCTGAGCAGTGACTGAGACAGTTTGAGGAAAAGCAGAGCCAGTGAGCCACTGGCAGAGCATGGTTTGAGGGTTTATACCATAGCTGAAAACGTGAAAGCCTGTGGAAAACACCACAGGGCCCATAGAAGAGCGGGGTGTGAAATGGCGGCGAATACTGCAGGGCCTGTAGAAGAGCGTCTTCTCTCTACAGTCCGGGCGACTCAGAAGCCAGAGAGGCTAGACGCCACTCCGAGTGGTCTCTCATGGCAGAGCCCCCAAATTGAATGTACCACACAGCGTGTGCAGGGCTAGCGCGGGAAGACCAACCCTGGGTTGTCCGGTCACATTTTTAGCCATGGAAAGTGAAAGACCCCGTGCAGGAGAGACTCTCACTCAAGTCTCGGGATAACATAACCCCCCCAGTAACTCACGAGAGACCATCCTTGCTGCAATCACATGAGGCTTTAATGATGGGATGAGACGGGAACCAGTGCACTGGGCCCGAGACTCATAACCCACGCAGGGGAAGAGTTCGACCCCGAGTGACCGGGAAAAGCGATTTTTAAGGGAAGAAACCACAGTCCAGTGATCCGTGTTGTTCCTTTTGGAAACTACAGCTCCCAGATTCCTCCTGGATTACGGACACCTGCGTGCCCGGGCGCGCACAGGTGCAGGACATTTCTCCCAGATACCCTTGCGCTTCTCGTTAAAAAGCGAGCTTCCACGAGGTCTCGCTCTCTCTTGCCCTTTACCTTTGTGTGTCTTGCACACCTGTCCCTTATCGTGTTCTCCCCCCCCCCATTAAAGCGCACCCACGTGGGAGCCGCGTGTCTGTGTCTTCTCCTTTCGTGCGTGTTTTGTCTGTCCTGTGTTTGTCTACACACACACCCGCTTTAAAAGAATAATAATCCGGAATTGGCAGAGAGTGTGTCACAGAAAATTCCGAAAATACCAGTGAAGATTACAAGGGGGCATCCCCCTGCCTCTCAGGACCACTCCCAAGGTCATAATCAGCTAGTTCTTAAAACACGTTACAATGACAATCACAAGGGGGAAGCTCCCTGTTTCTCAAGATTTTTCTCAAAATTACAACCTAACTTTATCTTCAGCTAGTTCCTGAAACACAGTCACTAACCGGCTAATCCTAGATTTTTGATTCTTCTCTTCCTGCTTGGATTTTTTGGCTATTTTCTCCCTGCTGGGGAGGTCTGGATTTATCCAGGTCTTTCAGAAAGCAATGAAGGGCTCAACCGTAGCCATGAAAGCTGTGGTTGGCAGCTGGGAGGGGAAAACTTACCACCGAAGCCACTGGTGTGCGTAGAGGTTGGCATTTAGGCAGATAGAATGCAGAGTTGTTGTAAAGAAGCCTGGTTCCCAAGCTGGTGGTTCCCCGTGTCTTCAGCTGGCCGGACCCTGAGCTGGAGGGAACATGGAGAGCCTGGCTGGGTCACAAGCACCAATGTAATGGTTTAAGTAAAATACTGCGGTTCCCTGAGGGGCACAGCAGCAGAAACGCCGATCCCTGGAATCTACGTGGTAGAAGGGGAGGACCAGCTCCCACAAGTTGTTCCCTGGCCTGCAAGCACGTGCGCGCGCACAAAAAGATGCCCCCCACCGAGGCTCTAGATCCTGGTCAGGCTGTAGCCCTCACCGTGCACTACAGCAGAGCCCTGGGGAGCAGCCTTGTCCTGGTCCACAGCCGGTCTCATCCCTTTCCCCGGCAGAGGTTAGTAATTACAGTTGTTAACATTAGTTATAAAGCTGGGCAGTGGTGGTGCACTCAGGAGGCAGAGGCAGGCGGATCTCTGCAAGTTCGAGGCCAGCCTGGTCTACAGCGCTAGTCCCAGGTCAGGCTCCAAAACTACAGAGAAACCCTGTCTCAAAAACAAACAAACAAACAAAAAGTTATAAAACTTAATCGTTCACACTGAAAAGTAACCCTCTGTGATAGTGTCAAATGCCAACTTGAGACAGTCTAGAATCACCTAAAAGAGGAGCCTCTAAGAAGGCATTAATAAGTCAGTGGATACGGAAGACCTGGCCACTATGACTGGCACCATTTTCCCGGGCAGAGCATCCTGAACTGTCTAGTGGAGTGGGCGGCCAACACAGCCTGCATTCATCCCCTGCTCCTTGCTGTTTCCTGAAGATGCACATGAGCGGCTGTCTCAAGCTCCTGCCTCTGTGACTCCCCTTCCAATGACAGACTGTAACCCCGAACTCTGAGCTGAAATGAGCCCAAGTATTTTTATGTTTTATCATGTTTACATTTATTAGTTTTGAGTGCACAGGCCACCGCGCACACGTGAAGGTCAAAGGACAATTTGTGGGAGCAGGTTCTCTCCTAGCGTCCTGGGAATCAAACCCAGGTTGTTAGACTTGGAGGCAGCAAATGCCTTTAGTATCTAGGCCACCTCACTGGCCCCGTCACAGCACCAGGGAAATACACAGGGAAATACACGGAGATATCCTTCACCCTTCATCTTCAAGGTTCTGTCGTGAGCAGAGCCAGAGCACTGTGGATAAACTCAGTGTGGCAGCCCATATCTGTAATCCTAGCTCTCAGGAGGCTGAGACCGGAGGATGGCTGGGAGTTCAAGGCCAGCCTGGCCTACAGAGTGAGACTCTGTTTTAAAAAAAAAAAAAAGACAAAAAAAAAAAGAGAGAGAGAAATTGCACAGGTAATTTCTTGTAATCCAAGGGCCGTAACATAAATCTGGCTTCAGTCTCATGCAAAAAAAAAAAAAAAAAATACTGCAGAGAATGCCACAGCCGGGCTGGAGAGATGGCTTAGTGGTTAAAAGCACTGTCTGCTCTTACAGAGGACCTGAATTTGAATCCCAGCTTTCCTGCCAGGCTGCTGGCGACCCCCTTGGAACTTGATCTGATGCCTCTGAGAGCCTCTGCGCTCACGTGCCCAGCCCTGCACAAAGACCTACGCATAGACACATAATTCAAAATAAGAAAATAGTTTCTTTAAAGTAAATGTTTTGTTCACAGTCGCTGGCCTTCTCAGCATACCCGTGCAGATGGACTCAGCAGCCCATCCCCACAGTGACCCCTGGAGCAGAACATCTCCTTTGATAGGGCTCCCCGATTCCTTACTTCACCCGCCCTCTTCCTGCAGGGGAAGGAGAGGAAGAGACTTTCTGCAGCCTGTTTTTCACATAGCTTAACAAAACACCAGGCCCTGGGCACTGGTCGGCCTGGAACAGTGGCTTTCAGACTTTACTGTGGAGCAGGGAAAACAAAAATGAAAATAAAAACAAAACAAAACAAACAAACCAGGTTGATGGCCCCATCTGCAGAGCTGTGGACCAAATGGGTATGAAGAGGGCCTGAGAGGTCAATCCCAGCGGATTCCCGGGGGGGGGGGCTTCATACAGCTGTTTGGGGGTGTTCGGAGGATCACCCTCCTTGCCTCGCTCTGCCCCACCTCCAATTACACTTTCTGAGTTCTCTCTCTCTCTCTCTCTCTCTCTCTCTCTCTCTCTCTCTCTCTCTCTGTCTTGTCTTTCTGTCTCTTTCTGTCTCTCCTGTCTCTCTTCTTCCCCGCCCTCCCTTTCTTTCCTCCTCCTTTTCCCCCTTCCCTCTTCCTTCTCTCTTCTCCTCCGCTCTTCTTCCTTCTTATCCTCTCCCCCATTTCTCCCCCCCCCCCCGCTTTTGTCCTCTACCCATCTTTCATAACACAGTGATGAGCCAGCTCTGGACACCTGGGTCTAGTGTCTGCTCTGCCACTCACAAGGGTAACCTGAGGCAAGCTCCTCCCCATGACTACGCCCAAACAAAAGCAGTTGTCTGCTGGTCCCCAGCCAGGGAGCTACTGCAGGAGCATTGCATGGGAACGGAGGTGACAGGGAATTTGGTGACCAGCTTCCCTCCAGCTCAAACTCTGACCGTCCCTCCTTCTGTTCCTTCCAAATCTGAATTTGTCCCTGTCCAGTCAGATATGACATTGGGGTCCTCTAGCACAGAAGAGGATGGTTTGGAAGACAAATTATTAAGAACTGTTGGACTCTAGCGTCCAAACACCGAGAAGGAGTCTCCCCCAGAGACCACCTCACATACCACAGCCGATGCAAGAGCATGAGGATTTTATTAATTCTGTCACGACAGGGTCCCCCAGCATTCAGGAAGCCGAGAGACCTCAAATATCTGGTACAGTCTACTTTTAAAGGGGCCACAGAAGCAAGGGGGGTGTTCTTTGACTATTCTGATTGGCTTATTCAAAAGGGCTATTACCAATAATTGACTGGAGAGCTGTTGCCAGATCAGATGAGGTAAGAGGTCATTTTGATCCCGTTTCCCAGGGGACCAAACCAAAACATACGTATATGGGTAATTGTTCAGGAACTGAGTAAGTGCGAGTGTAGCTGTTAGGTCCTAGGTTCCCAGGGGAGGAGGGGAAGCACTATGGTACGGAGGCTGAGAGGATTCAGAATTGTCAAAAATGGCTTCAGAATTGTCTTAAAGTCTTACAGAACAGAGAGGGCCAGGGAGTAACTGAGTCGGGTCAGCCACCTTGGGTCAGCCGGAGGCGTCAGCAGGGGGTGCCAGAGGTAAAGCCAAGGCCGCGCATTCAGTTCAGGTATTCAGTGCAGGGTGTGTCAGGGGCGTGGACTCTGCCAGAGCTGCGCTTAAATAGTGGAGGGTCAGTGAGACCAAGGAGAGGAAGCCAGGCCGGACCTGCCAGGACCCTAGCCAACCCAACTGCATGCTGCACACTGCCATGAGGTTCCTGAGTGTGACTCTCTTGCTGCTCCTGTCCCTGTACACTGGTGAGAATGTCCCCCAGGGAGAGTAAGGTGCTGAGCGGCACTGTACTAAGTCTGTGGGTCCCTCACCCCTACCAGGGCACAGCACGAAGGAAGCAGCCTTGAGCCAGGCCTCCAAAATGAGTGCCAGATGTCGGGGAAGAAGTCCCAGGGTGTCCTGTCTGGTGCAGAAGGTGGGAGGGAGTTTAGGGGATGCGGTCGCCGTGATGACAGAGGAAGAAAAAAGAGGGTAAAAAGGAGGAGGAAGAGAGGAGCCTTGGGGACAAGGATTGAGTGCTCCGAGCTCCATAGCTGAAGGAGGCAGTGGAATGTACAGGTGGTGACCTTTGGTGAGGATGGGATGCAGGTTATCATCGGAAGGGGCCTGGCCCCCAGACAGACAGACCAAAGACAAGTTTCAGATCTTTCCCCGAAGTATAGGCCTCCAGAGAATTCTGGCTGCAAAGTCATCAGCCCCTAGGAACTCTGGAACCTCTTCCTCTGGGCCCCTGCTGGAACACTCCCTAGGACTCTGACCTGGTCAGATCAAGGGACCCAGAAGAAGCCCACAGAGGACCTGTGTGTCCTTCTCTGCATAGCTGACTTCCAACACGGAAGGTGGGCTTCTCACCTGCTAATAAGTCTCGGATGTCACCATTAAGGGGACAGAAACCTGAATCCACCTATCCACTCCTCAACCTCCCTCGCTTGTCTCACCTTCCCATGACAAGGGCCTGACTCTGCCCCCACTGCAGAAGGCAGGGCCCCCACACCATTCAGTCACAAGGTCCAGTTCTTGAGCAGAAGGGCAGAGACGGTACTGAGATGGGATCCTGGGCCAGCACCTTTTTTGGAAGGGGGCAGGAATTTGCTGGTCACGGAGCCTGTTGAGGTACGGGGCCGGTGCTCACCTCTCCCCAGCCTGAGCTCCATGGCAGGGATTCTCCACTGCTCTGTAGTGGGCTGGGTTCTGAGCCACCCATCCGCAGGCGCAGCTCTGCCCTGCCGCTGTGTCTCACTCACTGCTTTGCCGTGGGAATGCAAGACTGTGTGGCGGGGGACTGGCCATGCAGGCTGGTGGGGTCACCACGGGCTGCATAAACAAGGAACGGTTGTCTGCTGCCTGGCCCACAGTACTCGGTGTGATGGAGGTGCGTTGGTGTACCATCTCAGACCCGGAGCAGCGGAAATGCGAAGACATGAGCAAGGCCTTCCAGGAGGCTGGCATCCAGCCCTCCCTCCTCTGCATCCAGGGCACCTCTTCTGACCACTGTGTCCAGCTCATCAAGGTGAGACCTCTCCCTTCTGCCCGTTCCCCACCCCTGGCTCAGACAAGAGGGCTCTGACTCAGGAGGAGCACACAACAGCCCCATTCACTGTGAAGAGGCCGATGTCCCTCTGCCAGGGCTGGACGAGTTTCCCCAGCAGCAAGCGCCTGACTTTTTCCTTCCCGGTGGGGGGCGGGGGCGTGAAGGGGCTGTAGTCCAGATAGGCACCAGTGGGGAAAGGAGAACGTGGAGAAAATCTTCAGGTAGGATTTCCCTTGTACAATGGCCCTGCTGGGATGGGGATAGGGACACTACCCACTCGTGGGGGAGAAAGCAAGCCATAGTGAGTGTCCTAGCTTGTTTTTCTATGCAGTGATAAACACCGTGACCAAAAGCAGCTTGGAAGGACAAGGGTTTATTTGTTACAGTCTATCAAAAAGGGAAGTCAGGGCAAGAACTCAAGGCAGAAACCTGTAGTTGGGAACTGATGCAGAGGCCATGGAGGGGGCTGCTTACATCCTTGCGCTCCTCCTGGCTTGTTCAGTTTACATTCTTACACAACCAGGACCACCAGCCCAGGGGTGCCACTGCCCACACTGTCCTGGGTCCTTCCATATCTACCGTCAATCAAGAAAATGCTCCAACTGGCCATGGTGGTGCACACCTTTGATCCCAGCACTCTGGAGGCAGAGGCAAATGGATCTCTGTGAGTTCAAGCCCAGCCTGGTCTACAGAGTGAGATCCAAGACAGCCAGGGCTACACAGAGAAACCCTGGCTTGAAAAAACAAAACAGAAAAAGGAAGGAAGGAAGGAAGGAAGGAAGGAAGGAAGGAAGGAAGGAAAAGAAAATGCTCCACAGACCAATCTGATGGAGGCATTTTCTCAACTGAGTTTTCCTCTTCTCAGATAACTGTAGCTTGTGTCAAATTCGGGGGTGGGGGGAACCCTAGCTAACACAGTGGCTTCATGGCCCATGGTGACTACTCACTGCCTCAGAGTTTTTCAGAATGAGGCTTGTAAGTTTCCTAGAGAAGAAACCCCCAACCTAGGGCCCTGAGAATGTGAGATGGGAAGGCAAGTCTGGGTGATGGGAGATCCAGTAAACTGGCACCGGCCCTTCTCAGAGGCAGGATAGGACTAGAAAGGTAAGTCACCATAGGACAGGTACTGCCTGGGGCTCCATTGCAGTCTGGCCCCCAAGAGGCCTCTGAGAACTAACCAGCCAATGGAGCCAGCCCTTTGAGGGCAGAAGGCAGCGACACTGAGGACAGTTCCTCTCAGCCTCGGTCCCGCATGAACTCTCTTGAAGGGAAAGCCTAGCTGGGGACCGGGGCAGGAGGCCCAGAACCTCACAATGAAGAGATTCTTTCCACTACAGCTCCTGCTTGTAGCCCCCAGTGTTTCACTGTGCCTTTCTGTTATGATCCTGTAAAATTCATAACTAATATTTGTAAAGAGCAAATGTAATAAAGTCAGGTTGAGTCCTGGGCCCTCGGGGCGGGGCCAAGATAAGATAAGGTTCCTGGGTCAGATGAAGGCTTTGGAGGTCTCCGTGCTTCTTGAGGGGCTCTGTGGGTGTCACTGAGTTCTGGCTAAGTGGGCCCACAGCTGGGCTGGCTGACCTTCCCTCTGCCATCAGGACCAAGAAGCTGATGCCATCACCTTGGATGGAGGAGCCATTTATGAGGCGGGGAAGGAGCACGGCCTGAAGCCAGTGGTGGGTGAAGTGTATGACCAAGGTAAGGGGCAGGGAGAAACAAAGATCCCACACAGAAGTCAGGGCCAGTGTGGCCATGTGACCTTGAAGCCCCCAGGCTGGTCACCAGCTCTATCCATAAAATACTTCTGGGGGTCCAGGCAAAAAGCCCTTCTGAGAATTTCCTAGTTCTCTCTTGAAACTTTTAGGTGGGAGAGCCAGGGGTGCAAAAGCTGACCGAGTCTGCTCTTCTTCCAGTGTGGCCCGACAGCAAAACCCCAACTTTTGCCCACTGGGCTTTTACTGAGGGGCAGCCGCGTGCCTGGGGCAGAACTAGGTGGAACCCAATGTGCAGGTGCCTGGTCACCAGAGTGCCCATATATACACATAATTCAGTGCCCCTATCAGAGGCAGCTGGTGCGGGATGGGGACAGAAGGGGTGAGAGCTGCAGAGCCCAGCAGACCCAGAAACATGCCACACCTGGGGCAGATTCTCGTCCCGTCACATGGCCCATGCCAGTCTCCTTCTACCTGACATGTTCTGTGTGTCTCACACAGCTTGGCCAATGCCCAGCCTCTATTGCTGGCAAGGCAACAGTCATATCCTCTCATGAGCTCCCAGGCCCTCCTCGCATCTTTGCCAAGGACCTGTGAAGGGTCCCCAAGCTCTGGTGCTCACCATGAGCCTTCCCTAAGGCCTTGGCCCTCTGCCTTGCCAACCTCTGAATGGGGCCTCATCCAAGTCTCCACACTAGCCAGAGAAGGCCCAGTTGGCTACTAATTGAATTAGTGATAGTCTCACAACACAGGTCACAGTCCAGCACAAGCAGCCTTTCCTCGAAGGCCACCAACTGCCCTGGCTCATGGGTCACTGGCACAGCTCTTCCTCTGGCTAACTTAGTACCCCACTGAGCACCCATGGGACCCTGGTTGGGAGTGGAATGGTGAGGAGAAGTCCTGCTTCACCAGCAAGAGTCAGTTAGCCGGCATGCACCCCAAAGCCCACAGGGCAAGAGAAAGAGGTACCAGGAAGCCTGCAGAGGAAGACAGAAGGGAGGCTGATGGGGCAGGGCTCCAATGATGGGCTGGCAGGAGAGTTCTGGATGGCTCCAGAAACTCATAAGAGAGGCAGCACCGGATGGTGAGAAACAGCTGCTTAGTTTTTTCCAAACCCAAGCATGCTGTGATCATGAGCATCCATGACCACATTGTG
Organism: Alexandromys fortis; assembly: GCF_014885135.2. NCBI lineage: Eukaryota > Metazoa > Chordata > Mammalia > Rodentia > Cricetidae > Alexandromys > Alexandromys fortis. The sequence goes on from NW_026067991.1 coordinate 1,560,146, forward strand.
TGTGTGTGTGTGTGTGTGTGTGTGTGTGTGTGTGTGTGTGTGTGATGGGGGTCAGGGGGAGGAAGGGGGAAGGTGTATATGACTGGCCCAGTCTTCGGTCCCTGTAGAGGATTATGTGTCTTTTCTGAATAGCCCTTCTTTACAATGGGCCCAGGAGTCTTGTGGAGCTGCAGAGCCCACATACCCAGAGCCATTCAGAGATCTGAGTGACTTGGGGCCACATCACTAGCTCCCTGTGTCTCTCCACCCTGCTTCCCACCCCCAGCACTCAGAGTACCCGAGCCTGTTCCCTCAGCTGCCTTCCTCTCTATAACCATGGCCCTGACTTCAAACCTGCAAGCTCTCCTGAGGGTTTCCGCTCTCAGAAAGCGAAGGCTCTTCTGACTCAAGTTGTGGAGACCCAGCAATGGCCAGATGGCTCGAGAAGGAAAATGGGAACAGTTGAATGAATCACTGTCCCTGTACGTGTCTCGTTCACAAGGCAGAGGAGGGGTGCGGCGGGGGCCGGAGGGGAAATCTTGTGGTAAGATGCGTTCTCACCAGCTCTCTCAATGATAGAGAACCAAGCACACATCCATGTATTCACCTCTACATGCACGCAAGCACGTGCACACACACTGACCAGGCGCGTGCACACTGAATGCACACGTGCGTGCACACGCACACACGTGCATTGAATACCATCTTCCACAGCTTTTCCTGGAGTCGCCTGTGTCCCTCTCCCTTGCTGTTCTCACTCCATCTTTCTCCCTCTCTAGATGCTGGGACCTCCTATTACGCTGTGGCCGTGGTCAGGAGGAATTCCAACGTGACCATCAACACCCTGAAGGGCATCAAGTCCTGCCACACAGGCATCAACCGGACTGTGGGCTGGAACGTGCCTGTTGGCTACCTAGTGGAGAGCGGCCACCTCTCAGTGATGGGCTGTGATGTGCTCAAAGGTGAGGGCTGGGGGGGGGCAGCTTGAAGTCTCCAGTCAGCCCCTCATTTCTCACTCTGCCCATGCATGGCTCTCATCCCATGCCCCCTTGGAACCTGCAAAGCCCTACCTCTTAGGAGAGCCTTCCCTGACTACAGTCAGGGCATCACCCCCTCCACTCTGCTAGCCCAGCCTGGTGGCCTCCGTTTGAGTTTCCGGCTGGTTGGCTCCTACAGAGCCCATTGCCCCTTCCCATATAATACAGCCCGGCCGAGGACCCAACCACAGTTGTAGGAAGACAACCAAGAAGAGTTTGGCCTCGTGTAGGCTGCTGAGGGTGGCCTGTGTATAGATGTGTCCCAAGCCCCCTAGACAAGTTGCTGATGTCACCCATAAGCTCCCAAGTGACTTGTGGACTCAGCCATGGTATAACTGACAACCTGGGATATCTTAGGGCCACAGTCTCTCAGGGTGGCCAAGTATGTATGGGTGGTCTACCAGTCTAGTGTGAAAGAAAGAAAGAAAGAAAGAAAGAAAGAAAGAAAGAAAGAAAGAAAGAAAGAAAGAAAACCCCACAAAGCAGGTCAGCAGGTAGGTCAGACCCCACAACAAGCCAAGTCTCTTCACTACTTTCACCTTTTGGGTAAAATTGCTGGTCGCTGATCTGAAAACTCTGCAGTGAGAACAGAACCCAGTTTGCACTCAGCTGTCCTGTGAAGACATTCATAGACAACATTCTACCTTCCAGCCACAGCGACAGCCCCACCCGGGTCTAAGGGCCCAGTCTGGGAGTACTAGTGTGATCCAGTTAACCTTTCTTCACTTGAAGCTGGAAGGTGGGGTCAGTGACCTCTCTTTGCTCCTCCCGACAGCCGTTGGCGATTATTTCGGGGGCAGCTGCGTCCCTGGAGCTGGAGAAACCAGCTACTCCGAGTCCCTCTGTCGTCTGTGCCGTGGCGACCCCTCTGGGCACAACGTGTGTGACAAGAGCCCCCTGGAGAGATACTATGACTACAGCGGGGCCTTCCGGTGAGGGCCGGGCAGGGTGCAGCGGGAGAGCTAAGGGATGCAGGGAAGTGACCTGTGGTCTGCCGGGCCTCAAAGAGCCCTTTGTGCAGACCTCTTCCCGGTTTATAATAAACACGAAACCGGAAGATGCCAGGGTGGGTTTGCTCACAAAGTCAACATGTTTGGTGTGCTTAGAAAAGGGAGGGCTCTGACCAAGGAAAATGGAAAAAGCCAGCTCAGGCTGCTGATGTCTGCCCGTCAGGGAGGGCCTTTCCCTATGCTGGTCCTGACCCGGCACTTCAGCCTGCCATGACCCAAGAGAGAGTCTAAGGGCTCATGTCTAGTCCCATGTCTTGCATGAGAATTCCCAGCTCCTGCAGCGATCAGTCCTTCATGTCCCCACCTGGCACCCTATTATTGGTGGCCGGGGGAACAATTTGTACCACAGAGGGAGGACACAGTCCCTACTACCTCCCCATGTCCCACACAGACCTCAGTGGTCCGGTACCTCCCCGGCCCCCAGCTCAGCTTACTCATTTTCTGGCCAATCTGCCTCCCATATTGGGAGAATATGAAAGTCACGATCCTTTCCACTTGGGACATTTGAGTACGACATGAAAGGCCTCCTCGTCCAGTCCCCTGTGTCAGAGGAGAGTCATCTTCAAAATATACTGGATGTCTAGGCTTCAGATGGGAGGCCAAGGAAGGCAGCGCAGGCCCCACACTGGCTGTAAGGGGCCACTCACAGCCTGGCATAGTGCAGCACGCTTTTAATCCCAGCACTAGGGAGGCAGAGACAAATGAATCTCTCTGTGAGTTCAAGGCCAGCCTAGCCTGGCCTAAAAAGTAAGTTCCAGGACAACCAGGGCTATACAGGGAAACCCTGTCTTGAAAGGAGAGAGCATGCAAGCTCAAAGAAGCCCATCCCGCCTATTGGTCCACCCGACATATGGCGGAGCTAAAAAAAAAAGGGTCCACAGCGTGGCAAAACCATGCCAACAACAGTCTGGGGGCGGGCCCCCTGAACTGAAGAACTGTAAAATACATACCTCCTAGGGTCATCCCCTGAAGCCCTGGTCAAACTCCCAGGGTAGAAGCGGGGTGGCATTGAATGGACGAAGCAGGGCTCCACCCAGGCTCGTGGTTTTTCCTACACAGGTGCCTGGCGGAAGGAGCAGGGGATGTGGCCTTTGTGAAGCATAGCACGGTGCTGGAGAACACGGACGGTGAGTGGGGATCAGGCCGAGCTGCCCAGGTTGGCCCTAGATCCTAGCAGTCTGGTTCAGTGCTGCTCTGAGTCTCCCGGGGGACTCTGGGTAAGCCCCATGTCTTCAGACCTTAGCTCCCCGTCTGCAGAAGGCCGCAGAGGGGTCTCACCAGCGACATTCCAGCTGCTTGGTGCGGCAAGGGTGGGTGGAGCGAGCCTCTGCTCTGCGTGTAGCACTGGGTTCTCTCCATGACCACTTAAGTCTACTAACCCTGCACCAGATACTGTGGGCTGCCCTGTCCGTTCCTGATGTCCCCTGTGTGCCTGTGACCTGGAGAAGACCAGCCTGCCCCTGGACAATCTTGCTGAAGATAGGTTGCTGGGATGGATTGGTTTAAATTTGTTTTGAACTTTGTAGTAGTTGAAGTTTGGAACCTTCAGCCAAACACAGTGGGGAATGCCTATAATCCCAGCACTTGGATGTCTGAGGCAGGAGGATTACCATAAGTGCTAAGATTACAGATATGGCTGGAACTATCTTTTAATTTGAATTTACCTGAATATCAGTAAGAGTTTTTTCCCCTCTCTAAACTGAAGTAGAAATTATATGCAGTAAGATTTTTTTTAAGATTTATTTATTAAGCATACAATGTACTGCTGGCAAGGAAGGCACCAGGTCTCATTACATTACAGATGGTTGTGAGCCACCATGTGGTTGCTGGGAATCGAACTCGGGACCTCTGGAAGAGCAGCTAGTGCCCTTACCCTCTGAGCCATCTCTCCAGCCCCCCAGTAAGATTTTTTTAAAGTACCACAATCGTACTGTGGACTAAAGCAAACCCTTGTGCTCCCACTCTCCCCATCCCTAACCCCCAGCTCCCAGCCTGCCCCCACCCCAGCGGCCACTCCTGACTTTTGTCTGGTCCAGGGTGTGTGAGCCTTATTCTCTTTGTTTCTTGTTTTTGTTATTGTTGTTTGGGTTTGGGGGGAGGGGGTTAGTGAGGTCTTAAGGCACAAAAGAGCTGTCTTAAAACCAGAACAGTCCTACAAAATTAACTATCCAGGCATGGTCCTTTGATGCAACTCATAGGGAGGCAGCCCCACCTTGGCACTTGGATTTTCATCTAATAACCTATGGCTTCTGGGAGTGGCTTCAATGCCTGTCCTTTGGAGCTAATTGTTGTGCCCTAAGTCGGTGGATCCATCATGTAGTCTAAAATTCATGAAGGCAGACATAAACCAAACTTAGTGGTGGACAGCACGCTATTTAGTAAAAGACAAGGCACAAAGAGCTGTCTTCAGGACAGGACAGGACCGTTAGGTGAACCGTCCTTGATGGTCCCCAAGATGGGTTAGCAAGGGAGAGCTTGGAAGGGGGGCAAACAATAGCACTGTGTTGAGTTTGAATCAGTATTTTATTTTTTTCTTTATCTCTTTTTTTTTTTTAGTTTTGTGTATGCATGAGTATTTGGTCTGAATGTATGTTTGTACATTATTTGCACACCCAGTGCCCAAGGAAGCCAGAGGAGATCATCAGAAGCCCTAGGGCTGGATTTACAGTAGGTGCTGGGAATCAAACCTAGGTCCTCTGGAAGAGTAGCCAGTGCTCTTAAATGCTGAGCCATCTCTCTAGCCCCTGATTATTTTGTTGTTGTTTTGTTTGTCTGTGTGATTGTTGTTGTTTTCTTTTGTTTCTTTTTAAAGTTTAAGTAGTAACCTAATGGTTTCTAAAGAAGTAGTTAAGAAACATCTTTGTGAGCCAGATATAGTTATACACACGTTTAATCCCCACACTCAGGAGGTAGAGGCAGGCATATCTCTGTGAGATCAAGTCAGCCTGGTCTACAGAGCAAATTTCAGGACAGCCAGGGATACACAGAGAGATCCTGTCTTCACACACACACACACACACACACACACATACACATCACAGGAAAGAAGGAAGGAAGAGAGGAAGGAAGGAAGGAAGGAAGGAAGGAAGGAAGGAAGGAAGGAAGGAAGGGAGGAAAGAAGGAAGGGAGGGAGGGAGGGAGGAAGGAGGAGGAAGGAAGGAAGGAAGGAAGGAAGGAAGGAAGGAAGGAAGGAAGGAAGGAAGGAAGGAAGGAAGGAAGGAAGGNAGGAAGGAGGAGGAAGGAAGGAAGGAAGGAAGGAAGGAAGGAAGGAAGGAAGGAAGGAAGGAAGGAAGGAAGGAAGGAAGGAAGGAAGGAAGGAAGAGAGCAAAACCAGTAGAATCGACATTGCCTAGAGAGGTGAGTTAATAGGATTTTGTCCCTGAGGCTGAGAAGCAAGAGGTCTAAAAGGCATGCTTGACTCTTTGACAAATGATTCTGAAAGGTTTTCAGCATCTTTAAGTAGAGAGAGGCTGGGATGGGGAGATGCATTGGACGTGCCCTGTGTGATGGTGAGGGTTCTCTAAGTGCCCGTGTCGGTGTGGAAAGGCCTTGCTGGGTGTGCCCGCGGCTTGAGTGGTTGGGTTTCTAGCTGTGAGAGAGTGCTCATGACCCCACAGGTAACCTTTGCCTTCTCACTTCCTGAAAGAGTCCCCTTGTTCAAGTTTAGAGCATTGGCTCTTTTGGGGATGCCACCCCTTTGGGGGTGGAATGGCTCTTTTTAAAGGGTAAGCTAAGACCATCAGAAATATGAGACTTATCTTACAATTCATAACAGTAGCAAAATTGCAGTTAGGAAGTACCACCAAAAGTGATTTTATGGTTGTTGGGGGAAGGGGGGCCACCACAGCATGAGGAACTGCACTAAAGGGTGGCGGCGCTAGAAAGGTTGAGAACCCCGGGTTTAGCGGTCATAGGAGGATCACTAGGTAGGACCCACTGTGGTTTGGTTCTAGTCCTTAACATGACTCTTCATAATACTCCTGCTTGGTATTGATTGCCAATCTCAGATAAATACTGCTTTTCTGTTAAGAAATGTGGGAAGCCAGGTGGTGGTGGCGCACCTCTTTAATCCCAGCACTCGGGAAGCAAAGGCAGGAGGATCTCTGTGAGTTTGAGACCAGCCTGGTCTACAGGGGGAGTTCTAGGAGAGGCTCCAAAGCTACACAGAGAAACCCTGTCTCAAAAAAATAAAAATAAATAAAGAAATTAAGAAAAAGAAAGGTGTGAAAGTGGGAACAGAGATGGCTCAGTCGTTGAGGCCTTGTTGCTCTTCCAGCTGAGTTCAGGTCCCAGCGCAGACATCGGTCAGCTCACAGGTACAGCGCAGGTATCAGTCAGTCAGCTCACAGGTACTGTAACCCCAGTGCAGGCATCAGTCAGCTCACAGGTACTGTGACTCCAGCGAACCTGATCCTCTTCAGGCCTCCACAGGCAACTGTCCACACTCACATAGATGCAAACAAAAATATAAATAGATCTGCAAAAAAGAAGCATGGACTTTAGGAAAACCGCTGCGTGTGTAGTGATGGTCAAGGGTTAGGAGCAGACATAGGAAGTGAGTTAGGAGAAAAAGCCTTACGGGGAAATAAACCAACATAAAAACATTTGGCTCTTTGGGCAAAGCCTGCAGGACTACCCTTCTCCCTCAGGGCCACGGCTCTGAGGAGATCCTTGATTCACTGTGTCTTCTGCCCCTTGCCCCCTGTCCCCTGCTCACTTTGCTACATTTAGCTCTCACCCTAAGCACCTCTGGTTTTTTTACTTTTCTTATCATTTGTAAGTAGCCATGTTAGTGCGTGTTGTATTATGGCAAGCTACCTCACATTTATCTCACAAAACTTATGAGGTAGAAAGAGTGCATCCAAGGCCTTGTGTACGGCTGAAGAACTTTCATCGCGGGCACTAGGTTCCCACCACCAAACTGTCCAGCCTCCTCCAGACCCCGCTCCCATCCCCCACTGCCCTCCCCATCCTCTGTGAGCACCGGAGCTGACTCCCCAATTACCACCTTCCAGGGAAAACCCTGCCGTCCTGGGGCAGGGCACTGATGTCTCAGGACTTCCAGCTACTCTGCAGGGATGGCAGCCGGGCCGACGTCACTGAGTGGAGACGGTGCAACCTGGCCCGCGTGCCTGCGCATGCCGTGGTGGTCAGGAATGACATGCATGGGGGCCTCATATTCCAGCTGCTCAATGAAGGCCAGGTGAGGAGGAATGTCGTGCCCTGAGAGCCCCCAGGTAGCACTGGGCCCTTGGCGGGGGTGCTCAGGGCTAAGGTCTGGAGGGACTCTACCTGGGACAGACCCGAGGGGGCCAGCAGCCAGGGCAGTGTGAAAGGCACCTCACAAGCTGTCTGGGATGGGAGTAGCCAGAGCATGGGCACTCCTCAGAGTTTCAGAACCCCTCAGTGGAAGTCCTTCCGACCTGTGCCTCTGAAGGTCAAAACCACGACCTGTGGGCAAATAAGGTGACTACTGTGCCATTGCTTAAGTGGCGAACGGAGCTTTGCAGTCACCCCGCTATGTCAGTCACCCACCCCGGGGAATTACCTGTGCTCATAACCATCTAAACCTGAGCCATGAGCCCTGTGTTCAAACGGAGGGGCCTTGATGGGGCAGAACTGGAGGGGTATAGAGAACAGAGCACCAGGGAAGGCAATGTGGAGAACTGGCAGGGTGGGCACCTGGCCTGAGGTCGCAGGAAGGCGGTTCGCGTGGCTGAACTTAGGTGGGAGGGATGTAGGCTGCAATCTCCTCACTGCCTTGCTTCTCCCTTTGACACGCAGATTCTGTTCAACCACGAGTCCAGCAGCTTCCAGATGTTCAGCTCCGAGGCCTATGGCCAGAAGAACTTGCTGTTCAAAGACTCCACCTTGGAGCTTGTGCCCATTGCCACCCAGAACTATGAGGCCTGGCTGGGCCAGGAATACCTGCAAGCCATGAAGGGCCTGCTCTGCGACCCCAACCGTGAGTCCCTGTCCCTGCCCTTGCCGGCCACGTCTCTGCCTAAACACAACGTGGCAGGATTCGCTATGAGGCCGCCAGGGCCGGCCACCTACCCAGGCAGCAAACTATGGCCTGTGGCCCCTGTAGAAACCGGTCACTCCTACTTCACTACTGCTTAGAGGTTTGGGGAGGACGCAGTCCTATGGTCATGTGTCCTGTGGGACCCTGGAAGACCCTCCAGGTTAGGGGACTGAGGTCCTCAGAGCCTGACTTGGAACTACTGAATCCTGTCCGCTGTTATTCCTGACCTTCCTCTTCCTCTCTCGTCCCGTTCCTCTCTCGTCACGGTGTAGGCTCATCAGCAGTTGCTCGGATTAATGCAACAGCCTCCCTGCCTCCAGTCCCCGTCCCTGTAGGTCTCCCACCTATGGCAATAGTAAGCCAGCCTGAGTTCGATACACAGCAGCCAGTCTGCCCCAAACATCACACAGCCTTCCCTATGAGGAAGTGGTTAAATAGCATATCCCAGCCATGTGGCTAATAAGAAAGGGACCCGGAATTTCTCTGAGTTCTGATTTGAAAGGCTTCCTGTTGAGGTTACCGCCCCCATGTGTACCCTACACAGGGCTGCCCCACTACCTGCGCTGGTGTGTGCTGTCCACACCCGAGATCCAGAAGTGCGGAGACATGGCTGTGGCCTTCAGCCGGCAGAGACTCAAGCCAGAGATCCAGTGTGTGTCGGCCGAGTCCCCGGAGCACTGCATGGAACATATCCAGGTGGAGTGGGCCGGGGAGGAGGCAGTGCGGTCCCTGGCATGGTCCTGGTCTCCCATCCCAGTCGGCTGGAAAGAGGCATTTGGTCTGAGGAAGTCTCTCTCCCTCCTATCCATGGCGGGAGTGGGAGACCGCCCTTTACTAGATGTTTGCTAGATGCCCACACTCGAAACAGCTTCCGCCATGTCTGGAGATCTAGTGTGTAAAATGTTTCTAAAAGCAATGCATGGAAACTATACATCCCGCATAGAAAGGGGCAGAAAGAATGTGTGGCGTTTCTCTTTATTCTAAGCATGTGATATGATCCATTCCTGAGGACTGGTACCCACTGATCCACAGTGAAAACCCCAGCCCTTGCTCAGAGCCCATCCAATCTGTCCTCCTGGCTTCCCCGGTTGGACACTAAGGCAAAGGGAGGCCGGGAGGAGAGGGTTTCTCTGTCCCAGTGCCTGGCAAACTGACCTTTGTCTGGGTATCTCTTTCCAAATGCCACCGGCACAAAGAGATGGGAAGGGCAGGGTCAGCTGCCTCTCAGGGACACTCCTCCCCTCAGCCTCAGAGGAGCATTCAGAGAAGGGGGCACCCAGGCCTGCGGAGAGAGGAGGAGACTGCCCCAGGCCTCTTCAGAAGCCTAGCAAGTGGCCCCAGTGAGCCTCAGTTCTAGCTTCCCAGGCTCTGGAGATGGTGTCCAGTATAGCCTTTGCTGTCCTTTCCTGAATCCCACGGTGACCAGGCCCTGGCGTAGGGGTCAGGCTGTGTCCTCCTTTCTATCACAGAAGGTGTGAGGAACTGAGTGAAAAGGAGGCCCCAAGAGGTGTACCAACTATGTATCTGCTGCCCGCTGTCACCTCCTCATACCTATGGGCTGCACAGTGTGGGACACCCTCATTCTCCAACCTGGCCCTTCTCCTAGGGTTTACCATATTTCTGTAGCTGTATTGCCCTTTTCAGGATACTAGCTACCTGGGCTAGGATCAAAAAGCTTCGGAACGGGCAACTGGGACAGGGTATAGGGGACCCGGAAGGAAGGGTCCAGGGTGGCTGGAGGGGAGACTGCCTGCTGCCTTCTCAGACAGACTCAGGGAAGATCGTCCTGAGGCCCTAGGGTTCTCTGGGCCATTCTGCCATTGTAGGTACATTTTGTCCATGTAAGATGCCACCCACTGAAGAGTGCTGAGAGACCTCAGGCCTCTGGAAGATGGCAGTCCCCGGGGACCAAGCAGTAGTAGGTCAAGGGTAGTGCTAGGCAGAGCAGGGATGCAGGAGTCTCAACATCTGTACTCTGAAAAACTGATGTCACCAGGAACTGAAGTGTGTCCCCCCCCCCACACGCACACACCTGTGTCAGCTGCTCTTAGCCCTTCAGCCACCCAGCAGCCTCTGGGCCTGGCGTCTTCGTGAGTGCAAGAAGGGACAGAGAGGAACAGAGTGGGATTCTCCCAACCAGGGGGACTCCCAAAGAAAGAGGCAGAGCTCACAAACCCCTCCTTCCCCCCGAGAGGGGAAAAGCCCCTATTTCCAAGGATTCCTGCCATCCAGAGCCCCTCCCTGTTTTCGGCAGGCTGGCCATATTGACGCTGTGACCCTGAAAGGTGAGGACATCTACACGGCAGGCAAGGCGTATGGCCTGGTCCCAGCGGCTGGAGAACAGTATGCTGGTGAGTGTACCTACCCCACCTTGTGGCTCGTTCTTTATAACTCTAAGACCTTTTCCCCCCTCCCCCGAAATCATTTCGAGAACTTCCAGCTTCCTCGCAGTACCTCATCTCTAGGCCTTGGCAGCCATCTGTCGTGAAGCAGGCCCCTCCTAGCCCAGGCCTCAGTCCTGAACAGGGTCAAGTAGCCTTTGCGGAACCCAGCCGGAGTCTGTTGCATATGCTCCTGGTTTTCAGTTTCCCCATTAACAACTACGAAAGCCCTTCTAACCAGCCAGCCCAGGCCACACACAGGTCACAGCTGCAAGGGTGTCCTTGGCCTCTCCCTGACATCACGTGGAGCCCTCCAAAGCCTGTTGGCTTGGTCACACCTTCTTGGTGGTTTGGGCTTGACTCTGTCCTTTGTCCTCTTAAGGGCTGACCTTGGAACATTTGGTCCCTCCTGCTCAGCTTAGAGAATGTGTCTACAGGCCTTAGCTATGCCTGCTTTTCTCCCAAAAAGTGAGAAAAATACCACCTGGGTGTAAGAAAGACCACAGGTGGGGGCTCCTGGGGTTCTTCAGCCAGGTGAAGAGTGGAGACACCAGGTGCCCCCTAAGGATCCTGGAACATCAGCCTGGGCACCTCCAAGCCTGTAAGATACCCACAAGCTGAGACAGAGAAGCAGGAGGGGGCTGTTAGGCACGGATCACAGCTCTTATAAGGGGCGCCTTTCAAGATGTCCATCTCCCTGCAGAGGAGGACAAGAGCAATTCCTACTTTGTGGTGGCTGTGGTGAGGCGGGACAGCTCCTACTCCTTCACCTTGGACGAGCTTCGCGGCAAACGTTCCTGCCACCCAGGCTTGGGCAGCCCTGCCGGCTGGGATGTACCCATAGGCTCCCTCATCCAGCGGGGCTTCATTCGGCCCAAGGACTGCGATGTCCTCACAGGTACCTCCACTGAGGGGCACAGACCCGGAAGCTCTCTGGGATCTGACAGGAAGATGGTCAGCTCTGAGGGTCAGGTCTTGTTCTTGGCATGGTCTTGGGAGAACCCCCCCCCAAGACACAAACACACACACACACACACACACACACATACACATAGCTTCAAGGCATGTCTGAGTGTTCCAGACACTCAGTCCTGGGTTGTCCCCACATCTGGCAGCCCCTAGAATTTGGGGACCTTGTTAGAAAGGGGTAGGACGTGCACTTTTGTGCCTCAATGTTCTAACTACTAAGGTATAAAGGTATAAAGAATATTCTGTCTCATGTAAATCTCTTCCCATGTTCTCACAGTGCAAAGCCTGTGAGGTTCTTGAGCTGACAGGACACACACCTCTCTCCTGGCTGGTAACTCAGAGGAAATAAACAGTTGTCTTACGTCAAAGCACGCAGAAGGCACTAGGATTGACAGTTCCCTCTCCTGACAGACAGTCTAGATCATGAGATAGTGACCTCCCTGTCCCTGAAGAAGTTCAAGCCAAGGCCAATGAGATGGGGGAAGGGCTGCAGCCTGCCCTTCTCCCTGGCTATCTTTCTGCTGCTGGGGACACGGGGGTGAGGGGAGCTCACCACATCCCTCCCACTCTGCCCCAGCTGTGAGCCAGTTCTTCAATGGCAGCTGTGTACCTGTGAACAACCCCAGGAACTACCCTTCCTCGCTATGCGCGCTCTGCGTGGGAGATGAGAAGGGCCGTAACAAGTGTGTGGGTAGCAGCCAGGAGAGATTCTACGGCTACAGCGGGGCCTTCAGGTACTTGGTGGTAGCTGTGGGGAAGGGGATCTTCTGGTCTGGCTCCCCCCAGGCAGGATTGTCCTTCTGACGGCTGCCCTGCTCTCCTGTGTGACAGGTGCCTTGCAGAGCACGCAGGGGATGTGGCCTTCGTCAAGCACACAACGGTCTTTGAGAATACAAATGGTACGTGAAGGGGCTTGGGCTAGAGCAAAGTCAGGTGGGAGAGGGCGCTGGTCCTGGTCCGGAGCAATCCAGGCACAGGACGTTGCTGGGTTTGGAGAAGGAGCAGCATCCAGGAGAGAACTCAGAGGCCCCAGCGTAAGCGCAGATGCTGGGGATGCCTTCCTTTGGTCCAGAATTGAAGTTCATATCCCATCGCTAGGTGGTAGCTGCATCTCAGCCCCTCTGCAGGTACTTATGGGGCACTGAAGCCTGTGGATGGGGGCTGTGAGACCTTTCCTCTGGCCACTGGTCATGAGCAAGTCAGGCCCTGTGCAGGGAAGTCCACTCAAGTCGCACTAAGATATGGCCCAGCCAGGTTCATCGCACAAACAATTGTGTCTCCTGGAGTCATCTTCCCAGACTCCACTGGGGCAGAAGGGCCCAGACACTCAGACCCAGGACCCCAAAAGGTGCATCTGAGATCCTGAGTCCAGTGCCTCTCACCTCCCATCATCTACCTACTCTCGGGGGTCTGGGGAAGGGGGAGAAGCCACGTCTGCGTTAATGGCTGGGGTCTGAGCCCTTTCTGCCTACCCTGCTGTGCCACAGGCTTTGACAGTCCCCCAAATCAGGCTTAGCCATCTTCCCCCTTCCTCTGTTGTCCCAGACACAGCCCAAGGAGTGCGGCTGTGGCCCAGAAGGCAAATAAGACACATAGAATGTGCATATTTCAAAATGCACATTCTAGCCAGGTGCTGGTGGTACATACATTTAATCCCAGCCCTCAGGAGGCAGAGGCAGGTGGATCTCTGTGAGTTTGAGGCCAGCCTGATCTGCAGAGCAAGTTCCAGGACAGCCAGGGCTACACAGAGAAACTTTGTCTCGAAAAACAAAACAAACAAAAACAAACTCTATCCACAGTCCCCAGAGGCCACTGAGGTTAACAGGACTCTGCCCCAACCATGCTGGAGAAAGCCTGTCCTGATGCCACAGCCTGCTGCCTTGCCCACCTCCCACTCAGAACCACAGGTCCCACCTTCCGGGCAGGAACCCGACAGTCTACCTAGTCCCCATAAGCCTGGCAGAGTGCTGGACAGGGCTGTGGAGATTTGGCTGCCATGACATATCTCCCAGGGTGCTTTTTTATTTTTAGCTCAATGAGGAACCCACCTGGTGTTCCTTCTGGAAAGGGGAGGGCGGATGCTAAGTGTGCACCTCAAGACAAAAGGACAGGACTCGGCAGGGTACCAGCCGCTTGCTTCAGCATCACAAATGCTGGTTGGAATGCTGATTCCTGGGAAGCTGTCCAGATAGCACCACCTCTTCCTGGTGAAGGGTCTCATGCATCTCTCTCCCACTTCTTCCCACCCCATGCTGTCCCTCAGGCCACAATCCTGAACCCTGGGCTGCTCACCTCAGGTCGCAAGACTATGAGCTGCTGTGCCCCAATGGGGCACGGGCTGAAGTAAGCCAGTTCCAAGCCTGCAACCTGGCACAGATGCCATCCCAGGCTGTCATGGTGCATCCAGACACCAACATCTTCACTGTGTATGGACTTCTGGACAAGGCCCAGGTGAGTGGCCTCGCATCTCTGATAACTACAACTACCGCTATTACTCTTGTGCAGTGCTGGAAGTTCAAACCCAGAGCCCCATACCTGCCTGGGAAGTACCCCGCCGCTCCCCTTGAGAGCAAAACCCCTCTGACGCTATCTCCACGCTGGGACCATCAGTTCCCCTCATGGGCTCTCTTGGGGGTAACCCCACTCCAGACAATACTTGCTAGGTCCCCGAAACTGCTCTTGTCAAGGGCACCATGACCCCTGACCTCACAGCAGCATTAGCCACAGCCCCCTCCTCCTGAGCCCCACCCTCATTTTTCCTGTTGCTTTTGGGTCCCCACACCAGACTGGTTTCCTCCTAGCTCCATTTATTAGGCTGAATTGGCCCTCCTTTGATCCACCAGAACCGTAGACCAGCGAAGCCTCTGGGCTGTCCTAAACCTTGGAATTATATGTACTCTGTCCCCCAAGAGCAGCTCCCTCAAGCCAGCGACTCCCTCAGCTGGTCCCCCAAGCTCTCCGAAGCGGGGAAGAATACCGTGTGGTTGTGCAGTTTTCTGAGATAATGGCTAGCTTCAGGAGACTCTACAAGTCCCCCTTCATGTCACTTCCCCCTTTCCCCTTGATTATTAATAACAGTGGACACACCTTATACATATGTGAACAAGATGTCCCTGTTCATATTGTTATCTGTCCCAAGCTGTGCTCAAAGTCCCAATCCTTCTGCCTCAGCCTCCTAAGTTCTAGGCTTATAGGACTAGGTCACCAGCTCCTGGCATTATGTCTCGCCTTCCTCTAGCTCACTAGGGCTGTCCAACTCTCATTCAGGCCAAGGGTTCCCATCAGGGAAGCAAGTAGCAGGATCAGCCCTGGGACCCCGATGGGGTTTGGTGATGACATCATCAACTCCCTCACTATTTTTCTCAGTCCTGGTGACAGAACAGGAGCTCCTATCTGTGAGACTGTCTGGGCTCATTGGAAAGGATGCCTGTAAGATTGACGAGAAATCATTGCCAAAAAGATTGAGAAATGTTGAGCAGGCCCAGCCAAGCCCTTAGTCATTGCATCTGCACCCTCTCTCATTTCTGGGGCCTTCGTGCTATAAGCCTCACACTTCAGTTTTGCATTCAAGAACCAGCCTGGTGTGACATTTCTGCCTGTCTTTGGATGGCACCTCTATGCAAATCTTTCCCCAGACGTCTTTCATGACAGAGGCTCATCAGTAGTGAAGTAGATGGTTTCGACAGACTTGGCGCCCTGAAGTGCTTGCTCTTTGGGACCCCCGCGATTGTCTGTAAGCCCAGACGTAGCGGTTGCTTTTGGTGTTTCTAGGACCTGTTTGGAGATGACCGCAACCAGAATGGGTTCCAAATGTTTGACTCCTCCAAATACCACAGCCAAGACCTGCTTTTCAAAGATGCCACAGTGCGAGCAATACCTGTTGGGAAGAAATCCACGTACCTGGAATGGCTGGGTCCTGACTATGTGGTGGCTCTGGAAGGGATGCTGTCTCAACAATGCTCGGGTGCAGGTAGGGGACCAGGCCTTCTGTGCCAACACTTGTGATACCCCCTGCAAAGGGCCCTGAGACACCCCATCTCCAATGGGGGTTTGGAATCAAAACTCTGAGGAAGCAGAAGGGTATATGCCAGGCCTGGGTGAGGCAGAGGTTCCTATTTCATACACTAGCAAGGTTAAGTGTCCCGGGAAAGTCCAGACAGGGAGACTTGCAGACGGCTGAGTGAGGAGCTCCGGCCTGTCACCCAAATAGACCGGGATCATGAACATAAACGCTGAAAATGATAGTCCCAAGTGGATCTGAGGTAACGGCATAAATATGCAGGCAGCATAATTTGGAAGGGAATGCATATGTAAAGAAACCAGGGAAAGGCAAGATTGTCGTGGGGCAGAAAGGAGATTGGAGCTAGCGGGGCGCACAGAAATAGTCCTGCCTGTGTGTGAGCACCAAGCTGGCCGCCCACAGGCCTGGTGCTTCCTGCCTTAACTACCTGTCATTCTCCCTCCCCACCCCCACTCCCAGTGGCCACAGTGCACCGAGTACCCCTGCTGTCCCCGCTCCTGCTGGGCCTGGCCGCAGGCCTCCTCCCGCGTGTTCTCTGAACGTGGTTGCTCTAGGCAGCGGCCTGAGCAAGGAAAGCTACACAGTCCAGCCCAAGAAACCTGGAAATCGGCTAACCCTGCAGGAGAGCGCGGGATTCAAGAGACAAGGCGAGGACTCTCACACGCAGTCCTCGGATGTGTGATGCTAACCCAAAGAGAAATTTCTTGAATCAGGATGATAAGGCCAAGTCTTCCCACCTGCCTGAGCCCTTGGTACCTGAGGCAATTGGAGAGCAGCCCAGTCATGCCTCCCATGCTGGCGGCGCCTGCAGCGAACCTGTGCCTCCCACCTGGAGCCTCCAGGCTGGCTGGGGGGGGGGGCGGGGGGCTGGGGAAGGGAAGAGAGACCGGTTGCCACGGCAACCACAAAGCTGGCTTCCCACACCTGCCTCTGTGTCAGTCGCCTGGGGAGGTGCCAAGGCAGAAACCCACCACCAACCTAGAGGATCTCAGTGACACAGTTCCCCCCTCAGTCCCTACTCCCACTGCCCCACCGCTCTCTCCTGAGTACATCTGTCCACCGAGGTTCAGAGGCCCAAGCCCTCGGAGGAGCAGGGTTGCTGAGCACCTGACCTTTGTCCTTGTCTTCTGTGGCACCAAGGGGCCCAGCCCCCTGGACAGTAGACTCTACCAGACAGGGATGGGAGAAAGGCCAGAGCTGGACTGTGGAGATGAAGTCCTGCAGAAAACCTCAGGTGAAAGAGGTGCAAGTACTCCTACCCCTCTGCCAGCCTCGCCCCCAGTATGAATGTCAGTCGATGAGGAGCCTGATGCAGGGTGGGGACTTCCTGCTGCAGGACTTGCCCTGCCCTGCCTGGACCTCTCCGCATCGTGAGACTGCTGCCTAGAATCCACAGCTCCCTCCTTTGGGGTCAACCTCAACATTATCTTCCTCCCTGCCTCACTGTGTCCCTCGCCCCCCACCATCACCACACACACACACATACATGCACACACACACATACACACATACAAACACACACACCTTGACTGTGTGGGAGCATTTCTATCCCTTGTTTGAAGGAGCGTGAGCTAGCCCAAAATCGCCACCTGTGTTGAACTGGGCCTGAGGACATGCCTGAACCATGGGGCTGGGAAGAGCCCTGTCTTTGCCCAAGCCCTGCACCTGGTGCAAAAGGGGCCCCTGGTTCCTGCACACTGTGAGAATCCACAGAAAGCTCAGGGATGACCCTCTCCCCTCTCCATTTGGCCATTGTTCCCTCAAGAGCCAGAGAAAGTTTTCCAGAACTCCCAGCTTTTACTCCAATTTTTTTTCCTTTAAAAATAATAAAGAGAAGAAACCGGAGCAAGCAGCCCTTGTCAGCACCCTGGAAGCGGCGTGGGCCTGGAGCTATTTGTGTACTGGTCTGTGTGGGGGGCCTCAGGATGCTGATGACAGGCCAGGTTCCCAGTGGCTCGCCCCCACCTGTGGGCGGCAGGACAGATCTTTTACATCTCTCTGCGGAAGAGAAGGCCCTGGCAGTGTCCCAGCCAGAGTCACACCTTCCTGAGGAATCTCGGTCACCAAGCTGCTTTGGAGACCAAGCCCCTCCTCTCAGGACAGTGCCAGCCATTCTTTTCAGACCTGGGGATTGGTATTTCTCTTACAGGAGACTTTCGCAGGGAGAGATGTATTCTGTGTGGGCGATCGTGCCTCCCAGAGTGTGATGTCTATGCTGTGTGCCTTGCAGGTGTGACTTTCAAGAGTGTTGTGCAAATGACGTCTGATTGCCAGGGGCTGCTGCTGTGTTAGTGCTAAAGAAAGGCATTGGCTCCTTTTTAAATAAAGCCAACCATCTCTGTGTGTGCAGAGGCTTGGATTGCGGTGGAGACTGTCTGCCACCGACTCAACTTGTTTTCTTTGTTGCTCAAAAATCTACCTGCCTCACCCAAGACGGCACATTTGACTGGAAGCCAGTGTCAGGGACCACTCTGCGCTCCAACCATTGTGGTCTCTGTTTGCTTCTCCATCTGGACCGGTTGGTTCTCGGGCCCCCGCAGTGCCTCAGCCATCCCCATCCCTGGCTCATACCAGCTGCCTCCACCCCCTCAGCCTCTTGGGTGTCCGCTTCTCTGGGGACTGGATGCAGAGGAGGATGAGAACATCCCCACTGCCCCTGCCCCCTATTGCCAGAGTAAGATGCCCACACCTTATCTTTGGCAAGCTCACTGTTAACTCATGGGTGGGGGATGAGGCCCGTGGTTCTCAAAGTGGGTTCTTCTGGCCTGGACTGAAGCACAGACCAGCCTGTGCTCCTCTCTCTCATGGTGATGCAGGAGGCTGAGGCAGGAGAATCTAGAGTTTGAGGCCAGCCTGGGCTAAATAGATTTCACTGTAGCTGGGTGTGGTGGCACATACATTCACGTAGTCTCACTCGATACTTAGAAGACAAAGCCAGAAAAAATTGAAAGTTTGAGGCTAACGAAGGCTATACAACCAGACTCTGTCTCAAAACAAACAAGGTCAGGAAAAGCCAGTTTTCGCAGCCCGAACGGAAGGAGGGAGGGTTGGGTAGTCTGTCTCGTTTCTTCTTTCCCAGCAGCCTTTTGTGTGACTGCTCTGAGTGCAGGAGCTGTTTGGGGCTGAGAGTCATTGCCCTTCGAGGCTCTTAGACTCTGGAGTCTGTCAGCTGTGTGACCTAGAGGCCTTGTCAGAACGGGCTGCTGCACCCTGCGCCTGGCCTTCCACAGGTCTGTGGTAGGGACCGAGAGTTTGGCTTTCTGGCACATTCCCAGCTGATGCTGATTTGGTAGAGCAGGCTTCCTCACTCCGAAGACTGATTTTAGAGGCAATGTGAGTTTACATTCACTGAGGCCGTTTAGCAGGTGCCTGCCCCTCCAGGACCTAGTGCTTCAGTCCGGAGGAAACCTGATCTCCCCTGGGGAAGACTGTGGCTTCTGCAGTGTCCTGGGGGTTGGGGGGAGATGTGCTGATAGATGCTGCAAGGGACAGCATACAGTCACCCCCTCCAGTCAATCACTGACTCCTCCCTCCAGCCTGTAGGAAGATGAGAGAGCCCAAGGGTTCACTCAGAGTACCCTCATTCTCCTTAGTCCCCAAAGTCCCCAGATACCTGCAGCTCAAACCTGATTTTCTCTGCTGTACCTACCACTGAGACATGGGGGGCAAAGAGAAGAAAAGGCCCAGTGGCTCGCTGGACCGAGGGTCCTTAGCCAAGATCTCAATCCAAGCAACCTCACTGGCCACCTTCCCTGCCACCTGATGCCTTCTCTAGTCTTCCTTCTAGCAGCCCCCCCCCCATTATGTCTAGTGTATGGCCATATACCCAGCTAAACTATCCATTCGGTCAGGCCTGCTGACAAGGGCATGTAAGCCCATTTACTCACAAGGTTGGAGTGGGAAGTTCAAAAGTTAAGGCCTGCCTCTGTTGTAAATTAAGTTCAAGGCCAGTTTATACAATTTAATAAGACCCTGGTTCTAAATGTAAAAGTAGAAAGAGCCCTTGAGGTATGTGTAGCTCTTTGGTAGAACCCTTGCTTAGATGCGCAAGGCCCTAAGTTCATTCCCCAGTATAGAAAATGTTCAGTTAGTGATGACCAGGGCTGGAGAGGTAACTCAGTGGGAGGGCACTTGCCTAGCATGCACAAGGTTCTACATCAGTGGTTCTCAGCCAAAAGGGTCAAGACCCCTTTGACAAACCTGAGGACATGCCTGAAAGTATTTGCATTACAATTCATAACAGTAGTATGGGACAATGGTCTTATACCCTGTCACTTATATTGTTTTAGTAAAATGTTGATTGGCCTGTAGCTAGGCAGGAAGTAACAAAGAAAATAATTTTATGGTTGGGGGGGTCACCATAACATGAGGAACTGTAGAGAAGGGTGGTGGCATTAGGAAGGCTGAGAACCACTGCTCTACGCTCTGTCCTCAGTCTTAGCCAAACACACTAGGGCTGGCCAGACAGCTGAATTCAAGCCAGAGAGAGCCAAGTGGAGGTCATAGGATGTTAGCTTCAGAGAGTTTTTTGCTGTCATTTAATAAATTTTATTTTCTGAGACTATCATCCATGAGAACTGCATCTATATCATCACCTCTCCCCCTCTCTCCTCCAACCCTCCCTCTGAATTCATGCTTCCCCTTTAGTCATTGTTGCATATGTATACTTATATATGCATACATGTATATAATCTACTTACTGTTCATATTTACACGTGTCCTGGGCTGACCACCTGAGACTGGACAACTCTGTGGAAGCTCCTTCTTGGAGGACACTGATTCTCTCTCATGGGCCACCTGTGCTCTTCATCTAAGGGATGGAATTTCCTCTTCCAGATTGGCAGTTGCCTGGTGTTTTGATGCTGGCCCTGTTTGGCAACCATATTGTTGAAAGTCCGTGGGTGCCACTTCCCTGTCATATATAGAAGTCCGCCGAAGACATCCTGGACTTTTGGCTCTTACAATTCCCACCCCCTCTTTTGTGATTTTCCCTGAGCCTCAGGTGTAGGGGTTGTATTGGAGATGTATCTGTTGGGTCTGGGCACATATACCCCAGAAAAGCTTTCTGGGGGGAAAACCCTTCACCTCTTCCTGCCCAGAAAGCAGGCATGATGGCTTGAAGATGAGCCACCTTGACACAGAAGGCAAAGGGAAAGAATGACACAGGAGGGAGGGCAGAACAAGAATATGGCAGCATCTAGGGCAAGCAGGCCCTGGACTGACCTTCTCTAACAGAAGCCTTGGATCTCCTCCTCACTACTGAATATGGCAAGGGTGGGAAGAGTACTGGGTGGACTCGAGGCCGTAAGCAGGCTGTGCAACTCAGGGGCAATTTCAACTCCTCTCTGCTCCCTGATCTCCCCTCTGTGGGGATGAACCAGGCCTGTGGGGTTTCCTCCTGCCCTGGGGCTCACTCACAATGCTGGAAATGGTGGAGTTCAGAGACAGGGCAGAAAGTCACCTTAGGGATGGTGACATCCTGGGAGTCATCTGACTGGTGTTTAGATGAAAAAGATCTCACAGCATCAAATTCAAGTGGTCTCCAAAACGTCAGTTGTTGCAAGCCCTTTGACCTGGCGGTCAAGTGTTTCTAGGTATCCCCTTGACCTTGACCCAGGACTTCACATGTGTCTTAGAAGAAGCCAAGCTCTGTCCTACTCCCTCCCTCCCTGCTGCCCCCCCCCCAGCTAGTGGAGCCTTCTTGGAGTGCTTTACTGCCCAAGAACGGGGGGGGGGGGGGTTCTGGTGCTATGCTCTGCACAGGTGGTCCAAAGGCCATGAGTTAGTCAACACCGGTGATGTGCTCATTGACTTAGGCCTGGTTCTGTGAGGTGGAGTCCTTTCCTCTACAAATAGAAAGTCTGAGGGAAGAAGAAAGGGGAGGGGGACTGTGAGCAAACTTCCGGGATAAGAAAAGTGGGCACAGGGCCCCAAATCGCTCTACCCTCCAGCCTGACCCAGGTGGGTCCTGGGTGAGAACCTGCAGTTCTTCGGTGGGGGAGCAAACCATAAAGTGTTCGGCAATTGCCTTCTATGGAATTGTCACCCTCTAACTGGTGCTCAGAAAAACATTTCCATGACCAACCTGGTGTCTATCAGCCCAGGACTCTTCTCCCTCCTTAGGGGTGACCTAGGAGCCTTATGCAATAGAGTCATTGGTAAGATTTGCCCCTTAAAGCCCTGGAACTATGGACTGAAACGATGGCTCAGCAGTTAGAAGCACTCGCTGCCCTTCCAAAGGACCAGAGTTCCGTTCCTGGCATCCATGTCCAGTGCCTCACAGCTGCCTGTAACTCCAGATCCTGAAGAATCCAGTGCCTCTGGCCTCTGTGGACACCTGCACTTATGTGCATATGTGTACACACACAAAAGCAAATGAAAATTGAATAAAATTAAATAAACAAATAGCAAATAAATGACAAGCCTGCTAAAATTGCCTTAAAACAGTATCTGGGTCCACGACCATGATGGTATAGCGTTCCCAATATAATTTTAGGAACAGTAAAATTCTGGAAGCACTCAATGCATCCTTGGCACTTCCATCCTTGGTACTTGCGGCGGACAGTCGACAGCCATTATGTAAAGGGTGGGGCTGCCTTCGCCGAGGTGGGAAGATCCCCGGGACAGATTGTTGAGTAAAAAGAGCATGTTATGAAACAGCGTGCGGTGCCATCACCAGAAGCCCTCGCACTCACGCACAGTGCTGTCTGGAAGTCTGCTCACCCAACTGTTAAAAGTGACTCTCTCCAGTTGGTGGGATTTAAGGGTAAGTTTTACTTTCTTTAAACTTTATTTTTAGTTTCTTGGAACTCTAAATTTTGAATTGCAAAACATTTAAAGTGAAATCTCCGAGGCTGTCGTTCAGCAGCCCCGTGATGGTCTTCACATGAGGGAAGCCCGGGGTTCAGACTCGAGCACGGAAGGAGATGAATGCATAAACAATCCTTTGCATTTCAGGGTGGACAAACAAGCAATGACAGTAATGACAAGAAAGCCTTCCGCTGTCACAAACATGGGCACCTTGTCTCTGCTGAAGGAGCCCAGACCTGGAACCACTCCACCCAGATGTAGGCGCAACTGTGCCAATGGCCATATGACCCTGGAAAAGTTACTTCTCCTTAGAGCTTTTGCTTCTTCACTAAGCATCTGCCCGAACAATCCCAAAGTCCCTGCAGGTCAACAGAGCTGTGTCCCAAACCCCGTCCCATCCACCGCTTGCCACTGCCAATGATCCTGAGCCCTCTGCCAGGCTGTGGGCAGATGGCAGAAAGAGAGATCAATCACCCAAACACGATGGACTGAAGGGCAAGCTCAGCTGGGTCAGCCTCAGGTGCCAAAGTCAGTACCACTGACCTGGGAGGAGCTGGGGAAAGTCAGGCTCAGCTTGATTGCTCAGGAGACAGGGACACCAGAAAGATCCTCGGAGCTCTCCAAGGCCACCTTGCCTGATGTTTTCCTACTTAACAGTACTCCCCACCCCCACCCCTACCTTCCTAGTTCATAGGTGTATATAGTCCTCCGGTGTCTCCAAATAGCCTATCCTTTCCCCTTAGCTTGTAGGGAACCACGGTTACAGGGACTAGGGTCTTCTGCTGACAGGGAGTTCACCTCCATAATCTACATTAGCGCTCAGAACCTGGTGCCCCACTTTGAAGAAACAGGACCCAAGGCCCGGCACACAAACGTCCATTTTACACCTGTTTACCAACTCATTTCAGCCCTTGGAGAGTTAGTTATTATTTAGATTTCTTTGTTTGGTTTGGTTATTTTTGAGAGGGGGTTTTACATACATAGACTATGTAACCTGCTCTGGACTCTAACTCACTATATAGATGAGGGACCCTCCTGCCTCTGCCTCCCCAGTGCTGAGGTTATAAAGCATGGGTCACTATGCCTGACACACTTGTTCTTTTTTTGTTTGTTTGTTTGTTTGTTTGTTTGTTTGTTTGTTTGTTTTCGAGACAGGGTTTCTCTGTGGTTTTGGAGCCTGTCCTGGAACTAGCTCTTGTAGACCAGGCTGGTCTCGAACTCACAGAGATCCGCCTGCCTCTGCCTCCAAAGTGCTGGGATTAAAGGCGTGTGCCACCACCGCCCGGCTCACGCTTGTTCTTCTAAAACCAGGTCTTGCTATGTAGCCCAGGTTGACCTCCAACTTGAAGTCTTCATGCCTCAGCGTCCTGGTGCTGTGATTCCAGGCATGAGACGCCACACCATCTATGCCACACTCTGGGAAAGTTTTAACAGCCATGCCACCGCTATGTGCCTGAAGTCCCCATCGCCAGCTGGCCAGTGATGATCTAATGTCAAAACCCACTTTACCCTCTTTTCCCAGGATCCTTCGGGGCACCAGTTATCATAGGTTGATTTGCCCAGAAAACCCTATGAGGCAGAGATTTGAGTAGAGATGTGGATGGTGATGCAGCTGAGGTCCCTTGTGTTACCTTCAGCAAGAGGACCCAGTTCTCACGGGCCTGTACCATCCCTCTGTTGGATACAGGTTTGGGATGGCATGACCTTGAGTTCAGTGGCTCCCTTCAGCTGTGGACAAGTCTCAAGAAATGCCTGACAGGGCACCATCAACTGATGTTACCACTGAAAACGCCAACTGGAAGGAATGAAGCCTGCGTCCTGGAATAAGACTGGGTTGTTACCACAGCGCCCCCTGCAGGAAGAAAAGTGACCCGCCCAAGATCCTATTACCTGACCTGGAACGTCTGCTCTCTCTCCTGCTGTTCCTCTGACGGGGCAGACAGGACTTCTCCTGTCTCTGATTCTCTCTCTCTCTCTCTCTCTCTCTCTCTCTCTCTCTCTCTCTCTCTCTCTCTCTGTGTGTGTGTGTGTGTGTGTGTGTGTGTGTATGTGTGTCTTCCATTCTCTCTTCCCTTCTCATTCCCTTTATCTCAAACAAACTCCACACTCAAAAAAACAGACATGTCTAACACTTAAAGGCCACGAATATTGCATAGTAGGCACAACTGGTGAGTGCCAGTTTAGCTCTCTAAACAATATCATGACAGAGGTGTTCATGTGAGAGCCATATGTAACAGATGAAGAACCCAAGGTGTGGAGGCGAGAAATTGCCCAGTCAGTCAGCTAACAAGCCAGGACAGAGCCAGGCAGCCTGACCCTAGAGCCACTCTGTAAGGTCACACTGCCAGGTTGGGCCTTGTGGGGTAGCATGCGGAGAGGCTACATCTGAAGGATATTTTTGGAGTAAGGGGCAGGGAAGGGGCGGATCTCGACCTTCTTAAACTCCTCAGAGGTGCAGAGTGGCAGACCACTCTAGGAGGCGGGACCTGCCGCAGGTCAAGGCTTCCCTGCAGGCTGCCTGCTCCAAATCCTGTTTCCACACGCTGGAAATGCAGCCTGGCTAGAGGACCTCTGTTGGGGACTCAGAGGTCCTTGTACTCACACAGAAGCTCTAAGAGAGCCAGGAAGATTAATCATGAAAGGATGTCTCCTCGATGGAGGAGACAAAAATCAAATACCCAGCCAGGTGGTGGTGACGCACGCCTTTAATCCCAGCACCTGGGAGGCAGAGGCGGGTGGTTCTGTGTGAGTTTGAGGCCAGCCTGGTCTACAGAGTGAGTTCCAGGACAGCCAGTTCCAGGACAGCCAGGATTGTTTGTTACACAGAGAAACCTTGTCTCCAAAAAAACAAAAAACTTAGCAATAACAACAAAAATCCCAAAATATCCAAATTCCATCCAGAAAGTGAGTGGATTGTGTTAATGACCTTTGGCCATCTGCGGAGGCAGACCTTACCCACCTTGCGCTACAGAGGCAGACCTGAAATCCCCCAGAATGATGACCCCCCAGACTCTTACCTCCCTGGACTGTCACCCATCCTTAGGGGAGGTGTCACAAGTACTCTATGGCCTGCTGACCTCTATGCTATGGTCAGAGACCACACCAGACTCTAGGCCTTTTAGCTACAGAACCCACCCTCATGGTCACATTACTTTGTAAAGGAGTTTTGTGTAGTCATGCCTTAAGCTTCATTGTGCACCTGGAATTGGGCTGACTGTTGCCTGGAAACCTTTCCCAGATTGTACTGTGTTTAAATATGCTGACAGTGAACTGCCTGGTATAGACTCGCAAAGTCTGATCCAGGTTGATGAAGTCAGTCTGCACCGGGTTTCATTCTCATTTTTTGCCTGGTTCTCTTCCCTGATGACATCAGCAGGATCCCCTCAGAGCCCTTCCCTCACCCCCACACGTTCCCTCATACCCCCTCATACTCCCATGTCCCCACCCCCACCCCACACATACACACACACACACACACACACACACACACACAACCCACTCATGGCTCAAGACCAGACACCTAGCATTTCGCTAAGCAATCTCCACAGAAGCATGATCCCTAAGATTCTGGGAGCCCACATTTACAGAGCTGCAAAGTGATGAGTGGATGGCTCTGATATCACAATTGCCCTCAGGTCTCAACCGATTTTCCATAAAGAAGTCCTTCCGTAGAGGCAGAGACCTTCAACACTGGCATCTTAGCAGGGGCACACACTCAGTCTGCCACAGTCTGTTACTGTTCTGCTGGTCTAGGCAGAGCACAGAATGTCACAGTCTCTCTGCCATGCCCTCTTGGTGCCTAGTCCCGTGTATGCTAAAATGTCAAAGGATGCTGTTAGGAAGACAGTCTGGGCTGGAGAAAAGGTGCGAGGCACTGTCCAGCTCTGGGTCCTCTGGCCCTTCCCCTTGCCCTTCCACAAGAGAGTGAGGGAGCAGGCACAGGCAGCCCTGAGCTGCAGTGGGCTGGAGAACTCACATCAGGGAGAAGGAAGAAGCCTGTTCTCCTAGCGCAGGGCTCCGTGCATGGGGCTTGGTGCTTAAAGGGTACACTAGCCGTCCCCTCTCACTCCTTCCCTTCTGCCTCTGCGTCCTCCTGCTCCTGTGGCATCAGACGCTGGCTGTTAGGACCCAGCGCACCCATCCGGAGGCAGAAAGGAAGCAGAGAAGTCTGTGGTACATCCCAAGGATATTGGACCACAAATCACCAAATTCCACGTGGCCTCTTCTCGCTCCCACACTCCCACACGGGAGCTGGGTGATTTTCTCCTGCTCTCCGGGCTTGAAGACTAGAGAGCAAGCTAAGATTTGAGCACTAGGTGCTGGAAAACCAGCATCCTCTGCAGGCCTCTCTGGGCTTCCCATGTAGCCTCCAGGACACTCTGGCCAAAGTTCAGGTGCAATTGCTCTTATCTCTCCCGTTCCCATCTCCATAATCATCTGGGGGCCACTGGGCCAGGCGCCCCCACAGCAAAGAGGCTTTGCGAGCATTTGCTGGAGCAGAGGCTCTTCCCTGATAACAGAAGTGCTGGCTGGGCGCCAGCTCATCTCTTCGAAGCCCGGGTTTCACGGTACAGCTTTCTAGCCCGCGCTGACGGGCCAGAGGTCCTTCCCCTGTCCTGCCTGGGTTCTCGGAACAGAGAACAGCTCTCCCTGCCTTCAGCCTCCTGGCTGAGGGGGTCTGTGACCCCACAACACAGCTTGGGTAATGAATGGGGACCAGCGACGTGCAGAGCTGGAAAGCGTCCCTTACCCCAGCTGCTGAGGCTGGGAGCACGGGCTAGTTGCTGCTTTTGCTAAAGCACTAAAGACTCTGAGAGTCTCCCCTTCCTGAGCTTTTCTGACAATGGCTGAGCAAGGTACTGATCTAAGTAGAGCTGAATGACATTAGAAGTCATTTTATTGTACATTCCTTTAGTAGAGCAGCAGCGTTTGGTTTTGCCCCAGGTCCCTGGGCTATCTAGTCTCAGGTTCTCAGTCACCCAAGCAGCATCAGGTATGGGTTCCATCATGTAGTGGGCCTTAAGTCAGATCAAGCATGGGTTGGTGACTCCCACAAACTTGGTGCCACCCCTGCACTAGTTACCTTGCGGGCAGGACACCATTGTAGACCAAAGGGTCTGAAACTAGGCTAGTGTTTACTTTTCTCTTCTGATGGCCAAGAACTCTATCCTGTGGGGGTGAAGGATCTAGGCAGGCATGGATTGTGTAGTGTTGGTTTCAGCAAGAGGGCCTTGTGGACAGCAACCTATAACCTATAACCTTGGCAACAGCCTGTTGGTTTGGGGCTTCCCATAGGACCCCTTTGGCCAACAACTCAATTAGACGTAACCCCAGCTCAGTACCAGAAGCTTCATTTACATTTTTCTTTTTCTTTCTTTCTCTCTCTCTCTCTCTCTCTCTTTTTTTTTTTTTTTTTTTTTTTTTTTTTTTTTTTTTTTTTTGAGACAGGGTTTCTCTGTAGCTTTGGAGCCTGTCCTGGAACTAGATCTTGTAGACCAGGCTGGTCCCGAACTCACAAAGATCCGCCTGCCTCTGCCTCCCAAGTGCTGGGAGTGCACCACCACTGTTCGGCCAGAAGGTTCATTTGGTGATAAGAGATATCCACCTGGGGCTCTGTCTCCCCCATTATTTGGCGATTTTATTTAAATCGCTTCACATGTAATTTAGGAAGCTCCAACTGTGTTAGGGTTCCATGCTCCCCTCAGGTGGCCTTTAATTTTAGCTGTCTGTCTCTCCCTGTGTCCCGCCTGTCTCCCTCCCCTTCACGAGCATCTGTTCCAATCCTTGCCTTTAAAACTTTCCAGGTCTATGCTCAGAAGTAGAACTGCTAGCACCCGCAGTCTTTCTGTTTTGGTTTTCTGAGAACCCGCCAAACTGTTTTCCACAGCATGTGTGCCGTTCCCGTCCCCAAGTCCCCAAGCACCGTCCAAGTTCCCGATTTCTCCACGACACCATCAACAACTGTTTCCCGGTTTGGTTCTGTTTTGTGCAGCGCAGTGCTGGAAGGTAGCGCGGTGCTCACGCACCCTGCGCGCTGGCTCCACCCCTGAACCACACCCTCAGTCCCTGCCGTGTTCTGGAGAGGAAAGGCAGCGGCTTACTGTGGTCTGGGATTGCATTCCCCTGTGACTGTCGAACACTCTTTCTCTGTAAATGGACACTTAACAGTAGCTGACGATACAGACCTGATTGCTTCTCTCTGGCTTTCATTCAATACATCCTGACTACAGTTTCCCCTCCCTCTACCCCGCCCCACCACTGGTCCATCTTCTTCAAGGACACGGCTTTCCGGTCCCTGGGCAACCTTACATCTTTAAAACTCCTGGTCATTAGGGAACAGGCATGGTGGTGTGCGCTTGTAATCCCAGCACTAGCGAGGCAGCAGCAGAAGGGTTAGCGCACGCTGGGGGCAAACTTGATGGACACCATGAGTTTAGGCCAGTCAGGGCTATAGCTAGACCCTGTCTCATAAACCAAAAAATAAATATAAAACTCCTTGGTGCCCTGAAGGTTGTCACTGAATTCTTTCTCTTTGGGATTTTGTGTGGCCCCCTAAGGTCCAGACTTGCTTCTAACTCAGATATGTCTACGTAAGTGGGAGGAGAAAGGAGTCAGAATAAGAACTCTAGCCAGATTTGGGACAAGCTGGAGAACTTTGCTCATGGGATTTAAGCCTTTTTCTTTTTAAATCCAAGTTTTTATTTTATGTGTATGATTGTTTTGTCTGCATATATGTTTGTGCTTGCGGTGCCCGTGGAGGTCAGAAGGGGACAGCAGATCCTCTGGAACTGGAGTTACATCCAGTGCTCTCTCTCCAGACCCTCCCGTCAATTTTCTTGACAAACCCAGAAGCCAAGGCCAAGCTGAGCCAGCATCTGCCTGATTCCAGGGGTGGCTCGGGTCACCTCTAGACAGTGATGTGTGCTTTGGGGACCTGGACTGGACTGGTAGACAGCTGACACCTGGATAGAATGGGTCATGCGTCTGCCTTTCCTCTAGGCCCCCAGTTGCTTGCAGGTTTTCCAGGAAGACTATGTACCACTCATGTGACAGGATCACACACACAAACCTCTCTGCTGATAGCAGAGATCAGAGTTGCGATGGACTAGACAGGCTGGAGTCGTTATCTGTCCCAGTTTATTGGCACCTCAGCCCTTCCATGCTCTTATCGTCCCTTCACCCCTCAGACATGTCAACTTCCTCTCCCTCCCTGTTCCCAGCACAAGCATCTACTCAACTGTGCTTGGGATAATCCTTACATCTTCATAAAACATCTGATTGTGTGCGTGTGTATGTGTGTGTGTGCGCGCGCGTGTGTGCATGTGTGTGTGCGTGTGGTTTGTGCATGTGTGCATGCGTGTGTGTGGTTTGGGCACGTGTGTGTGTGGTTTGTGTATGTGTGCGTGTGTGTGTGTGTGTGTGTGTGTGTGGTTTGTGCACGTGTGTGCATGTCTTCAGCTGCTACTTGCCGTTATGCGCTAACCGATCTCACTCTCTTTCTCACTCAGCTGTGGATGTCCCGCGGTTGTCGGGGACGTGAATGTGAAATGAAATTGTGCTGCAGCCTCCACTCCCTTCACAGCCTTCGCTCACAGACGCCGCCCCTGTAGAGACAACCAGCCTCATCTTAGAGCCATCTGGTCCTCTCCCCAAACCGCTAAACTCCCAGCATGCAGCAGTCCCAAAGCAGTGTGGGGTAAAAAGATGAGCTTTGCAGATGATGGTGTCGCATCCTAGCTAGAGCCCTCACTGATCTTAACCGCAAAGGCCCCTGCTGCTGCACCAGAGATGCTTCCCTCTAACCTCAGTGTCCCCTCCCTACAGGGAGGAATTGCTTTGTTCTCTGGGCTGTTGTGGGGTCTCCGACCCCAGCTTCCCCCACTGCAGGGCCTTTGATACTAAAGGGTGTCTCACTGCGGTCCCTCTCCGTGCAGCTCTCTATCAAACCTGGAAGGAATCTGTATCGCTGAAAACATAGGATGTGTCTGAGAACCTAAAATTATTTCAAAATGAAACTTGAGTGCTTCTTGGTAGAGCCTGCGTTTAGCCTCCAAAGGCTCTGGCTTCAATCCTCCAGCAGCTTATACACATTCTCTGTCTCCCTCCCTCTCCCTCATGTGCACTCACATGGGTGTGCACACACAAACACACATGGAGAGAACTTAAATATATATATTAAATTATGTTCATGATGGCAGTCTACCATGGAAGAGGGATCGGAACCGTGGCAGGAGCCCGAAGGGAAGGGTGGCTCTCAGGAAGCAGTGTCCTCTAGACACGACTGGACTGGTGCGCAGAGCCCGTGGAAGCACACAGAGACCTGCACAGGTTCAAACCAGATGGGGCCCAGCACCTAGACAGGAAAGTGGACATGAGGTCCCACCCCTAACCAAGAAGCCAGCTGCAGTTGACACCCACTGGCAAGGGAAAATCAGGTTTATCAAGGGGATCCCACTGGGTTTATCACCACATTCCAGGGGAAGGTCCTGTGCCCAATGGTTGGCCACCATTTTGTTTCATTTTGCTTTGTTTGGGCTTTTTGTTTTATTTTGTTTTATTTTTCAAGACAGGGTTTCTCTGTTTGGCCCTGGTTGTCCTAGAACTCACTAGTAGATTAGGCTGACCTTGAACTCAGAGATTTCCCCACCACCTCCAAAGTACTGGGATTAGAGGCGCGACCCACCACTACCCAGCATTTTTGGCATTTTTTTTGTCTTTTACTTGTTTGTTTTGCTTTTCATTTTTGTACTTTTGTGGGAGTTTTTGTGTTTCTTGGTTTTTTGTTGTTGTTCTGTTTTAGTTTGTTTCTTATTTTTTGTTTGTATTTAAAGAGAGAGAGAGAAAACACAAAGTTAGGTGGAGAGGGAGGTGAATAGAATCTGGAAAAGACTGGGGGGAGGGGAAAACATGATCAAAATATATTGTATGAACATTGTTTACAATTAAGAATAAATAAATAGGTCTGGAGAGATGGCTCAGCGGCTAAGAGCACTGACTGCTCTTCCACAGGTCCTGAGTTCAATTCCCAGTAACCACATGGTGACTCACAACCATCTGTAATGAGATCTGGTGCCCTCTTCTAGCCTGCAGGCATACATGCAGACAGAACACTGTACATATAATAAATAAATCTTTTTTTAAAAAAAAAGAAAAGAAAAAGAAAGAAAAAGAAATCCATACACAACACATATGTCTGTAAAAAAAAAGAGAGAGAGAGAGAGAAGAGAAGAGAGAGAAAGGGCAGGTTACCCACAAAGGACGGACAACTGGCAGACTTAAGACTGGAGTTCAGGACTATAATAGTGCAGACGTTGATAGGAGACACATGTCGGCTTAGCCTGGAAACCTTGAGAGTGAGAAATGATCATCTGCCACTGAGAGCCCTGGGTTAGTGTGGAGAGATGACTCAGCGGTCAAGGGGTCTGTTGCTCCTGCAGAGGACCATGGTGCAGATCACAACCATCTGCAACTTCAGTTCCAGGAGATCCAATGCCATCTTCTGGCCTCTGTGGGTACCAGGGGCACATAAGGAAGGAAAACTCACCTCAGAAGAATACAGAGTGATACAAGATGTAACAGGGCTCCCACACCTTAGCACAACTGACTCCATGATGGAAGTGCCATTCAGGCTGTAACACTCAGCATGTAGACAGCACCACCTGCCAATCTAAAAACAAAGACCTAATCCATCAAAGTCCATATAGTTCTGGGGAAGTCTCTAATGTACTAACCTTGCTTTTTAGCTCCTGTAGTTCTGCTTCTGGCCAACTGCTCTTGTTAACTGAAGCATATCAACCCAGGACATGGTTTCTGTGCTTAAAGGCTCATCCATCCGGAGAGGATACCCTGGGATACTGAACACCCGGTGTAGTTGCCAGCTGGCTAATAAAGACTTTCTGTTGGCTTCACCTATGTTCAGGCAGCCTTCTCTGGTGAATACCCCACAACACAAGACAAATGAGAGAACGCTGCCAGGCTAGCATTCTGGGGGCTGAGGCAAGAAAACCATAGCACATCTGGAGCCAGCCAGGAATACACAACGAGACACTGTCTCAAGAAAAAAAAAAACTTTCTTTTTTTTTCTGAGAGATGGCTCAGTGGTTAAG
>NW_026067991.1:1592786-1605532 GCF_014885135.2 Alexandromys fortis
GGGCTGGAGAGATGGCTCAGTGGTTAAGAGCATTGCCTGCTCTTCCAGAGGTCCTGAGTTCAATTCCCAGCAACCACATGGTGGCTCACAACCATCTATAATGTGTCTGGTGCCCTCTTCTGGCCTGCAGGAATACACACAGACAGAACATTGCATACATAATAAATAAATAAATATAAAAAAAGGAATTGCTGAATAAATAAATACAAATAATGCATCCAAGCTCCAAAAATCCTTTTAAAATAGTGAGAGTAAGCTTAACATGGTAGCCTGTGCCTGTAATCCTAGCACTCTGGGAATCTGAGGCAGGAGGATAGAAGGCCAAGTTCAGCCTGAACTCTATACATAGCAAGGCCTTGTCTCAAAAACAAATATGTACACAGTGATTTTACAGAGAACATAAAATTTCTCTACCCAGGAGTTGTATAGCAGTTTGCTGTGCAACATAAAAAAAAAATCCTACACTCCAGCCAGAGCCAGTGTCACACGCCATTAAACCCAGCCACTGAGGAGGCAGGGACAGGGCATTGGAGTGCAAGGGCAGCTACTGTTTGCTATTGTCTTAGTTACTTTTCCATCGCTGTGATTAAACACCGTAACCAAGACAACTATAGGAGGAAGGGTTTATTTGGCTTACGGTTCAAGAGGGACCAGAGTCCGTTGTGGCAGGGTAGTGTGACAGCAAGCAGCAGACAAGGTGGCAGGAGCAGAAGCCAGTCATCCCCGTCTTGAACCACAAGCAAGAAGCAGAAAGGCAAAGAGAGACCAAGGAAGAAATGGCGTATGTCTTTAAACTCCGAAAACCTGCCCCCAAGCAGCACACTTCCTACAGCAGGGCCACACCTCCTAAACCTTCCCAAAGAGCATCACCATCACCAACTGGGGACCAAGTTCAAAGGTCAGAGACTGGAGGACATTGATCACGCAAACCACTGCAGCTGTGCAGTGAACCCCCTCTCAGACGACAAATCCTGGTGTCATTTGCACCCAACTCTTCTTAGATGTGTACATCATGTTAGGGTTAATGGATTTTCTAAAAATCTAACACATTTTCCATGTGTTCAGATTTTTCTGTCCTTCTGTAAAATTTAATGTTTCGTTTTGATTTTTGAGACAGTGTTTCTCTGTGTAGCCCCGACTGTCCTGGAACTCTCCCAGCATGGCGGAAGTTCGAGGCTGGCCTGGTCTACAGAGCAAGTTCCAGGACAACCAGAGCTCTGTTACATGGAGAAACCTGTGTTTAAAAAACAAACGAGAGAGAGAGAGAGAGAGAGAGAGAGAGAGAGAGAGAGAGAGAGAGAGAGAGAAATGTGCACACATTTAATCCCAGCACTCGGGAGGCAGAGGCAGGCGGATCTCTGTGAGTTCGAGACCAGCCTGGTCTACAAGAGCTAGTTCCAGGACAGGCTCCAAAACCACAGAGAAACCCTGTATCGAAAAACCAAAAAGAAAGAAAAGAAAAGAAAAGAAAAGAAAAGAAAAGAAAAGAAAAGAAAAGAAATGTGCGCAAAATTAAAAAAAAGTGTGTGCCACCACCACCTGGCTTGTTTCTTTCTTTTTAATTTATTTATTTTATCTTATGTGTTTGAGTGTTTTGCCTGCATTATGTCTGTGCACAGTGTGTGTGTCTGGTGCCCTTGGAGGCCAGAAGAGGGCACCAGATCCCCTAGAACTGGAATCACAGATGGTTGTGAACAAACATGGGGGTTGCTGGGAATTGAACCCAGGTCCTCTGCAAGAGCAACCAATGAGTGCTCTTAACCACTGAACATCTCTTCAATTCCTTTAGTTGAATTTTAAACTTCAATTCATACATATATATTATATATGTTTATTCCTAAATGGTGAGCTTTGTTGCTTTTGTTTTTATCATGGTAAGGAACTTAAATGAAATTTTTCATCAGTTTTCTAATAAGGTGAGGATTTTTTTCCTTTGCTTTTGTTTATTCTGTTTCTTTCTTGTGAGAGTTTCACTATGAAGTCCTATATCACCTGGAACTCACTGTGAACTTAAAATCTCAGCAATCTTCCTGCCTCAGCTTCCCCATGCCAGAATTACAGGCATGAGCTGTCATGCTGGTCTGATGTCTAATTAACACATTAAATTCCAACCCAGATACTATACTGAATTAGTTCACATATATATATATATATATATATATATATATGAATGATATATATATCCATGGAATTCTCAAAAAAACAATAAAAGTATTATATTGGAGAAAGGAGAGAAAAGGGAAGGAAAAAGAGGGGAAGAAGGGAGAGAAGAGCAAAGAGACACAGAGAAAGAAAAGAGACAGAGACACGGAGAAAGAAAGAAGAGACACAGAGAAAGAAAAGAGACAGAGACATGGAGAAAGAAAGAAGAGACACAGAGAAAGAGGACTTCACCTCTGCTCAGGGGGTTCCCCACACCCCTGCTTTCCTGACCCCATTACTTTCACACATTCCCCCACACCCTGCCCCAGAGGACGTATTTGTTTCAGCCCCTGTACCCAGATGGATAAACCGTCCCCACTGAGCTCTGTGGCCTGTCTTGGGCCTCACTCTTGGAGACCTACATTGCATGGCTTTCAATAAACTGATCGAATGTAGAATGGTTTCACTGCAGGACAAAATCCTTCATTCTCTTCATCTTCATTCTGGCCAACCTCTTGTCCTTTTGCTACTCCATAGCTTTGTGTTTTCCAGAAGGCCATACAGTTGGAAGTGGCTGTATGGATGCTGTAGGTCACCTCTCACCTAATAAAATACACTCAAGAGTCCTCTGTGTTGCCGAGATTGAAAGCTTATTTCTTCTTAGTGCTTGATAATTTTCTGTTGTCTGGAGAGTCCGGATCATCCATCCACCATTGAAGGTACCTTGATTATTTGCCAAGCATCGGCAATTTGGGTAAAGCTGGTACAAACATTTTTGCTCGGGTTTCATGTAATTGGAAGATTTTAGTTCACTTAGTTAAGTACCAAGGGCTCAGCTGCTGCTTCGTATGGTGGTGACAAGATCTTACTTTTGTGAGAAATTGCTGAAGTGACTTCCAGACCGGCTGTGCCACTTTGCCTTCCCACCAGCAACAAACGGGCCCTTCTGTTGCTGTTCGTCCTTGCCAGATTTGGATGCTTCTTAGCTCAAGGCCCTTGGGTTTTCCAGGTATAAAACGATGCCACCTGGATAGAACTTTTCTTCCCTTTTGGAGTCAGTATCTCTCTGTTCTAGTTCCTGCCAAATCCAGAAAGCATTAAATACCTGTGAAATGCTTGTGTCTCTCTTGTTCCTGACATCAGACTAGGGAAAGCTTTTTTTTTTGTGTGTGTATGTAAACCACGATGTTGGCTCCCATACTAAGGTAAATATATCTTATAATGAGAAACTCTACACCTACTCAATAGAAGTGTCTATGCAGAATAAATTGTTGAATTTTCCACATCTATATAGAGTAAAGTTTGTGGTGTGTGTGTGCTTGTGTGTGCACATGGGTGCATACATGTATGTGGATGCCCTTGTGTGCATACATGTATGTGCATACATGTAGAAGCCAGAGGTTGACATCAGCTGTCTTCTTCCGTCACCCTCCAGATATATCATTTCGTTTTGTTTTTGTTTTTCAATCCAGGGTTCCTCTGTGTAGCTCTGGCTGTGCTGGACCTCGTTCCGGCTGTAACCACAGCACTTGGGATGCTGAGTTGTGCTGCCTGACTCTGCAGGAAGACCTCATCTCCTAAAGAAAAAAAACACTGCTCATGCTTTCCCATCTCACAGCCCTGAAAGAAACAGCTACAGAGTCTCAACAGATACAAAACCTCAGGGAACCCTGGGGGGATGGGAGACTGTAGGAGCCAGAGGACCAGGGGTTTGCTGTGTGGCTCTGTCTCCTAGTAATGGCTGAAGCTACATCCATAAGGTCTCACCAACATGTCTATCCAGGTGTGAGCTGAACAAGCATGACACCTATAGATGTGCCAAAGTGGATGAGGGAAAGACCAGCAGACCACAGCCCTACACAAAGAACTAGAGACAACCAAGGAACACACACACTCACAAAGATAGTCTTCCCCAGGGAAGAGCACACCAACTGGTTATGCAGTACCAATGGGCAGCCCTGAAAACATACATGAGTAACATGGATTGAGCAGGTTTTATCTATGTATTTAATTATGTGTGTGTGTGCATAGCAGCAATTAATGAAAAACAAGGGCATGAATTTGAAAGTGAGAACAGTAAGTGGTATATGAAAGGGTTGGAAGGAGAACGGGAAGAGATATATTATATAATTTTATTATAATCTCAAGAAAACAAAAGAAATCGTTTGAAATGGAAAAGGAGCCTCACGAAGAGAAATTCAACAGACCCTAGAAGGAAACAGGGACTTCTGCAGCAAGTGAGCAGAGACCTCACAACAAGTAAGTCGTAGGACAGCTACGACTTTCTTATCTGAGCCTTTGTCTCTGAGGAGAACCACAAGACAGAGGTGGGAAAGCTGCGTGTGCAGAAACAGCTCGGCCACGCTGCGCGGAAGAGACGGGTGGAGCTCCTAAGGGCAGCTGTCGGGACAAATGCTCTTTTGATCTTCAGGTCAAACCAGGGGCTCTTTAGTGAGGACCAGGCTGAAGCCGCGCACCCAGCCTTTGGGTGAGTCCCACCCACTCTCGAGGGTCATCCTGTTAATGATTTGAGACCTTCCTGGTGTGTTTCAGCTTCTTTCACAACGCGGGGGGCCCAAGCCCTGCCTGTGGGAGCCAAGAAGCAGGGAATTGGAAAGTCAGCGTCACCTGGGCATGACTTGTCCTTGGAGTCCCATGAGAAAGAAAGGCTCCTGGGAACCAGGGAGATCAGCCGAACGAGAAATGGGAGGCCTCACTTGGTGGCTCAAACCTCTGTGACGGTTGGCTTTCCACATAAGTTCTGGAGCAGTCTAAAATGTTCCCTTCTCCCAGCAAGGGACCCCATGCCTCTGACAGCAAGACCTGAGAACTGTAGGTTGCATAGGATTCCAGGCAGGAGATCTCATGCCTGGGTCTCTGGTCACCCCGCAGCGGGGGTTGCACGGGAATCCTACCGGCTGGTAAAGGAATCCGCAGAAAGGGGACAATGTTTCACTGATATAAACCAGGGGAAAGTGCTGCCCAGGGCAGAAGACTAGACATACATTAGGAGAACCGTATGAAATGGCCGATTAAAAAAAAAAAAAAAAAAAAAAAAAAAAAAAAAAAAAAAAAAAAAAAAAAAAAAAAAAAAACGCATCACTACCAGATGCAACCAAACCCCACCTTTGAGACGGAAACACTCACAGAGGCGGATCCATGGTGCCACCTAGTGGGCATAGCGAGAGAACAGCCTGCTTCATTGATGGTGACGTCTGATCTGTGGGGCTCCCACTGGGTTTCACAAGCCAATTGAAAAGGGCGTGGACTCTGGGACCCGTCAGAGCACTTTTGTAACATAAGCCAGACTTGAGTTCAAGGCTTCTAAGCTAGACACCAAACATTGTGAGGCCCCAGAAAGGGCACACATATTTGAAAATCTCTGCACATCAAGATGAGCGGAACCATGAAGGCGGGTACTGTTTGTTTTTCTGAGACAGGGTTTCTCGGTGTAGCCCTGGTTGTCCCTGGAACTTGCTCTGTGTACCTCACTGACCTCGGACTCAGAAATCCTAAGGCAGGTATTATTAAGTTGCTTTAGAAGGGACTGGAGAGATGGTTCAGTAGTTAAGAGCACTGGTTGCTCTTCCAGAGGACAGGGGTTCCTCTCCCAGCACCCACACAGTAGCTCACAAATGTCGGTAACTCCAGTTCCAAGGTTTCTTACTCCGCCTTCAGACACCAGGCATGATGTAGTGCACAGACATACACGCAGACAAAATACCCATACACATTCTCTGTGGAACAATCCTTCTGTGCACTGTAAATATGCGTTATTTTCATTGGTTAATAAAAAAGCTGATAGGCCAGCAGCTGGGCAGGAAGTCAGCAGCGAAAGTCAAACTGAGAATGAGGGGAAGAAGGAGGGTGAAGTCGAGAGAGACTCCAGGCAGCCAGGGAGCAAATAGGAAGTGTGAAAAGGAGGCAACGAGCCATGAGCCATGTGGCAAAACAAAGAACAATATGGGTTAATCTAAATGTAAAAGTTGGCTAGTGACAAGCCTGATCTATCAGCCGAGCGTTTATAAGTAATATAAGCCTCAGTCTGGTAATTTGGAAGTGGCTGCTGGGACAGGAAACTCCACCTACACACATTAAATAAGTAAATCCACTTAATAGCCTTTTAGAGTCTGTGAGATGGCTCAACATGTAAAAGTGCTTCTTGTCAAGTCTGACCACCTGATTTCCAGGCCCCAAAACCACGTGATGGAAGAACACACACACACACACATTCTATAGATAGATAGATAGATAGATAGATAGATAGATAGATAGATAGATAGATAGATAGATAGATAGATAGATAGATGGGTTTTTCAAAGGGGTGGTTGAGGTTTTGTTTGTTTGTTTGTTTTCTGTTTGTTTGCTTTGGTTTTATTGAGACAGGATTTCTCTGTGTGGCCCTGGCTGTCCTGGAACTCACTCTGAAGACCAGGCTGACCTTAAACACAGAGATCTTCCTGCCTCTGTCTCCTGAGTGCTGGGATTAGGTGTGTGCCACCACTACCACCTGGCACATGTTTTTTTTATTTTTTTAAGCTTTTTCAAGACAGGGTTTCTCTGTAGCCATGGAGCCTGTCCTGGAACTAGCTCTTGTAGACCAGGCTGGCCTCGAACTCACAGAGATTCACCTGCCTCTGCCTCCCGAGTGCTGGGATTAAAGGCGTGTGCCACCACTGCCCAGCTGGCAAGTGTTTTTTAAATTTTAAAAATATGAGCTGCAAAGATGGTTCAATGGTTAAGAGCACTTGATGCTCGTGCAGAGGACCAGGGTTCAGATCCCAGCACCCACGTGGTGGTTCACAACTATCTATAACTCCAGTTCCAGGAGACCTATGTTCTTCTGACTTCTGCATGCCCCGGGCATGTACATGGTGTTCTTATATATGTAGACAGACTCAAATAAATCCTTGATTAAAAGACTAATGAACACTCGGTGTCATTCAAATTAAATGTTCTTAATTGAAATTTTTGTTGGTGATTAAAAAAAAACATTCTTTGAGTCAGGCGGTAGTGGTGCATGCCTTTAATCCCAGCACTCAAGGGGGCAGAAGCAGGCAGATCTCTGTGAGTTTGCAGCCAGCCTGGTCTACTGAGAGAGTTCCAGGACAGGCTCCAAAGCTACAGAGAAACCCTGTCTCGAAAAAAAAAAAAAAAAAAAAAAAAAAAACATTCTTTGAACCAAATGGCAGGCACACACATGTGCTGTCGTGGTGGCCCCCTCTTCAACCTGTGAGACCAAGGCAAAGGGAAGAGGCTGTGATTAGCTGGCTGGGGTCAGCAAAGCGGTGCTCAGGGCAGGGAGCACCTCAGAGTCCAGTGAGAGCCACACACCATTCGCTGCAGAGATCCTCTGAACTGACCCTCAGCCCACTGTTGGGCACCGAGGACCCAAGCAGGCCAGCATTCTATCATATTGTCTGTCTCCACAACATTGACTATTCAAGGTGACATTGGGGTACGGCAGCTAGGGAAGCCAAAGAACGTGGAGAAAAGACAGCTTGCTCAGGGTCACAGTTATAGCCGGTGGAAGACTAGGATCCTGGTTCTGACACTGCCCCCAAGTCCTTCCAGTCCCTTTAGGAGGAGGTGGGCCTGTTGCCATTACTTTTAACCAGATGAGATAGGAAAACCACAATGGACCTGAACCTCAGCTGCTCCTGAGCCTGGCATGACTCAGGCCTCTGTGCCCTCCTTTGCAACTAGAGGAGAAAAGGAAGGGGTGGGGTGTTGTGGGATATTTAACTGTGAAAAGATTGTTACATTTGTTTATACTGCAGAATATTACTCTAACTGTGAATCTGTGTTACTTTTTTATGCTGTATTTGTGTAACTATGTAAAGATGTGGTGCGTTTGTTTCTCCTTGCCTGCCTAAGGCATCTGACTGGTCTAATAAAGAGCTGAACAGCCAATCACTAGGCAGAGAGAGGGCTAGGCGGTGCTGGTGGGAAGAGAGAATAAAGAGAAGGAGAAATCTAGGCAGGAGAGAGAAAAAGAGAAACAGGAGAAGTGGGAGGGGAGAACAAGGGAGGCGACCAGGGCCGGAAGCTGGACAGCTGCTAGCCAGCCAGTAGACACGAGAAACATGGAAAGTAAGCTACACAGAAGGAAAGAAAAGTGAAAAGCCCCAAGGCAAACGGTAAAGAGAAACAGGTTTAAGTCTAATTTAAAAGAGCTATCCAGAAACAAGCCTAAGCCAGGCCGAGCACTCATAACTAACAAGAAGTCTCTGTGTCATGATTTGGGAGCTGGTTGGTGACCCGAAGGAAAAAGTCTGGCACAGTGGGAGAATCTGCCATACGGGCTCTGGGCCTCCCTCCAGCTGCCTAAGGGCCACACAATCTTTGGGCTCAGTCCTGGTGACACCGAGGAGATGAAAGGACAGGGGACAAATGAAGGGGAGGGGGCTGTCCCCAACAGGAAGAAGGGGGCCTGAGCATTGAGGGGAGGTGACAGGGAAGCTGCCCCTGGAGAAACCCTCAGAGCTGGCTGCTCGCATCTTCACGTGGAGAAAGGCTCCATTCCAGACGTTCAAAAACTCACACGTCTGTCTAACCCTGCTGTTGTTCCTCATCTTAAGCCTCGTGTATCTACCGACTGCTTTAAAACTGCACGTTCATTTCATCACAGTCAAAACCTAAATTGAAAGTTTGGTATGGGCACGCATCCCCGTAATTCCAGCGCTCAGGAAGCAGAGAAAGAAGGCTCTTAAAGTAGAGATCCTTGCATAGGAAAACCCTGTCCCAAACTGAAAAGTAGGGCTGGGCATGGTGGTGCACACCTTTAAGCCCAGCACTTGGGGGACAGAGACAGGCAGATCTCTGAGTTTGAGGCCAGCCTGGTCTCCATGCCCCTATCCCTTCCTCCTGAGTGGCTGAGATTATAGGCATGTGACCCTGGCCCTGGCTGGAATGGATGATTGTTTTTATGTTGCACAGTAAGCTGCTATACAACTCCTAGATATTATCTATTTTTTTAAATATTTATTTATTTATTATGTATACAATATTCTGTCTGTGTGTATGTCTGCAGGCCAGAAGAGGGCACCAGACCTCATCCCAGATGGTTGTGAGCCACTATGTGGTTGCCAGGAATTGAACTCAGGACCTTTGGAAGAGCAGGCAATGCTCTTAACCACTGAGCCATCTCTCCAGCCCCCCTAGATATTATCTATAAAATCACTGTGTACCTTTACTTATTTTTGAGACAAGGCCTTGCTATGTAGAGAGCTCAGGCTGCCTCACACTCTCACTCACTATTTTAAGTAATGAGCTTACTCTTATTATTTTAAATGGGTTTTGGGGACTTGTATGCATTGTTTGCGTTTCTTTACTCAACAGTCTCTCTTTTTAAGTATTTTTTCTAAGACAGGGTCTCGTTGTGTATTCCTGGCTGGCTCCAGATGTGCTATGGTTTTCTTGCCTCAGCCCCCAGGATGCTGGGATTCAGGCTGTGCCACTAACCTGGCAGCGTTCTCTCATTTGTCTTGTGTCTTTCTTTATTCTTTTTATTTTCATTTTAAAATTAAAAAAATAAAATTAAAATTTTAATTAATTTATTTTATTTTATGTGCATTGGTGTTTTGTCTGCAGGTGTCAGATCCCCTGGAACTGGTGTTACAGACTGTTGTTAGCTGCCTGCCATGTGGGTGCTGGGAATTGAACCCTGGTTCCCTGGAAAAAGAGTCACCTCTCTTAACTGCTGAGCCATTTCTCCAGCCCCCTCTCTTTATTCTTCTGAGGCAAGGTTTTCTTCCTTATGTGACACTTGTGTGCCTGGTGCCCACAGAGGTCAGAAGATGGCATTGGATCTTCTGGAGCTGGAGTCACAGATGTTTGGGATCCGCCAAGTGGATGCTGGGATCTGAATCCTGGTCCTCTGGAGGAGCAACAAGGGCTCTTATCCACATTCTGGTGTGTGCAGTGCCCATGGAGGCCAGAAGAGGGTATCGGATCCCTGGAACTGGAGTCACAGGTGAGACTCCATGTGGATGCTGAGAATCAAACCTCGGTCCTCTGAAAGAGCAGCCAGTGCTCTTAACAGCTGAGCCATCTCTCCAGCCCTTACATTTTATTTTTATTTTAGTTTTTATTTTATTTTCTTTATTTCTTCAGTGCTCTCAATGCCTACGAATACAATCATACATGAATATACTTTTGTACACACGTGTATATATTTAAAGTTCTCTCCATGTGTGTTTGTGTGTGCACACCCATGTGAGTGCACATGAGGGAGAGGGAGGGAGACAGAGAATGTGTATAAGCTGCTGGAGGATTGAAGCCAGAGCCTTTGGAGGCTAAACACAGGCTCTACCAAGAAGCACTCAAGTTTCATTTTGAAATAATTTTAGGTTCTCAGACACATCCTATGTTTTCAGCGATACAGATTCCTTCCAGGTTTGATAGAGAGCTGCACGGAGAGGGACCGCAGTGAGACACCCTTTAGTATCAAAGGCCCTGCAGTGGGGGAAGCTGGGGTCGGAGACCCCACAACAGCCCAGAGAACAAAGCAATTCCTCCCTGTAGGGAGGGGACACTGAGGTTAGAGGGAAGCATCTCTGGTGCAGCAGCAGGGGCCTTTGCGGTTAAGATCAGTGAGGGCTCTAGCTAGGATGCGACACCATCATCTGCAAAGCTCATCTTTTTACCCCACACTGCTTTGGGACTGCTGCAAGCTGGGAGTTTAGCGGTTTGGGGAGAGGACCAGATGGCTCTAAGATGAGGCTGGTTGTCTCTACAGGGGCGGCGTCTGTGAGCGAAGGCTGTGAAGGGAGTGGAGGCTGCAGCACAATTTCATTTCACATTCACATCCCCGACAACCGCGGGACATCCACAGCTGAGTGAGAAAGAGAGTGAGATCGGTTAGCGCATAACGGCAAGTAGCAGCTGAAGACATGCACACACGTGCACAAACCACACACACACACACACACGCACACATACACAAACCACACACACACACATGCACAAACCACACACACACACACAAACGCACACGTGCACAAACCACACACACGCATGCACACATGCACAAACCACACACACACACACACACACACACGGGATCGCGTGTTGTATGAAGATGAAGGGAAGATAAGGAACATGGAAGGGCTTGTAAGCAGCTTATCAACTGGGACAGATAAAGAATCCGGGTTCCACCTGCCTTCCCAAATCCACCACTACCATCACTACAGTAATATTTGTGTCACCTCGCCTGGCTCAAGGTCATTCTTACACAATAAGGGTTAAACAGGAGAATGTTCTTACTATGACCTGTCTTCTTCTAAAACTATTGAAGTTTTTCCTTTGTTTTATTTGTGGGGTTCTCTCTCTGATTCCTGAAAATGCCATTCTTTGTTCCTATTTATTTACTGTCTTAGTTAAGGTTACTATTGCTGCAGTAAAACACCGTTGACCAAATCAACTTGGCAGCCTATGGTGCCACAGTGCAGTCCATCACTGAGGGAAGTCAAGTCAGGACAGGAACTCAAACATGACAGGAACCTGGAGGCAGAAGATAATACAGAGGCCATGGAGAGGTGCTGATCACTGGCCTGCTCAGCCTGCTTTCTTATACAACCCACGACTACCTGCCACGATGGTCTGGGCCCTCCCATATTGATCACTATTTAAGGAAATGTCTCAAAGGCCAATCTGGTGGTGGAGACACTAATGTTGGCCTTGAACTCATGGCAATCCT
Source organism: Alexandromys fortis (assembly GCF_014885135.2). NCBI lineage: Eukaryota > Metazoa > Chordata > Mammalia > Rodentia > Cricetidae > Alexandromys > Alexandromys fortis. The sequence goes on from NW_026067991.1 coordinate 1,604,629, forward strand.
TCTGCCTCAACCTCCAGATTATAGGAATTATAGGTGTGAGCCACCACACAGACACCAGTGGCTCTATAAGAAGACGGCAGAGAGGATCCCAGGGCCTTTGGAAGAGCAGCCATTGCTCTTAATTGCTGAGCCATCTCTCCAGCAATTCCCAGCACCCTCATGGCAGCTCACAACTGTCTGTAACTCCAGTTCCAAGGAATCTGACACCCTCACACAGACACACATGCAGACAGCACACCAGTGCATATAAAATAAAAATACATCATTAAAAAAGATTTTCTTGACCTCCTAGAGTATGGAAAAATTAATTTGAATGTATCAGACACCCAAACATACTGATACAATGTCTTCAATTACAGACCAAAACATAGGAGGAAAACCGTAAAGTAAGCAAAACTTTCTTTGATCCAAAAACATGGTCCAGGGCTGGAGAGATGGCTCAGTGGTTAAGAACATTGACTGTTCTTCCAGAGGACCTGAGTTCAATTCCCAGCAACCACATGGTGGCTCACAACTATCTGTGATGAGATCTGGCGCCCTCTTCTGGCCTGCAGGCATACATGGAGGCAGAATGTTGTATACATAATAAATAAATAAAATCTTTAAAAAAAAAATGGTCCAAACCAGGCCTGAAAGCACAAACCTATAATTTTAGCTACTCAGGATTCTGAAGGAGGGGGAGCACCAGTTCAAAGCCTGCCTGGACTATAAAGTGACTTCAAGGGCATTTTAAATAACCTAGTGAGACCCTGTCAGAGAGAAGGGGGAAAAAAATCACATTTTGGGGGGGGGGGGTTTCGAGACAGGGTTTCTCTGTGGTTTTGGAGCCTGTCCTGGAACTAGCTCTTGTAGACCAGGCTGGCCTCAAACTCACAGAGATCCGCCTGCCTCTGCCTCCCGAGTG
>NW_026067991.1:1606388-1680670 GCF_014885135.2 Alexandromys fortis
AGGAGAGGAGAGGAGAGGAGAGGAGAGGAGAGGAGAGGAGAGGAGAGGAGAGGAGAGGGACAGAAGGGGGAAGCAGAGAAGTGGGGAGAGAGGCAGAAGCGAAGCTGCCTCTCCGAGAGGAAGATGGAAAAGAGAGCGAGCTCACGCCGGAAACTGGAGATCAGCCTGCCTCAGCGGATGGGGGAGGGAGTGGGCGTGGCTTGTCTCTTAAAGAGACAGAAAACCATAACTCTGGGGGCAAAGAAGAGGTCCCTGAGTATGGGGGGGGGGGAAGAGGAGGTCCCCGGAACTTACTGACCAGTTAGCTCAGCCCAACCTTCTGGCTGAGCTAGAATCCAGTTACAAACTACCTCAAAAAACAAGACGCGAAGCTTGCCCCCCCCCCCTTCTCTCTCTCTCTCTCTCTCTCTCTCTCTTTGATACAGGGCTTCTCTGTGTAGCCTTGGCTGTCCTGGAACTTGCTCTGTAGCCCAGGCTGGCCTGTGACTCAGAGATCCACCTGCCTCTCCTCTCTAGCGCTAGCATTAAAGGAATGTTGAGGGAGGCCCTGCAGATGTCATCAGGGAAGAGAACCGTGCAAAGAAATAAGAATGAAACCCGGTGCAGACTGACTTCATCAACCTGGATCAGACTTTGGGAGTCTAATGCCAGGCAGTTCTCTGTCAGCATATTTAAACACAGTACAATCTGGAAAAGGTTTCCAGGCAACAGTCAGCCCAATTCCAGGTGCACAATGAAGCTTAAGATGTGACTACACAGAAACTCCTTTACAAGTACATGTGACCGTGAGGGTGGGTTCTGTAGCTAAAAGGCCTAGAATCTGGTGTGGTCTCTGACCATAGCATAGAGGTCAGCAGGCCATAGAGTACTTGTGACACCTCCCCTAAGGATGGGTAACAGTCCAGGGAGGAAAGAGTCTGGAGTCATCATCCTGGGGAATTTCAGGTCTGCCTCTATAGCACAAGGTGGGTGAGGTCTGCCTCCGCAGATGGCCAAAGGTCATTAACAAAATCCACTCATTTTCTGGATCAAATTTGGGTATTTGATTTCTATCTCCTCCTTTGAGGAGACACCCTTCATGACTAGTTTCATTCCTGTTCTCTTTATCCTTTTCTGTGAGTACAAGAACCTCTATGCCTCTAACCGGATGTGCTACCACCGCCCCGAAACAACAATACCAGATGTTGACCTCTGGCACACACACGTACACAAACATGTAAGTACACACACACAAACACACCCCACATGTGTACATGCCCGCTTTAAGGGACAGGGGTATGGCTAAGTAGTAGAGTACTTGCCTAGCAGGTATTCAACCCCAACACCAGATCTAGCATGAGCCAAAAGGGGAAAACAAATTATTTGGGGTAAGCCCAGACCAGTCTCAAATGTGGCTTAGCCACCCTTCCTGTCTCTTCCTCCCCAAGTACTGAAGTTACAGGTGTATACCCCCATACCCAGCTTGGGAAGTTTTAACACATTAAATGCTGTCACAGTTGGAATCTGGCTTTCTGAGGGTCGCTGTTGAGAAGACACAAAACGGGGGTTCACGAGTGTATCTCAGTGGTGGGGTGTTTGTCTAGCATGCATGAGTTCCTAGGCTCCATCCCTAGCAGTAAAAATGTTTCCAGAGAGAGATGCGAGAAGTGAGCCGAGCGTGGTGTTGAGGGCCAGTAACCCCATACTCAGATGGAGGTAGGATGGTCATGAGTTCAAGACCACCCTGGGCAAGGTGAGATCCTGGAGAGATAGATAGATAGATAGATGATAGATAGATAGATAGATAGATAGATAGATAGATAGATAGATAGATAGAGAATGTGAATGAACAGAGACTCAAAGCCATGACTTTAAAAGAAATAGTGTAACTACTTTGCAAAACAAGTTCACAGCTTCCTGTAAAGGCAAAGAAGAGCTAGCCTGGTCAGGTCTGCGGGTTCGAGCCCGTATTTAGACTTACAGGGAATACTTACAAATTTAAGGCCAGTTTGAGCTACAGAATGAGTTCAGCCTGGACAACTCAGTGATGCCCTGTCTGAAAACACAAAGTTAAAGGGGTGGTGGTGGTGGATAGCTCAGTGACAGAGCGCCGCAGCGGAAGACGTACTCCACCCTCCAGCAAACCAGCCCACCCACTTCCAGGAACTTTTCCAAGAGAAATGAAAACAGATATGCACGCGAGTTTTATAGACATATGAAAGTCATTTTTATTCACAGTATCCCCAGCTGGAAATTCCCACTTCGGGACTCCGAGAGGGTGCCTCAACACCACCCCGGACTGTTTAACGGGTAAGACTGTGCAGTATCTCCATGCAGGAAAATCCCAGTGACAAGGGGGACACTATAGAGACACACTCTGTCAAGGATTAGAGAGTGTATGTTGCCTTAGAGGCCATTTTGAGTTCAGCATTGACTCCTTTCAGAGGTTTCTCTGTAACTTTGGAGCCTGTCCTGGAACTAGCTCTCTCTCTCTCTCTCTCTCTCTCTCTCTCTCTCTCTCTCTCTTTGGCTTTTCGTGACAGGGTTTCTCTGTGGCTTTGGAGCCTGTCCTGGAACTAGCTCTTGTAGACCAGGCTGGCCTCGAACTCACAGAGATCCGCCTGCCTCTGTCTCCGGAGTGCTGGGAATAAAGGCGTGCGCTGCCACCATAATCATCTTTACAGGTTCCAGCTCTGCCCCTCCCAGGTTCTTATTTTTCAATGTTAAATTTAATATACCTTTTAAATTTTATTTTTATTTTATGCACATTGGGTTTTGTTGTTGTTGTTTTATTTTAAAAGCCTATTTAATTAATTAATTAGTATACAGGGTCCTGCCTGCTTATACACCAGAAGAGGGTACCAGATCTCATTATAAATGGTTGTGAGCCACCATGTGGTTGCTGAGAATTGAACTAGGGACCGCTGGAAGAGCAGCTAATACTCTTAACCTCTGAGCCATCTCTCCAGTCCCTTCCCAGCTTCTTAATAAGGTCCAGACATCTAAGCCTACACTGTACCTGCCTCAAACCTGCTTGCTTTAACTAAACAAACCAATTAGAAGTTGCCTTGGTGTTGGGGGGGGGGGCTGGAGAGATGGCTCAGAGGTAGAGAACACTGGCTGTTCTTCCAGAGGTCCTGAGTTCAATTCCCAGCAACCACATGGTGGCTCACAACCATCTGTACTGAGATCTGGCGTACAGACATACATGGAGGCAGAATGTTGCTACATAATAAATAAATCTTTAAAAAAAAAAAAGAAGTTGCCTTGGTGTGTCTTTTTGGCTCTGGTGAAGTCCCTGGCCCATCTCCTTCTGGATCTCCAGCAGCTGGTTGAGGACAGTGAGGGGGAGAGGTCCCAGCCATCCCTACCTTCCACGGGGTCTATAATATACCAGCCGTATTCAGTGTGTTTCTTTGGGTCATCTGCTCTTCAGCTCACTTGCCTAACACCCCAGCCCAATTTTTTGTTATTTTGAGGGAAAGGGGGCCAGGTTTCTTCTAGGGAGGACTGTCTTTCTAGACACCAACAAGAGAAAAGCCACGCATTGTGAACGTGCCATTGGGAACAAATTGCCTGTGCGGGGGGACATGTGGTCATAGGTCACACACCTAGGCAGCTGACTTCATCCACTCTTCTGTAGCAGGAGAGGGACATTGTAAACATTAAGTCCAAGTCAGGAGCTCTGTCCAGCCAAGGTCAGGTATGTAACCTCTGTCCAGTGACAGACCTCAGTGCTGAGTCAGAGGAGAATACAATCGTCTGTTGTATTCGACCGCTGGGGTGGACTTCAAAGGCATTGTGCTCCGTGAAAAGAGCCAGGCACAAGAGAGCAGTGGCTGACTGCTTTTGTTTAGAGGACATTCTGGGAACAACGGGGGACAGTATTAGAAATCAGAGCAGCACATGTCTGGAATTGTGGAAGAGGTGGAAAGGCTGGAAAGCGGCTAGAAGGGAGTTTTGGGGGAAAATGAAAATAAGTTTCTTGAACTGGGGCAGTAGTTAGTCTGACCTTCCATTTGCCAAAAGCCTCAGGTCTCAGCCAATATGAACACTTTCTGGCATTTATTGTATAGAATTAATATCTCCATATAGTAGTTCTTTGGTTTTCTTTGCTGTTTGTTAGTTTTTTAATGTGAACACTATTGTGGAGCCTAAGGGAGCACAGGCAAGTGACTCTGTCCAGATCTTACTAAATCAGGATTTGGAAGAGTCAAGCCTTCCTCCACACTGCCAACTTAGTAACCCGAGAAGCTTTAGGGAAACATCGCCACCAGGGGGCAGCTTCACAGCCAGCGAGCCACAAGCCCCTCCAGCAGTAGGCGGGGATACGAAGGACCGGTGGAAACTACAGGCTCCCGAGTGCTGCATAGATCTGCAGAGGTGGGCTGTGACGGGGCTGTGACGTGTCCCTGCGTGGTGGGCACCGCATCGCGTGGCTCCGCTCTGCACACGGCCCTTCTCGCAAAGGCATCATTGGTGCTAGCCTCCCCGAAGCCCCCTTGCCTCCCCCCCCGCCCCACAACTCTTGGGGCGGGGCCAAGACTTCTGCCACCCTTCGCTCTCCAGCAAGTAGCCGGTCCGCACCTGCACCGTGCACAAAGGGACAGCCTACGTCAGCCTGGAAGGCGCTGCCCCCGGCAACTGCCTGGAGAGCTCAGCATCCCGGGAGAACGGAACCAGCTGCAGAAGGACCACTTCCCTGTCCCACTCCCTTAGTCGATCTCCGCCCCTGGCACAGGGACCTCTTCTGCGTTCATCTTGGTTTGGTTTGGTTTTAGTGGGGTTTGCTTTTGTTAGGGGCTAGAGACGAGCACAGGATCTCAGTCATGCTAGACTAGACTAGCTCCCTAGCACGGAGAAATAATCACACACACACACACACACACACACACACACACACACCAGCATAGGGTGACTGTTTCGAACGACAAAAGTGTGTGACTGAAAGCTATTGTGGTGGCGCACGCCTGTAATCCAGCTCTAGACAGGGTGAGCAGGTGGATGGCGAGTTCGAGGCTACCGAGACCCTGTCTCAAAACAAGCAAGCAAAATGTACAGTGAGAAACAGTCTGGTGAGACTACGCTAGTACTAAAAAAGGAAGCTAATCGGGCATGGGTTTACAAGGAGGCGCTGCTGACAGAATGCGCTCACGGCACTGGCAAAGTAGGATCAGTTCCTCAGGAGTCCCCACCGCGACCACTGCAGACTGCGGGACTGGGGGCGGAGGCGTACACAATTGTCCCCATTCTTCTCCGCCCGCCTAGCGAGTTCTCCCTGATCTCTGGCCTAATTCCCTGGTGGAAGTCCAGAGCCGGCTGTGGAGAGGGAAAACCATCGCCCCACCCCGCCCTGCAATCCTCTGTCCCGCAGGCGCAGGGCGTTAGAGCCTAGGGCGCAGGCCCTCACTCCCGATGACCCTGGTAGCCAGCGCGGCAGGTGCAGCCCGAGGCAGCGCGTGGGTGAGTCAGTCCCAGTCTGGGAAGAGTGGCTGGGGACGGGATGAGGGCGCAATGCGGGCAGGCAACGGGGGTCCACCTTTAGTTTTGCTCCGAGCCCGAGCCCACAGACCAGCAGGGGGACAGTAGCGCTCACCCGCAGCTTTCACCCGAACTGCTCTGCAGGATGTGAGAGTGCTGACCGGCAGGGAACCTAGGGGACAACAAGGAACTCTTGATGACATTTTGCTGGGAAGGGAGGCTCAGGGCACTTTCCATATTAAAGCACTGGCTTAGGGCCCAGAAGGCCTAGGCTTGTATCCTCTCCTATTACCAGACTTGCCTCTCGGAGAGCCGGGGTCCTAGGCGGTTCCACAACCATACTGAGTCTCCGTATCCCCATCTATAACGCAGCAGCAAGGTCCCAGTGGAAATGAAACTTTAAAACGCTTCAAAGTGTGGCGAAAGATGTCTGTGTGCACCAAGAGATCCCCTAATTTTAGCTAGGAAAATAGACTGCCTTTCTCCTGAGAGAACGGGACCCAGGAGTCCCATGAGGGCAAAGGGAAAGAGAAAAGGGGACCCTGTACGCCAGCACAAAGCTTTCTGGTGGGCGGCAGGGACAGTTGCTTTCAGTCAAGAGAACATCCTTCCCCTGTCCTCAAATGTCACGCATCTCCTCCAGACACTTTTACCTCAAACCATGGAAAGGAACTGTCAAAATGGTCAGGGACCGCCGGGAGGTGGTGGCGCACGCCTTTAATCCCACCACTCGGGTGGTAGAGGCAGGTGGATCTCTGTGAGTTCGAGGCTAACCTGGTCTACAGAGTGAGTTCCAGGACAGGCTCCAAAGCCACAGAGAAACCCTGTCTGGGGGTGGCGGTGGGGGTGGGGGTGGGAATGATGGTCAGGGCCTTGGCTTTTCCTGGTAGGAAGCAAAGTTCCCATTCGATGGCCCGGAACTGCGAGGGTGTGGTAAACTTAATGGTATGCCCCAGCTGCCCGCTCCCTTCCACTCTCCTGATGCATTTAAGGTTGGCTGTTATATTCTACGTCAATCAAAAAACAAACAGTTCCCTTCTGGCAACCAAAAAAGAAGGTTTGGAAGGTAGAGTCCCATGAAGAGTTCAGTGCAGCCTCAGGGTCAAGGTGAGGGTGGGTGAAATGCCAGCCAGCAGGAAAACAGGGTTAGAAGTCACTGCGAAGTCCAACAAGGATCCTGGAGACTAAGCGAGTTCTTGGCTTAGTCTCTTAGTTCTTGGTAGTGCTGGGGCCCTTCTCCCGGGGCGTTTAAAATCCCTCCAAACGTCAAACGCTAGATCCAAGAAGATCCATCCTAAGGACCTCCGTCCTTCCCCTTAGCAAGGACCCAGCAGCTATGACTCGAAGATTCAGTTTGAAGGTAGGGACTTTCCTTACTACACTGAGCCACCCATAATTGCAGCCCCCAGAGCAGGTAAGGTGCTGAGCATCAGAGAAACACCAGGCACCAGGAAGTGGACCCAGGCCTCTGACTCAGCGGGCAGCCTCTCCCTTCTCGGGTCCCACAGATGTCCGGCCCCCCAGCTTCCTCCCCACTCCACCCCACCTTGGTGCGCCGGTTGTCCCCATCTTCTCGGTCTTCACACCCACTCTCTCGCTCTGGTCTCATCACCACCTCCTGGGAGTGGTCCCTTTCACCCACCATGTCTCCTGGCTCTGGGAGACTCACAGGCAGGGGGCTGCGGGAGACGCAGGATTTGGACCAGAGCTCGGGCAGATGTGTGTTCAGTTGCCTGAACCGGCAAACTAATCCAGGTTGGGCGAGACTTGTCATTCCCCACCACACACACAGAGACACGGGTGTTGGCTCCGCCCCCTAGGTTGTCTGCGGGAGACCACTGAGAGGGCTTCTGTAACCTGGTATCAACCTGGGGAGCCGCTGGGGTGTGCTGCAGGTCTTGAGATTCTGGCACTTGTGGTCAGTGCACCCATCTTGCCATCTCCTCTTGGGGACCTTCTGTTATTCTTGACAGATGTCCTCAGTGGGTCCACTTAAACTGCACTCTGGACTGGGTCTAAGTTGGAGCCCAGTGGATCTTAGCCCCGGGGGAATCTCAGCCCAGCAGGGTAAGAAAGGATCAGGCGACTGGCAGAATGCAGTGGGGTGCAGGGTGCCACACAGGGATCTTGGCCAGGCGGCTTAGAGTTGAAGCAAAATGGATACTGAAATCAACTATTTGTTACATCTGCCTTTTTTTTTTATCTTTTTTTTTTCTTTTCCCCACAATGCTAAGGTAGGCACTCATTTAGAGCCGAGAAATAAATTGGTTTTGAGACTGGTTTTACCACCAACAAGTGACAGGGTAGGAAGTTGAACCCCACGTTGCTTGATGCCACAGCTGCTTTATGCAATCAGTATAACACACAACAGCAGCAGTAGTAAGCAAAAAAGCTCTGAGGAATGTCTCAGAATAGAGGAGCTGTAAAAAAAAATAAATGGTAAATGGTGAGGGGCTGGAGAGATGGCTCAGTGGTTAAGAGCACTGGCTGCTCTTCCAGAGGTCCTGAGTTCAATTCCCAGCAACCACATGGTGGCTCACAACCATCTGTAATGAGATCTGGTGCCCCATGCAGGCAGAACACTGTATCCATAATTAATAAATATTTAAAAACAAAAACAAAATAAATGGTGTGGTTGGAGTGCCCAATTGCATCTAAAAGGGCTTTCTAGGAAAGCCAGAAGCTGGTATAATCAAAGGGAAGTTCCAGCAAATTCGACTCACAACCAGCTATGTTCCGATGTTTGGGGTTCCATTCCTTTACAGTCAATGCTCATCACAGTAGCCCCCCCTTCCGATGTTCACAGCAGGTGCCCCTCAAGACTGGGGATTCAGTTTCACGAGGTTCAGGGTTTACTTCAGCATCTGAGACAACAGAATGGTGCACTCTCAAGAGTGGAAGGTGGACCCAGCCCAGAGTCCACAGCAAAGGGCTGCCTCTCATGCTGGGACTTGCAAATCCCACTGCCCATCTCTGTGACTGTCTTGGGGGACGGCTTCCTCGAAGAGGTGGAGGTTTTTTTAGAAACCATGCTTTCCCCGTAATTCAGTCAGACATAATTACAGGAATATATGTGAAAGAGCAACCAGCCATAAAGTTGAGAGACGGACTATGGAAAGAGCAAGGGTTCTTGCAGAACATATGTAAGGGTTAACTATCCCAAACGCAGTCAGGCAACGGTCGCGCACCCCTTTAATCCCAATACTCAGGAGGCAGAGGCAGGTGGATCTCAGTGAGTTGGGGGCCAGTCTGGTCTACAGAGCGAGTTCCAGGACAAACTCCTAAGCAACACAGGGAGACCCTTTCTTGAAAAACAAAACAAAAAACAAAACTATCTTAAAAGCTCAGAGTTTACTAGGGAAAGGAAAATGATGTTTTGTACCTGCTCCTGGAAGTGGGGTTCTTCCTGGGGGTGGCACTTTCTGGGATCCCTCCAGAGCCTGCTGGGCAGAGCCTTGTCCTTCCTACCTGACCTGTCTTATACAAGCCCTCTTACTTATCCTTCTCAGTTTACCAATCTTGCCATTTTAACCCTAGCTTTTATTTTCCCCCTAAGATTTATTTATTATGTATACAATATTCTGCCTGCATGATGCCTGCAGGCCAGAAGAGGGCACCAGATCTCATTGTAGATCATTGTGAGCCACTGAACTCAGGACCTCTGGAAGAGCAGCCAGCGTACTTAACCTCTGAGCCATCTCTTCAGCCTCCTAACTTTCATTTTCTTAAATATTTATTATTTTATGTGTATGAATGTCTTGCCTGCATGTGCATACCTGTTGAACCTGGGTGGTGGTGACATAAACCTGTGATCCCAGCCCTCAGGAGGCTGAGGCAAGTGGATCTTTGCAAGTTCAAGGCCAGCCTGGTCTACGGAGTGAGTTCCAGGATAGTCAGGGTTACACAGAAAAACCCTGTCTTGAAAGAACAAAAAAACAAACGAACAAAAAAAGAGAGGTTTGAACTCTCTGAGACTGGGGCTACAGGTGTTTGTAAGTGACCCTGTGGGTGCTGGGAATCCAATCTGGTTCTCTACAAGAGCTACAAATGCTCCTAACCACCCCCAACATTCTAACAGGGTTGCTTTTTGTTTTAGTTTGTTTTTTCACTTGATCTTTCTAAGTCTGTCTAGTACTGGGATTACTCGAGAAGGGGTTTCCACGCTTAACAGTCCTAGCTGTCCTGGAACTAGCTCTTGTAGACCAGGCTGGCCTTGAACTCACAGGGATTCATCTGCCTCTGCTTCCTAGTGCTAGAATTAAAGGTGTGCACCACCACCGCCCAGCCTTGTTTTTGTTTTGAGACAGTTATTTTTCCTGTGTCCCAGGCCTGGAACTTGAAACCCCCGTGTCCACCTGTCCCCCTCTCCCATGTTGGGGCTACAGATGTGTGTCAATCATCTGTTTTTATGTTGCTGTCTTCAGATTACGGTGTAGTCCACGTTACAGTAACCACCAAATGTCACCCTCCCAGATGTTGATCTCCAGAGTGGCACCCGTGACAGCTGTGACATCATCCCAGGCTTCCAGCCCTGTGTTTGATCTGATGTGAAGATGGCCGCCAGGGTGATCTGGGGGAGCCTCGGCCTGCTTCGAGTCGTGTGGTGTCTCCTTCCCCAGACTGGCTACATACACCCAGATGAGTTCTTCCAGTCACCCGAAGTCATGGCAGGTAAACCCCCATGTACTTTAATAAGATTGGGGCAGCAGCCGACATTAGGTGAGGGTGAATGAGCAGGCAGAGCTGCAGCCTCTCTGGGGTTAGAACTTGAGGTGGGAATGGACATTCTCTTCACCCTCCGGAGGATGTTAATAAAAACCTGCCTCTTCCGTGTTTTCCTCCTTGGGCCAACAGATCACTCAGCATGTGATTCTGACGTGTCAGCAGAATGACTTCATAGCTGGGCTTTCCTGGTGGCTAGGGAAGCTTGCCTGACACAAGGGAAGTTGTGAAGTTGTCTCGTGCAGGCTCAAGGAGAGTCCTCTCCCTTCAGACCAAGATTAGTAGTCACGCACAAACCCTTTCTTTATGTAATTTTTTAGGTATGAATATTCTATCTGCATGTATGCCTGCATGTCAGAAGAGGGCATCTATCACAGATGGCTGTGAGCCAGCAGGTGGTTGCTGGGATTTGATCTCAGGTCCTCTGGAAGGGCAGCCAGTGCTAACTGCTGAGCCATCTCTCCAGTCCTTTTCTTTTTTAGACATGGTCTCTCTATGACATCCTGGCTGTCTTGGAGCTCACTCTGGCCTCAAACTCAGCAAGGCCCTCCTACCTCTGCCTCCCGAGTCCTAGATTAAAGGAAAGGAGTTCACCACTATTCCAGACTCACCGTCTTTTCTTTGGTTTGGTTTTTCGAGACAGGGTTTCTCTGTGGCTTTGGAGCCTGTCCTGGAACTCACTCTGTAGACAAGGCTGGCCTCGAACTCAGAGAGATCCGCCTGCCTCTGCCTCCCGAGTGCTGGGATTAAAGGCGTGCACCACCCTCGCCCGGCCCGTCTTTTCTTTTTTGAGACAAGGTCTCATGCAGCCCAGGCTGGCTTTGAACTGCCTATGTCCACGAACCTGATTCTTTGGCCCCCACTCCTAGAGTGCTGTGATCACTGGCAGGTGCCACTATGCCTGGTTTATGCTGTGCTTGGGATTGAACCCAGGATTTTGTGCACAATGGGCAGGCAATTATTTTGTTTTTTGAGACAGGGGCTCACACTGCAGCCCAAGCTTGCCCTTAAACTCATAGCAATGCTCCTAGCAAGGCTTCTGAGTGCAAGAGTCACCACACCACCTGACTGTTATACACTTCTAGCCCACTGGTCAGACTGTATCACATGACCACATCAGTCATAAAAACAGCTGGGGAATAAAGCCCTTATATCTGGCCATGTGCCCAGCTAAAAGACTGAAGGAGAGAAGGAGAAAGATTCAAAGACACTTGGTTTGATTTTCTTTTCTTTTCTTTTTCTTTTTTTTTTGAGACAGGGTTTCTCTCTAGCTTTGGAGCCTGTCCTGGAACTCACTCTGTAGATTAGGCTGGCCTCGAACTCACAGAGATCCACCTGCCTCTGCCTCCCGAGTGCTAGAATTAAAAGCATGTGCCACCACCACCTGGCGGTTTGATTATCTTGCCCTTTTAAGATAGCATCTCTCTATACAGTTAAGGCTGGTCTCAAATTTGTAGCATTCTCACTCAGCCTCTAAATGTTACAAGTGTGCACCAGCAGCCAGTTGTGGTGGTGCATACCAGCAGGATTTGCTGAAGGAGTCAGAGGCAGGTGGATCTCTGTGAGTTCAAGGCCAGCCTGGTTCCAGGATAGACTCCAAAGCTACAGAGAAACCCTGTCTCAAAAACCAAAAAACAAACAAACAAAAAACCAAAAACAAAACAAAACAAAAGAAACAAAAAACAAATGCATTAGCACACTCAGCTTGAGGACTAGGATCGTGGCGTGGGAAGCCTAATTCTGCCACCCAGCTCAAAAAGTAGATTTGAACTTTTCAGTCTCCTCCCTGTATTTCTGAGATAAGTCTCTCTCATGGGCATAGGCACAAACTCCCTGACCTTAAACTCTTGATCCTCCTGCCTCTGCCTCTCAAGTCCTGGAGTTCTGGGCAGGTGCCACCATGCTTGGCTTCCAAGCTCATTTTTTTAAAAATATTTATTACGTATACAATATTCTGTCTGTGTGTATGCCTGCAGGCCAGAAGAGGGCACCAGACCTCATTACAGATGGTTGTGAGCCACCATGTGGTTGCTGGGAATTGAACTCAGGACCTTTAGAAGAGCAGGCAATGCTCTTAACCGATGAGCCATCTCTCCAAACCCCTCCAAGCTCATTCTTGACGGTAGAATTTTATTCACCCCACTTATGGAAGGAACCATGTTCGCTCTTTCCTTGCCGCTTCTGGAGGTCCCCCACATTGTTGTCAAAGGCCCTTTCATCCTTAAACCAGCAGGGACACATACAATCTTTCTCTTGCTTTGTTTCCTTGCCTGTCTCCTCTGCATCCAGGATGGTCTCCGCTGGTCCAGAGCTGGGGAGAGAAGACAGGCCACCTGAGAGACTCTCCCACAAAGTAGCTTTACCAAAGCAGGAAACCACCGGGTGCAAGCCCAGGGGTTGTGCTGGAAGTGTCCACTAGGAGGCCTTGCAATCTTGGTGCTGACCCCTAACTCTTCCGGGCACAAGCCTAAACTTGGAACTGGCTCACCCCTGCCTCTCTCTCTGCAGAGGACATCCTGGGTGTGCAGGCTTCACGGCCCTGGGAATTTTACCCCAGCAGCTCCTGCCGTACTGTGGTCTTCCCACTGCTGACCTCTGGCTCTACCTTCTGGTTGCTCAGGTTCTGGGAAGAGCTGGGGCTCTGGCCTGGTCTGGTGAGTGGCTACGTGCTGCTGGTGGGGCCCCGACTCCTCTTCACTACCCTCTCCTTTGCCCTGGACTGGGCTGTGTACTACCTGGCCCCGCTGTGGGGGGCAGATCGCTGGAATGCTATGTGCCTGCTGTCTGGGTCCTATGTCACCCTGGTTTTCTACACAAGGACTTTCTCCAACACCATCGAGGGACTGCTCTTCACATGGCTGCTGGTGCTGGTGTCCCCTTATGTGGCATGGAATCCCACATCAGAGAAGCCTACTCCAGGCCCATGGTGCCATAGCTGCCTTCTTGGTGCTCTCATGGCTGCCGGCTTCTTCAATCGGCCAACCTTTCTAGCCTTTGCTCTGGTCCCCCTCTCTCTCTGGGGCATCCACAGAACCTCGAAACCTAGCATCACGGCCTTGATCCAGGAGGCCCTGGTGCTGTTGCCAGGGGCTGCTCTTGCTGCAATGCTGTTTATAACCGTGGACAGCTGGTACTTCTCCAGCCTCTCCAGATCCAGTAGCCTTGTTCTCACACCTCTCAACTTCTTGTACTACAATCTGGACCCCCAAAACCTCGCAAGGCATGGTACACATGCACGGCTCACTCACTTGGCAGTCAATGGCTTCCTGCTCTTCGGGGTGTTGCATGCTCAAGCCCTGCAGGCTGCATGGCAACAACTCCATAGCTGCTTCCATGTGTTTGCACAAACAGGCTTCTTGGGGGTGCTGGGTGCCCGTGGCCTACCGTCTAGCCCCAAGTCTCATCTCCTTCTCCTCTACTTCACACCCCTGGTCCTGCTATCTGCCTTTAGCCACCAAGAGCCTAGATTCCTGATTCCCCTCATAGTCCCTCTAGTCCTGCTTTGCAGTCCACAAACCCAGCCTATACCCTGGAAGGGCACCCTGGTCCTCTTCAATGCCCTAGGTGCTCTCATCTTTGGCTGCTTGCATCAGGGAGGCTTGGTACCCGGCCTGAAGTATCTGGAACACGTAGTCCATGCACCCGCCCTCCCGGGCACGACCACACACTACATGCTTCTCTTCACTCACACCTACATGCCTCCCCAGCACCTCCTGCACCTCTCAGGCCTGCCATCGCCTGTGGAGGTGGTGGACATGGGCGGGGCTGAGGACTGGCTCCTGTGCCAAGCCCTGAACAACTTCAGCGGACAACCAGCCTGCCGACTGGCCGGCGGGCCACAGCTCTGCCGCCTCTTTGTAGTAACTCCAGGGACCAACAGGCATGCTCTGGAGAAGTGCGGTCTTCCTCTCAAGAATGAGACCCTCCTGTTTCCCCACTTGACCCTGGAGGACCCTCCAGCCCTGTCCTCCCTACTCAGCCAGGCTTGGAGGACCCACCTTAGTCTTCACATCATAGAGCTGGAGGACGGCCTGTCATGACAAAGGAGCCATGGCCCAAGATTCAGCCATAGAAGGAAGGTGCCACCCCACCTTCTACACAGGCTACTGGGCTGGGACACTGCAACAGACTCCCACTGCTGGCTCTTCTGGGCACAGTGACAGGTTGTTCCTCTAGGTGAGATACCAAAGATCTGACCAGTCATGGTCCCAATGCCAAGGTCCCCAAAGAAACCTAGCACACCCACTGGAACGTGTCTGTTTCTACGCCATTACTTTCGATTGCTGTAATGTCTAAAATATATAATCGCATCTGGTTATCAAAGACAATGAACTGCTGCTGACATCCTGAGTGGCCCTGCCCAACTTCCGACAAGGCCTGACTTCTTGCTACCATCATTTCCAATCTCACAGTGTGAAGTGGGGACAGAGGAGGCTCACAGTCAGCTCTAGTCCCTAGTCTGTGACTCACAAACTGACCTGAAGGAAGTCCCTTCCACTTAGCCAACCTACCACCCTGACGGATCAGAGGATCCTGAGGTCAGTGTGAGCCCTGGAGCCCATAGCTCACGTCCCATGGTTTGATACGCATGTCTCCACAAGGCTCTTTCGCTAGGAAGCCGTAGTTGTATTTCATAGCACTGTGGTGCCTGCAGACGCAGTTGTTTGGGTAGAACCAAAAGAAGCCATTCTAGAAAATGCCTCCCTGTCCTCTCCTACTCCTTTTCTTGAGCAGTGGTGGAATTTTCCCAGCCATTCTCTCAAAGGTTGGGTGATGTAGCTCAGGAGACGAGTGCCTCTTTAGCAGGCTCAAAGCTGTAGGAACTATCCCCTGCACCAATAAAAGAATCACTCTCCCAGAATGAAGAACCCAGGTGCTCTCCCTCCTCAGCGCTGCCATGAGGCCCTCTTAGCCCGCCCCAGGGGGAACTGAGAACACAGACTGCTCAGAATCTGGTACCCAGTCTAAAAGCTTTTCCAACAGCTTCAAGCCTTCTAGATGCCAACGTTAACTGAGTGGCTTAAATAGAGGTCTAGAAATTGAGTTAGGTAGCCTCAAAAAGACAAGGGGGTTACATGCATGGGTCTCCCAATCACAGTTCAGTTAGCTGGCCATAGTGAGTACCCTAGCAGACCCTCGAAACCAAGAAGAGGAAGCCAAACATCGTGTGCCACGGTATCAGAGGTGAAAGAAAAGGCAGTCTCTGAGTAGCACAGATGCTGTGAAGAGTAGTGGGGGTGATCAAGACTACAGACCCTGGAGATACATGCCTGGCTCACCTCACTGCAAGGCTTCTGAGTTACTCGAAAAAGTAGCCTCCACCCTGACACGAACGGAGTTTTAAGTCAAAAACCACACAGAATGTAAGAGCAAATATCAACAGACACTTAATGTGTTAACTATTAAGTTAGCAAGATCTTTCAGACTTATCAATCAGCTTGCACATTTAATCAAAGATTGTGGCAACCTCAGGGCTATCATTTCATCCACCATCTTCCCTGTTATTCTGCTCCAGACGTAGATGTACCAGCATTTATTCAGTTTCAGTCCCGCTTGTAGAAAGCAGGCCATGGTCGGCCATGGCTCTCAGTAGTGCAATACTCTTTTTATCTCTGGTAGCCTTCGGGGTCTTTATGTCCTGCCAGTCAAAGGACTAGCACATGTCCATTTGAACGTAGGCATCTGCAAGTTGACAATCCGAGTCAGGATTCGAAGCAGTGCATCGTGCCCGAGATGACTCCTGAACGCAAAGGTCGGTGTAGATCACTGAAGGGAGGAGGGGACGTGACCTCGGCCTGGCAGAGTCCAGTCTGTGCTTAAGCCTTGGTGCCCGGCCCCTTCTGATGACCTGGGGGTGGTCCTGGACGCTCCCGGAGGCCGCGGCGGAGTTCCTGAATGAATGTGTCCTTGAACCGCGCGACTCGGCGCCCCACAGAGCCCGGGGACTGACCCACGAGGGCTCGCAGGCGGCGGGCTGCATCGCGGCCGCGCAGTTGCAGCTGCAACAAGGCGAAAGCTGTGAGTTGCGCCGCCCGCCGGATGGGCCGCGACTCGGACAGCAGCTACACCAGCTGCGGGTTGTGCAGCAGGACAGCCAGCAGCCGCCGGAAAATCATCGTCCTCCGAGCGCCCGGGAACCCGGAGCCCGACGCGCTCGCCTTCCTACCGGCCACACCGGACGACGGACAAGTCGGCGCCTCCTGATGACGACACAGCCGCGACAGGATTGGACCCGACCACGTCCGCCCACTGCAGCACGCCGCGCACATTTCCGTTTCCGCCGCCGCCAGGTTCTTCCAGCCGTGGCCGCGTCGTGGTTCGTGTCTTCGCACCATGTCCGGTGGCCTCCTGAAGGCGCTGCGCAGCGACTCCTACGTGGAGCTCAGCGAGTACCGGGACCAGCACTTCCGGGTGAGGCGGCCGGGCCACGAGAGGGGCAGGCCTTGGGTCCGAATGCTGAGGAACAGCTTGCACCTGTCTTATTGTGTCTTCCTGCCTGTTTTGTTGGGGTCCTAAAGTGCGAATGGGGTCCTAGCGGTGTTTGGATAGTTTAGATATCACTGAAGCCCTTTCACTCCTAGGGAACCTGAGACTTGTTTTAACATTCTCTTACTGCCGCTGCGGTTACCAGCACCGATTCGGGGAGGTCCGGGTGTGGTGGCTGTGGATGGGCTTGTCCTGCTTGGGAAAGTGACTGTAATGAAGAAGGAGGTATCCCTACGATGGCTCCGTACATTATTGCCGGTTTTTTTTTTTTTTTTTCCGAGACAGGGTTTCTCTGTAGCTTTTGGAGCCTGTCCTGGAACTAGCTCTTGTAGACCAGTCTGGCCTCGAACTCACAGATCCGCCTGCCTCAGCCTCTCGAGTGCTGGGATTAAAGGCGTGTGTTATCACCGCCCGGCTCCGTTTTTGGTTTTAATAATCAGCCAAATGCTGCCGTTTGGCACTACAGCCCTTTGTTTTGTAAGACAATCCTACAAAGTGAGCAATAAGTCGGAGACTCAAAGTTGAATCCTGTTTTTGCTGTCTGTCGGGCATCGGAAATAGACAAGCCACACGAGTCACATCATGGTCTGGACGACAAAATCCAGTACACCCATTGGCTACACAGGGAAACCCTGGCTCACAAAACGAAAATTAGCCTAATTTGAAAACGTTTCCTGTGTGTCTGATAGGCGTTTCTGCCGCTTTTTACAGGTCTCACTACTTTGAACAGTTCCACATTAATACCTAACCGTTTTCCACCTGAAGCTTCCTGGGTAAAACCAGGAAAGGACTCTTTTGTCAAAAGCCTGTAGCTCCCTTCAAACAGTAATGATTTCTGTCATGTGCATTTTCAAGTGTCTTCTACATGGAATGTGTCAGGGCTGCACTGAGTGGGAAATCACATTACGCTGAAGCAGTAGACTGGATTTTACTTGTGGGAAAAGAGCATCAGTACAAAGTGAATCCGCTAGCCGGGTGTGGTGGGGACATCTGTAGTCCTAGCTGTTCTGGAGACTGGGTCAGGAAGATCACAAGTTTGAGATCCGCCTGCACCTGTACGAAGAAATGTTGAAGTGATTGTTTTCTCTAATGGCTCATCTAAAGTTCTAAAACCTGAGGCTCATTGGGTTTTTGGTTGTTTGTTTTGGGGTTGTTTTTTGAGACAGGATTTCTCTGTGTAACCGCCTTGGCTGTCCTGGATCCCCCTGCATATCCGTCTGAGGCAGACTCAGGAACGCTGGAATGAAAGCTTACGCCACCCATCATCCGGCTGTTTATTTGTTCGAGCACACAGTGACTACTGTTCCATAGACGTCACCTGTTCAGACCTGCCGTGATCTTAAGGCAGTGCTGCAGTGGGGATATAAGACCAGAATTTTACTTTATTTTGCTTTTTGAGACAAGGTCTCACTTATAGCCTGACTGACCTGGAATTCATCATGTAAACCAGGCTGGCTTTGAACTCACCAGAGGATTAAAAGAGTATACTCCACCATGCTCAGCTCTAAACTAAGTTTGAATTCTGGATATAACTCCTGTGTTTTTCCCTTAGCTGAAACTGTTTTCCCTCACATGTACAATGGGACTAATACATTAGGACCTACCACATCATAGTTCTGAGAATTAAAACTTAAATGTAGCTTTCTCACCTGCAGGCCTTTGTGCCTTCACAGGGGCAGGCAAAATCACTTGCGTATTATAGCTCCACGTTCTTCCTTTTTAACACTGTAGCTAGGAGGGTCAGAGAGATGGCTCAGAGGTTAGCGTAGACTGTTCTTCTGGAGGACTTGGAGTCGGTTCCCAGCATCCACATGATGGCTCACAATATCTGTAACTGATTCCAGCTGATCTGCTGCCCTCTTCTGGTCTCCGAAGACACTAGCCATGCACATGGTGCACAGACGAACAGGCAGGCAAGACACCAATATGAATAAAATAATATACCCAAACCAAACAAAAACAAAAAAAAAAAAACTATAACTTGGGAGATGGGTATGATGATCCATTCCTGTTACTGAAGCCTTTGGTGGAGGTAGTAGCATGAATGTCAGGAGTTTGAGGCCAGATTGGGCTATGGTCTTATCTCAAAAAGCAAAACAAAGTAACTGGACTACGTAGACATAGCTCAATAGGTAGAATGCTTGCCTGGCATGCAGGCAGGAAGTGCTCAGGTAGACCCCAAGCTGTACATAAACCCAGAGTGGTGAATGCCTGTAAACCCAATACTTGGAAGGTGGAGGCAGGAGGATCAGAAATTCGGTGTCATCTTTGGTTACATAGTAGGTTCAGAAAAGCCTTAGCTACATGAAACCCTGTCTCAAAAGCAAAACAACAAAAAAAGACTCACTTTTTTTTTCTTTTTGTGGGGGAGGTGCGGTTCTAGACAGGGTTTCTCTTGTAGCTTTGGAGCCTGTCCTGGAAAGAACTCGCTCTGTAGACCAGGCTGGCGTAGAACTCACTTATATCCACCTGCCTCTGCCCTCCGAGTGCTGGGATTAAAGGCATGCACCGCCATCGCCCAGCTTCAGAACTGCCTCTTATGGCAAGGACGAGTCTGTCAGGGGTCGGATGATGCAAAGCTTTAATTTCCAGATCAAAAGGGGCATCTGTGTAACTTTAAGATTGTAACTTTAAGCAGGCTCTAGAATTTAGTTTTCAAGTCCGTTCATTTTGTGTGTGTGTTATGCTTGTGGAGGGCACAGGAAATGTCAGGAAGTGTCCCTCACTTTCACCTCTGAGGACTCACTCTTGTTTCTGCTCTGCACTGTGGACTCCAGGCGAGGCTGGCCTCAAGCTTCAAGGAGACTGTCCCATCTCACAGCCCCGTCTCCTGTAGGAGTGCTGGGATTGCCCGTGCGAGACACCACATCCAGCTTTTCACTAGGAAGGGTTCCGGGTCAAGCTCAACTGTCAGGCTAGCACAGCTGACGCTTTACTGGCTGGGCATCTATAGCCCTAAGCACATCTCTTTTGAGGTTGTAATGTTTCACTTGGTGTCTATTTGAAATTCTAGGGGGACAATGAAGAACAAGAAAAATTACTGAAGAAAAGCTGTACATTATATGTTGGAAATCTTTCCTTTTATACAACTGAAGAACAGATTTATGAGCTCTTCAGCAAGAGTGGTGATATAAAGAAGATCATCATGGGTCTGGATAAGATGAAGAAAACGGCCTGTGGCTTCTGTTTTGTGGAGTATCCTTCTTGGTGCTCACCCTATGGCCCTGGCTCATCTGGAGCCTGTCCCTCCTGGGTGTTGTTTTTAGGGCACTAACTTACTATAATCCTATACTTTTTTCTCAGTTCTTCCTGAGTCATACTCTGTGAACTGGGAAACTGATAGGTGTTCTCTGTTCAGAAACCTCACAGACGAGTCTTTAAGAAAAAGTGTCTAGGGGGCTGGAGAGATGGCTCAGTGGTTAAGAGCATTGCCTGCTCTTCCAAAGGTCCTGAGTTCAATTCCCAGCAACCACATGGTGGCTCACAACCATCTATAATGAGGTCTGATGCCCTCTTCTGGCCTGCAGGCAAACACACAGAATATTGTATACATAATAAATAAGTAAAATATTAAAAAAAAAAAAAGAAAGAAAGAAGAAGTGTCTAATCCCAGCACTCAGAAGGCAGAGACAGGTGGTCTCGGGTTCCAGTGAGTTCCAGGACAGCAAGGGGTATACAGAGAAACCCTGTCTTGAAAAATCAAAAAGCATTCTAGTTGGGTGTGGTAACACATACCTTTAATCTCAGCACTCAAGGCAGAGTCGGGGAATCTCTGTGAGTTAGAGCCCAGTTTGGTCTATATATTGAGTTCTAAGACAACCTGAGCTACATGGACCCTGTCTTGCACGCCCCCCCCCCCCAAAAGAATCTTGTGATGTTGTTCAGACTAGCTCTCCACCCCTGGGCCAAAGTCCCCAGGCCACTGAGCATAAAAAGGCCCATTTCCACCACAATGTTTGGTGTCTGATTTTGGAGCCCAACACATTTCTTTCATTCTTCCCCTAGACATAAAGGACCAAAGTTTTGTATCCTAGCAGCAGTAATGTAAAAGGGTTCACAGGGACGACAGGGGAAAAGATAAAAAGGCCCTTAAGAACCAGAGTGTTTCCATTTGCCTGGCAAACATGTGCTCAACATTTTTGCTAAGTTACAAAAGCAAGCCCTTTTTGCTCCTTGGTTTTGCTCTGTCAAGCGTTCATGGAACAAAAGTCATTAGATGCCTGCTGTTTGCTGGGCATTGTCTGGGTGTCAGTGCTGGGATTTCACCACATGTTGCAAGTCCAGTGTCAATTATAATTGCTTAAGTCGGTAATTGGGATTTTTTTTATTTATATATAAGCATGTCTGTGTTTATGCATGACTTTCCTTTTTGGTGTTAGTGATTCTTAAATTTTTTATTATATTTATTCATTTTATATTTTTATATGGGAGTGCTTTGCCTGCATGTATGTCTGTACTGCGTGCACATTTGATACCCTCTGAGGTCATAAGGCGTGTCAGATCTGGGAACCAACATATAGGTTCTAGGAATTGAACTCAGGAGCTCTGGAAGAGCAGTCAGTGCTTTTAACTATTGAGCCATCTCTCCAGCCATCCCCACTCCCCCATGCCATTGTTTTTTTTTTAAATATTTATTTATTATGTATACAATATTCTGTCTGTGAGTACGCCTACAGGCCAGAAGAGGGCACTAGACCCCATTACAGATGGTTGTGAGCCACCATGTGGTTGCTGGGAATTGAACTCAGGACCTTTGGAAGAGCAGGCAATGCTCTTAACCTCTGAGCCATCTCTCCAGCCCCATTGTTTTTGTTTTGAGACAGAATCTTGGCATGAAGTCCAGGCTGGCCTCAAACTCACAGCAATCCCCCTACTTCAGTCTCCTGAGTGCTAGGATTATGAACATGAACCACTATGTTCAACTATGTTCATTGTTCTTGCATAAGAAGTTTGTAGTCCAAAATTACATTGACCATATTTTTCTATTTGCAAATCAAAACATGAACCAAATAATTATTAGCAGATATATAGGAAATCATGACTGACATAGTCTGGACAAAATGTCGTTTACCTGTCCTTTCTGTGCTCCTAAGTGCTGTTGGTGTCCCTTAATGCTTATGTAAGATACTACTCGAGAGCAGATGCGGAGAATGCTATGCGGTACATAAACGGAACCCGTCTGGATGACCGGATCATACGCACAGACTGGGATGCAGGCTTTAAGGAGGGCAGGCAGTATGGACGTGGACGGTCTGGGGGTCAGGTATGCTACAAGGGCATAGCTAACCTGCCTGGGATTCCAGTTGTCAGTTTGTGGTTATTCCTTGTATGAGCTTTTGCTTTTGAGTTTTGATGGGATTTGGGGAGTTTTCCTAAGACATCTGGTATCAAACTTGAGATGCTCTTGCCTCTGCTTCCTGAATGTTGAAATCACAGATAGTGCACACCAGGACCAATGATAAGGAAATTTTAGACTTTGAGATATTCTGTACATTTAAGTGTTACTGAACTCAACTCATGCTAGAGGCCCTCCCCCTGGCACAGTGCCTACAACAAAAGCAAAATACACTCAAGTGAGTATTAATGTTTATGCCTTGTTTGTTCGTGGACACCCGAAAAGGCTTAACTATGCCTGGCATGACTGTAGGATTAACAAACATCCCACGGTGCTTTTTTTTTTTTTTTTTTTTTTCAATTAAGGTTCGAGATGAGTATCGGGAGGACTACGATGCTGGGAGAGGCGGCTATGGCAAGCTGGCACAAAAACAGTGAGTGGTGAGAGCCCCAAGTACACAGCTCACTCTGTTGATGAACATTACCCAAGGTCTGAGCAGTATCTCTGTTGCACTGGAAGCCACTTCTGGTTTTCCTCACAACTATTAAAGACAGAATCCAAAAGAATGCCTTTAATTCTAGTCTTATTAGGTTGATTTTTCTGTTACTAGGTCAAACCCGTAATCCTGGGCAACAGACTCAATCTGTGCCAATTAAACTGTCAGCCGGATACCATATGTCCTTTAGGGAGACTGGAAAATGTCAGATTTGACTTTACAAGTAGGTTGGTAATCTTCATGGAAAGTGAAATGATTTTAAGTTTGCATGTGTATTGCTGAGGTTTTGCTATAGTCTGTAGCTTTGCTCTAAATTGGAACAGGTGTTTGTCAACTGGATTTGCTTTTTTTTCTTTTGGTTTTTCGAGACAGGGTTTCTCTGCTGTCCTGGAACTCCCTTTGTAGACCAGGCTGGACTCGAACTCAGAGATCCGCCTGCCTCTGCCTCCTGAGTGCTGGGATTAAAGGCGTGCGCCACCACCGCCTGGCTGGATTTGCTTTTTATATTGAAAATATAGTTGGCACAAAAGGCAGCCTTAAGTTGTCTGTCTGCTTCTGTGCTTTGTATGTCAGGACTTTGTATGAAGTGTTCACTAAACACATTCCGCAAAATTTACAAATGTTTCACTGACAGTTTAAAACAAGAAACAACCCCCTAAAACAAACAAACCCCCAAACCCCAAGGACACTGCTGTGCAGAGAGCCTCTGCTGTCCTAAGGAGTGGGGGAAGGGGGAGACATTGTCAGTAGGCAATGGGATGACAGTTCAGACACCACCTTGACATGGAAACTGCTCTTGGGGCCTTAGGTTATTTCCTCCTGCTTTATAAATGACCTTCGAGTTAATCGGGCTTTAAAAAGGGGCTTCAGCCAGGCCTATAATCTTGGCTATTTGAAAGGCTGAAGCAAGAAAATCACAAGTTCAAGGCCAGCCTGGGAACCTTTTGAGTCTGCCTCAAAATAGAAACAGAAAATGGGCAGGGGGAGATACAAGGCACGGTGGTTAAGTACTCATGTGAGTGGTCCTAAGGTTTAGTCCTCACAACTGCCTAAATCAAGAGTTTGCGAACTGTGAGTGTTTAAGAACAAAAAGCCTCTTCCAGGAACTGTCTGGTTTTTTGTTTGGTTTTGAGATTTTGAGACAGGGTTTTCCTGTGTAACAGTCCTAGCTTTCCTGGAACTAGCTCTTATAGACCAGGCTGGCCTGGAACACACAGGGATTCACCTGCCTCTGCCTCCCGAGTGCTGGGATTAAAGGCGTGCGCCACCACAGCCCGGCCAGAACTTTTTCTTTCAAATCGTGCCTGCCGTGGTCCATGCATTCATAGTAAGCTGGAGGTCTTTAGAAAGGGAGTCTAGAAAATTTTGCATTTTCTTTCTAATATTGCATATGAATAATTTTTCATGATTAAAGGGAAATCTTTCATCTGTTATTTTTTTCTTACTAGTTTTTCAAGGTTTGTGCAGAACACCTTTGAGGCTGCATTAAAAATGGTTTTCTTGGAGCTGTAACAACTATAATGGAACAACTTAGGAAGCAAACAATGAGATACTTGAGTTTTAAAATAAAGCTTTTATATTGTAGTTTGAACTGTTTATCTTATATTCTTTTGTAGTAAAATATAACTTAGATTTTTACAGTCTTATGACCCAAAACCGTGGGGATTTTATCTTCTGTAACAAGTTTCAATAAATTTAGACCAACTTATTCTGTGTATACTTCCTTGCCTATAAAGAACCTTCCTTGCCTAAAAAGACATGTTTTGGGGTCCCTGTGTCCTGGAACAGAGTCTAAATAATGTACAGAATTGGTATGTCCACTTCAGAGCGATACTTGTAACTGCTATGGCAGTGCATGAAGGGGAAAGGTGGGCACCCTGTGAAACACAGGATGCACTGACCAACCACTACTGAAGGGGCAGTGCAGAGAGGCTAGTTGTCCAGATAATGGACAGGAAAGAAACAAGGCTGAATTAAGGAGAATTCTTGGGCTTGAGGATGCTAATTCCGACGGTCTCTTTTCATACACTCCTTTGTCTGAGGGTTTCTATTGCTGTGAAGAGACACCATGACCACAGCAGCTCTTAGAAAGAAAAACATTTAATTGGGTCTAGTTTACAGTTTCAGGGGTTTAGTCCATTGTCATTATAGCAGGACATGGTGGTATCCAGGCAGACATGGTGCTGGAGAAGGAACCGAGAGTTCTGTATCTTGATCCATAGGCAGCAGGAGACTGTTCCGCAATGGGCATAGCTTGAACACAAGAGACCTCAAAGCCTGCCCGACAGTGACACTCTTCCTCCAATGAGGTCACACCTCCTAACAGTGCTGCTCCCTATGGGGTGGAGAGGGCTATTTTCTTCCAAATACCACACTCTACTTTCTCTTTTCAGGCATAATATCTGAACTATACCCCATTTTAATCAAAGAAAGTGAGCTCTCAGAGATGTGTGCTAAACTTGGTGTGGTGACACATGCCTATAATCCTAACACTTGGGAGACTGAGGGGAAAAGACTAGCTAAGGATGGAACTCAAAAGGCACCGCCCATCTCTATCCCAGACAACAACAACAAAACTAGAAAGCCCACAGAGACAGGAAGGCCGGATGTGTGAATGGAGAATGAGAGCAGCCGTCCTGGGACCTGAGTCATTCATTAGCTTCCTGTGTACTATAAGCTGAGGTAGAAAACTTGAGACTTGGTTTAGAGTTCTGTTACCTGATATGGTGGTTAGACACCACATGTGGCTACTTAAATGGCTACTTAAAAATAATAAAATTGGGGCTGGAGCAATGGCTCGAGGGCACTTGCTGTCTGCCAGAGGACCTGGGTTCACTTCCCAGCACTCATGTCGTGGCTCACAACTAATTGCAGTCCTAGTTCCATAGGCTCCAATGCCCTCCATGAGTATGAACGCATGCATCATGGTACACTTACATGCAGGCAGAACACTCCTAAGTAAACAGTAATGACTCTTAGCCAGACGGGCCGTGCACATCTTTAGTCCCAGCTCTAGGGATTAGAGATTAAGAGCATTAGGGATTAGGGTTAAGAGCATTGCCTGCTCTTCCAAAGGTCCTGAGTTCAATTCCCAGCAACCACATGGTGGCTCACAACCATCTGTAAAGAGGTCTGGCACCCTCTTCTGGCCTTCATGCATACAGACAGAATATTGTATACATAATAAATAAATATTTTTAAAAAAATACTGCCTGCTCTTCCAAAGGTCCTGAGTTCAATTCCACATGATGGCTCACAACCATCTGTAATGAAATACGGTGCCCTCTTGAGGAAGAGGACCTGGTCTTGTCCTCATCAACTTAGACCATGAAACTCAATATGGACAAGTTCAACAGAACCGCCATATACGGGCTGCCCCTGCGTGCTTCAGCATTGTCAGGGCATAAATTTCTTTTCTTTTTATTCTAGGGATTAGTGGGAGGCAGAGGTAGATGGGTCTAGAAATTGAGTTCCAGGTCAGCCACAGCTATACAGAGAAACCTTGTATCGAAAAACCAAAATAAATCAATGTTGTAATTCTTTGCTCTTTTGAGACACCGTGCTCTAGGTATCCCTGGCTGTCCTGGAACTCACCCTGTAGACACAGTTGGCCTTGAACTCAGAGATCCTCCGGCTTCTGCCTCCTAAATGCTGGGATTAAAGGTGTATGCCACCACACATTGCAATAAAATAATACGGGTAGTGGTAGCATATGCTAGAGGCAGGCAGATCTCTGTGACTTCGAGGCCAGCCTGGTCTACAGAGCAGGTTCTAGAACAGCCAAGACTGTTAAACAGAGAAACCTTATCTCAAAAAAAAAAAAAAAGAAAAAAAGACAATTTGAAGCCTGAGTTTTCAGTGACACCAAGCACACTTTGTCTGTGCTCAGTAGCCGCACGTTGGCCATTAGCTGTAGTATGAGATACTACATACTACATACAGGAAGAGCTCCTGCTGCACTGCACAGCTCAGCAGAGTACGGAGGCTTCCAATGCCACTGTTCTTCAGAGCCTTACCATTGAAGACACTACGAGATAGTAGCCACCTAACAATACATGTTACTCAACACAAGAACACATGTTTATAAAGGCATTTAGTTTATTTTTCAAAAAAATATTTTGCTAGAAGGGTTGAGTACTGACTGTAATTTTACATGATCATAATCTTTCAAGCGAACAACTTGTCTAGGTCTGCTTTTGTAACCCCAAATATAATAGCACTTCTTGGGTGCTATTCCCCAGATCTTAGGTTATCTACCAGCCAGGAGGCAGAGCCTAGCACACAGCAGAAGTTGTGCTGTATAAGATTAACCTGGTCTCTTAACATATGAAGCAGAGCAGATAATCAGTGTATTTAATGTACAGTATTAACTCACTGTTTCTCACCGTGACCCACTCAGACCCCCATTGCTTCTATTGCGGGGACGGAAACAGTGAACCACATGGCAGAGAAAAGGGACAACTTACATTAGGCAAGTACTGGCTGTGTCCCCAGTTAGGTCTGTTACTGTTGTACTCCAACCATAAATTCAAGATAACCATGATATTCATATTCAATAGTAAACACAGAATACAGTGCAAAGCCAAAACGCACTGTGAAATTATTGGCAGCAACTGCTTTTCTCTTCCTTGAGCAGCGAACTGAAAGTTAATTCTCATGATTGCCTAAGAAAACTAAAAGATGCATTAAATCTATATTCATTACTAGAAATGTAACAAAAGGAAAGAACACTGGAGAGAAGCAAATACAGCCAGATAAGTTTGCCAGGAGGACTGGGCAGCTTATTGAAGGCTCGTCATATATGAATAGCTTTAAGTTTGTGCAGGGTTTACATTCATCCCAGTGACATAAAGTCTGCCTACTTTATGGGCATCAACAGTTCAGCGCCAAGCCAGTGACAGCAAAGCATTGCTGTAAACATCAAGACAAAAAATTCTGCAATCTAGGACTTGAAAGCTAAACAGAAGTTTACATGTAATCACAAGAGGAGAAAGAGCAACTATGTATTTTAAAACCAAGGCTCACTAATGACAGAAACAGACTTAGAACATACTCAGAACATCCAGCATTGAGGCTAAAGCAAGCTCAACAGTCCATCTGAAGATGCTGATCTTGTTAGAAGGAAAAGAGTAGCTACTTAGACCTGGACAACTGAGTCTCTGTTCATTCCTGCATGCTTCCGTGCCGACGTGACCATTTCTCAGACTGGAGAAGTGGCAACTCAGGCTCTGGACATTAAGGTTCTCCCAGGCATCGAAACTACTAGTGCACCCATGTAACCCAAACATCAGGGAGGCTGAGGCAGAAGGACTGCAAGGTTGAGGCCAGCCTGGGGTAAACAAAGACCCTATTTCGACAAGATTCTCGAACACAACTGTAACTTCTCTATGAAAGGTCTGTTACTGGGGAAGTGAGATAATTCCTCACAAGATTTTTAAAAGTTGGAGACATTTTGAGTCAATTATCTCATCGCTGGCTGAAACAGTATAGGCACAGCAACAAAACCCATGCTATAAATTTTAAAGAAGTTCATGCTGGTGTGATTATGTCTGAAAATCTTAAGACCAGATCTTTAGCTTGGTGACACAGACCTATATAATCCTAGCATCTGGGAGAGGACTGGGAATTCAAAGTCATCTTCGGCTACATAAAGAGTTTGAGGCTAGCCTTACACTTGAGACCCTGCTCCCCAAACCCCTTCCATAAGAGATCTTTAGGCAGTCTGGCCTGACATGGCTGACTGTAATTCCAGCTCCTTGGGTGTCAGGAGTATAAACAAAGCCAGGCTTAGCCACAGAGTAAATTCAAGACCAACGCAGACAACTTCATGACACCCTGTCTCGAAATTCAAAAAGCACAAAGGAGGCTCAGTGGTAGAGCACTTGCCTAACACACAGTCCCCAGAACCATAAGAACAGAAGAGGTTTACTTCCTCTAACTTTTCATCATCCCCAGTGGTGACACAACCTCTACCTGTGACAACATAAAGTGCCTCTACTCTCTTTTAATGACCTGAAGCACAAGAAATGCTGACCTGGCTTTATGCTTAGGCCTTTTGAGGCTAGGTGATTAAGGAGAGGAGTGAGCTAAGGCTACTGCCCAGGGTCCATACCGCTACAGAGGGTCAACCCTTACTGCGGCAGTAAGCCCTGCTCAGACATTTTACCTTTTTTGTTTTTCAAACAACAAGAAGAAAACTGTCAGTTTTCTTCTGTCATTTACTTGGTTCATTACTCTTGCCTCCTTCAATTCAGAAAAAATAACTAGTTAGGCTTACTATGCATCTTACTTATTTTCCTTTAAAACATGTCACAAAGGGCCACCCTAAAGATGCAAAATCACCACTTTCCTCCTAACAGAACAGCCTGTCCCTAGAGGATGGAGTTAAATAAACAGGCAGTTTTTGAGTACGGGATTCAGATTATTCTTACAGAAGCCAATAGAGCCCTTCAAGATGCTGAGCCACCAGAAAAGACTAAAAAACATTCCTCACGTGCTCTCCTAGAGACCTCGGTGTTGCCTCCCTTCTTCTCCCACTATGTGTAAGACCTCGCCAGTCTTCTACTCTGAATGTTTGTATCTCAGACATCTTAAAGCAGAAACATTGTTGGTAAATCTGTAATACCTTGGAGAACATGGGAGGCAACAGAGAGAGGTGATAACTAGCAAATTACTTTTATGAAAAGCCTAATTTTCATTTAACCATTGATTTGGTGGATGCCAAGTTTTTTTTTTCACAAGTCAAACCCAGAAAAAAGTTTAGCATCCCAAGAAACCTTTATGAGATTTAATCCATTATAATTCTTAAGACCAAAATGGAAATCTTACTGTAGGGTATATTAGTATGCACCTGTATTACCAGCCCTGGGGAACAGACATGATTGGCCTGAGTTCCAGACCAGCCTAACTACTGTGAGTTCTAGTACAGCTTGGGCTACATAGTGAGACCTTGTCTCAAAACAACAAAACAAAAGAAACCTTTCTTTAAGGTAACTGGCCCCCAAGGATGCTGCTTTTTTTTTTCTTTTTTTCTCTCATACCTTAACTCTTTTCTCAAATCAGCACTGTGCTTGCTAGCACTGTGTCCCTAAGCAGAACAGTCCCGTCTCCCCTCGGAAGGAAGGCATCTCATGCTCAGAGACTCATCTGAGGGACATCAGCAAAAGGTGCCGCTCATTTAAGTAAAACATGACTGGCTTTTTCACAACCACTCCTAGCTACCCCTTTATGCCATAGGAAACATCTATTCTGAGCTACACTGTATCAAAAACATCTTGCATTTTTAGGTTCTGGGGTTAAATTTTAAACCTGTATTCAGTTCACATCTAACTATGTTTCAAAAGCTGCACCAAATCTACTAGGCTTTTTTTTAATACTCTTTACTGCATGCTCTGTCTATACGCATGCGTTTGGATAATAAATATTAAATATGGGAGGGATGTATGGAATCCATAAAGTTAAAATGAAACTAAACCGAACATTTAAAAAAGTACATGATAGCAGGAGAAATGAAGAAGGGCAAAAATAATTTGAGGTAACAATAGTGGCCCAATACCACCAATCTGAAATATCTGTAAAAATTCAGTAAGTGTTTGGAGATTCAAGTAACAAACCATTTGCTCCAACATGGCCAGTCTTTCAGAGTCCCTGCTGAGTCTCAGTCCAGGAGCCGACACTCACACAGCTCCTTATAGATCCTCTTCCGTACCCGAGGCATGTCTTCTTGAGAAAACTGGAAAGGCTGCTCTAGGGCGAGGCACTTGCAGTACTGCAAAAGAAAAAAAAAAGTGCTCTATCCCGGAGACACCTAGATGGCACGTGTACAGTGCTCCCACCCACTGCCCTGTACACACACACACACACACCCCTAAAGTTAGGTCTGAAGCTGCAGAGTAACATGGGTCTTGTGAAATCATACTGTTTTTGTTTGTTTGTTGTTTCTAAAGACAGGGTTTTTCTGTGTAACAGTCCTGGCTCTTATGGGACTGTTTGTAGACCAGGCTGGTCTTGAACTCAGAGATCTGCTTCCAAGTGCTGGAATTAAAGGCTTATGCCACTAAGTCCAGCTTGAGAATCATGGTATTTTAGAGCACTGACTTCCAATGAGAATCAGCTTTCCAAGCAAGCGGACAGCTAGGCATCCTTCCACTCTACCCAAGTACAGTTTGCTGAGCCTGTATGCACTTGGACCTCACAGGGAAAGTAACTCGAGTTTCCTTATAAACCCCCAAAATTCATGAGGTGTGAGGTGTACAGTGGGGCTACCTCCCAAGGTCTATGTAAATCTCTGCGTTCACGTGTCATTTTATTCTCCCATAAATACATGTCCTCCTCTGACACAGCTTCCTAAGATCCCCTGCGAGTCAGTTCTTCCTAAAGGTTACATCCGCAATACAGCAACAAAGGGAGAGTGTTGTCTTCCCTAACACTAAACAGCAGGACCACCGTTTCTTCTCTCAAGACAAAACAAGCAGTTGGCACACTGTAAAGTAGTATTTACCTGGAGCACAAAGACTCCACAGTCACTGTCATTCTTCTGTTGTGGAATACACTGAAGAGAAAAAGAAGATGATCATTAAAACACACCAGAAAACTGCTCCCGTGGGTAAATGGAAACACTACTCCCAAATAACTAATCTATACCTCTACTATTCAAATACCTATAAGAGAGGCCACATGAAAAGACCTTTCAAGTGGCAACCACAATTTAAATGTGGGAAATGAGAAAAACAAATTTAAAAACCACTTTAAAGACCTAGCTATTAGTTGTGCTATCAATTCAATGACAATGAATAAAGTGGCCCCGAGGATCAGAGCATACGCTAGTGCCCAGTGCTCATCCTCTGTGCTTCCTCTGGCTGTGATGCAATGCAACCAGACGTCCCCTGCCGTGACAGACTATACTCTCCACGGAGCCACAGTTAGACCCCCCTCTTTGTCAAGGATTTCATCACAACAATGAAAAAACAATTACCTAATAAAGTTCCTCTTTATAGCCTTAACTTTTTACCTCAGATTATACAATTCTGCTGTACTCTTTGAAGTAACTCATAAAGGCAAAGAATATGCTTCCAAAAAACTGTTTACTGCATCTAAGACAGGAATATGGAAGACTCTGGAAGGATGTAGCATACCTGGACGAGCTAGATGAATAAATCAGTAAATCAGACAATTTTTAAAAACTAAAATTCTACAAGTTCATTTCTTATATGAACTAGTATGTAGGTTATTAGGAACAAAAAATAAAAATGTAAAGACTAGTATTTGGTTCAGTTAAAAGATGAACTAATCTTGATCTTTTGGGCTTAGGTTCAACATTTGTCAAAACTCTGCCTATAAAACTGGGCCAAATGGGGCTGGAGATATGGCTCAGTGGTTAAGAGCACTGACTGCTCTTCCAGAGGACCCGGGTTCAATTCCCAGCACCCACATGGCAGCTCACAACTGTCTGAAGGTCCAGTTGCAGGGGAATCTGACAAATTCACACCAATGCACATAAAATAAAGTTTAAACCATAAAAATATTAAAAAAAAACTGGGCCAATAACCTAGACAGACCTGAGTTCAAGGACCTGCCTCTAACAATAGTTCCAATATCCAGTTTTCTTGTGTATGTAATAAAGACGCCTCTTAACCCTAAAGAACTGCTTGCCACACAGGTTGTAAGGAACAAATGAGACCATTATAAGGAAACAGCTGGAGGGCTGTGTCTGCCTCAGGGCCTCCACCAATTAAAACACCACGCGGTTACTAACTACATCAAGAATGACATGATTTATGATTCTCAGCAAGTACTGGGAAACTGAGCCTCAGGATGATTAAGTACTAAGATTTTACTCTGATTGGCCTGGACTCTTCAGGTCTCCCAGCAGGCACCGTCCTTGAGCCACTGTCCCCCTCACACACACTAGAGTCCCAGCTGTGTCAAACTTACCTTTGTAACAGCAGTCTGCCAACCCTGAAGAAATTCAGGTCTGTTTTTTTCTCTGGCTTCAGTCAGCAAATACTTTCTTATATTCTGGTTAAAAAGAAAGCACAACACACATGTTGTTCCATTAGCTGGTGAAAATATGGAAGCTGACCACTCAGAAAGGAAGGAAGAGCAGCTGCAGTCTGTACAACCGCATGGCACTTGTTAGTTTCCAGCTGGAACTGTCCTTCAGGCTCCCAGTCACATCTGGACTGAAGTAGGCACTCAAGACTTGACCCTCACTTTATGAGGTCAATTTGCTACATTTGAAACCTTGTCTTATATCTAAAGACAAGAAAAACATGGCAGAAAGCATTAATAGCTAAAGTTAAACAAAGAACATTCCGGCTCTCTTGTCTATTTCTCAGGCCTTTTCCCAACCCTTAACTCACTTGTAGAGATGCAGTTAACCATTTTCTCCAGGTCTACCACATGTCTGCTAACTTCTTAACTTCTAGTTTTACTCACTCACTTCGTGGTTCTGAGGACTGAACCATGGGCCATGTGTATGGTGAGCCTGGACTCATCACTGAGCTATAACTCCAAATCTGACACAGATTTTGTAATACAATTAAATTTATCAAGCGGTTCCTTGGTGTTTTCTTCTTTTGTGTAAGAAGGCCTTCCCTACTCCATGAATGAATAAAACATTTTCTATATTTTATCCAAGATTTCATTTTTTTTTTTTTACTTTTGCTTTTGAGATAGGGTCTCACTATGTGGCCCTAACTAAGCTGGAACTTAACAAATCTACTTATCTGCCTCCCAAACCCAAGGATTAAAGACATGGACCACCGTGCCCAGCATGTGCATGTTTTCTATCTATAGTATTAATGCAATCCTCTGTATTTTTCCAAATAGCAAATTTTGCCAGGTCAACAATTTGTCTTTTCTCAATTTTACCATATACTAAATTCTACACACATACACACACACGATTATTCGTGGATACTTTAGAGTGGATGTTCCAATCAATCTATATTCCTCAGCTGATATAAGTAACATTGTATTTTAAAACTTTGATAACATGCTTTGACATCTACCCGAGGAGTCTGCCTTCACTGTGCACAAGAAGTGTTAGACCATCACGCCTTTCACACGTCCGTTAGTGGGCTGGGTCTGTAGTTGAGTGAAGAGCTTGTCCAGCGTGCACAGCGCTCAATTCCTTTCCCAGCACCGTGTGAACCAGATGTGGGGACACACACCCAACATCTTGGCACTTGAGTACTAAGAGCAGAACCAGGAGTTCAAAGATATCCTTGGCTACATAGCAAGTTGAAGGCCAGCCTCAGCTATATTAGACCTCCTCTCAACACCAAGCATGTTACTGTATACTTATAATCTCAGGACTTAGGAGGCTGATAGCTGGGCTGTCTGTAACTCCAGTTCCAGGGTACCCGACAACCTCATGCAAGCAAAACACCAATGCACATAAATTTTTTTTAAAAATGCTGCATCCAGCCAGGTGGTGGTGGCTCACACCTTTAATCCCAGCACTCAGGAGACAGGCAGGCAGATCTCCGAGTTCACAGGCAATTTGGTCTACAGAATGAGTTCCAGGACAGCCAAGACTAGACATAGAAACCGTGTATGGAAAAACAAAATAAATAATAAATAAAATGCTAAATCCAACTAGGGCACGCCTCTTCAAAGGGGGCCTCAGATCTGACAGCTCGGTCACCTGCCCTGCCAACTGTCCTCTCACACTGCGAAGCAGCGGCTGACATCAGCTGTTCTGTCTAGAGCTATGAGTTGTCATGGTCAAGCACAGATTAAAAATTAAAATAGGCAGAATAGTAACTTACCTCTACACAAAATTTAAAATGAATGCCTTGGGAATCATAAAATGAAATAATTCGATTGGAGAGCGTCACAGTAATGAGAGACCAGTGGACTTCCAGGTGGATAGGAATCAGCAGAAGGCTCTTTTTAAACAAATCCACCTGGTGAAGAGAAAGAGCCATCACCACAGAGCCAACACCATCATCCATCTACTACCTTTGACCTGCTAACAATCATAAAATGGGGAAGTGGTAAAGCAGAATGTGAACAGTGTCTCATCTTAAAGGCCATGTTTGTAATTACTAAATTAAAATGCTCAAAAGTAAGACAAATAGTAAAATATTATTTTACACTTAATGTACAAAAACTAGTTTGGTCAACTGTCTGCTATGACAACGTATTTATTATTACTATGAGGACGCACATGCATAATGCGTGTCAGAGGACAACTGTGTGCAGCTGGCTCTCTTCTTCCACCTGTGCATGGGTGCTGGCTTTTGTTTTAGAGCACTGCTAGGGAGCCGAGCGCACACTAGGGCTAGTATTAAATAGTACTAAAGACAACAAAGTTTAAAAAAGCAAATATGTTTAAATTCAAAGATTGGTTCTTTTCCTTTTGCTTTATCTGTTTTACTTGCTCTTTTATGCCGATTTCTTAAGAGTGTTACATGTAGGAAACAATAGTACCTACCTTATGCAGTTCTAAAGAATAAGAGAACAGGAATACATAAGCTAATGTGTTTCAGCACACTTGAACCTTGCAGTCTCGGCTCCAATGTTAAAAAGGACAAAACTTGAGCTGGAGATGGCTCAGTGGTTACAAGTACCTACTGCTCTTCCAGAGGACCCA
Organism: Alexandromys fortis; assembly: GCF_014885135.2. Taxonomy (NCBI): domain Eukaryota; kingdom Metazoa; phylum Chordata; class Mammalia; order Rodentia; family Cricetidae; genus Alexandromys; species Alexandromys fortis. The sequence continues at coordinate 1,641,489 of NW_026067991.1, forward strand.
GGTTCAATTCCCAGTACCCATATGGCAGCTCACAATTGTCTGTAACTTCAGTTTCAGGGGCTCTGACAAACACTTCTTAAAACACTTCTTTTATAATCTATAAAAATTGCTATTCCACTCAAACTTCCCATGGATGGAGATGGTAAAGGCCCCTGCCCACAGCTGATGATCAGAGTTCAATCCAGAACCAACACTGTAGAAAGAGAACTATCTAATCTACACGGGAAGTAGAAAAAGACAAGATCTCCTGAGTAAATTGGGAGCATGGGGACCATGGGAGAGGGCTTAAGGGGAGGGGAGAGGAAAGGAGGGGAGCAATAAAATCAATAATAATAAAAATAAATAAATAGATAAACTTTCAAAAAAAAAAGCTGTCCTCTGGCCTCCATACATGAGCCATGCCATGTGGGTACCCAGACACGCACACAATAAATTGATGTAATTAAAAATTCCAAAGGATAACAAAGTAGTAGGCAGTCCATAAACACCTATAAAAAGTGAGGTAATGGAGCATCAGCACATCACGTAATCCCAGAGTTGGGAGATGATAGTAAGACTGTGCAAAGTCACCCTCTGCTAGTGGGAGAGCTCCTATCTACAAAACAAACACAAAGTTGGGCACAGTGGCACGTGCCTAGAGTAGAATAATACACATTTAAGACCTGCCTATGTAACTACAAATTCCTAGCTCTAAGTAAAAGTTTGGGGCCATCACGATGGTGCAGGTCAAGGTGCCTGCTGCGCCTGCTGACTAGTTCTGATCCTACAGGGGAGACCCTGGTCTGCAAAGGTGTTCCCTGCCTTCCATGTGCAGTGGCATCACTCCTTTCCTCGACTGGTTTTCTGTCTTACTGTTTGAGAGTCTCTACTGAGTCTGAAGCCACGCGTGGTCCTCCCCTCCTGCATGAACTGTGAGCATCTTATCACTACGCTACTCCCTGCTGCCACCTTTTATTTTTATTTTTCTTTGTTTTTTAATATAAGTTTTTAAATTTTTTCTCTTAAAAAGTGTTTTTGCACTGGAGCAGTGGTGGCGCACACCTTCAATTCCAGCACTCGGGAGGCGGCAGAGGCAGGTGAATCTCTGAGTTCAAGGCCAGCCTGGTCTACAAAGCTAGTTCCAGGGACAAAGTTTTTGCATGATATTTTATTCTGGAGTGCCATGTGGAGGTCCTAGGGACCAAATTCAGATAGGGTTGATGGCAGGGACCTTTGCCTGCTGGGCCATCTTCCCGGCCCTTATTTTCAATTTGATTCACAATAAGAGAAGAATGTCTCTACAACTTTCTAGTGGCCAAGTATATGATCTGTTCTTACAAATATCTCTTGGGTAGAAAAATAAATAAATGAAGCTGGTTTGGATGGCAAGTTTATGGCCAGCTTGGGTACATACATACTGTATATCTACATGGGGAATAAAGGGGAGCCAGAAACCCCACAGCTAGGTCTGGTCTTTAAAAATAACCTTCGCCCCCCCCCCCATTTTAATTTTTGTATTTTATTTTTTGTTTTGTTTTGATTTTTGAGACAGGGTCTCTCTGTGTAGCTCTATCCTGGAACTCACTACACAGACCAGACTGGCCTCAAACTCTGCCTGCCTCTTCCTCCTCAGTGCTGGATTTAAGATGTGCTCTACCATGCCTGGCTTCTCCCCCCATCTTAATATTTATATATATTGTGTGTGGACAATGCACGTTACAGGTCACGTGTAATCAGAGAACCATTTCAAGGGTGAGTTCTCTCCGTCCACAACGTGGGTCCCAGGGACTGACCCCAGGTTGTCAGGAGCCGTCTCACCGGCCCACATACTCTCTTTTGACGGAGTATACTGATCCATTAATTATATACCTATACAGTTCTACTGAATGTATTGAGTTTGTGAGCTTACTTATTGTCTATGAGGTTTACTAAATGAGAGACATCTGCCACTAGCGATGTATTTTTTAAAGAGATTTATTTTTATTAGTATGTCTGAATGTGTGTATACAAGCATATGCATGTGTATTAGCATGTGAGTGTAGGTGTTGAGAGGGTCAGAAGGTACGATGTAGACAGACAAGGCTATCCTCCAGTTCTCAGCGACCCACATGCCTCTCATTCTGAGTGCTGAGAGTTTGGGGATTAAGGGCAATTTATTTTCAAACATTCATTTTCATACTGCTTTGTTAATTTCTTAGCATTTAGCATATGACTGAAATATTTTTTTAGTTATCCTAGTTTGAGAATTCCGAGAATAGAATAATTTATTTTCACTTAACAAAGTAATGATTATTTTTTGCAACTATTTCCTATGACCATGGCCCATGGTCTCTAAGCAATCATGACTATATAATGACCCTAAAGACGGTAGTGTTTAGGAGTCAAGCGTTTTATGTCTCACAAAAAAACATGTCCTGTGACATGAATTATCCACACACAAAAAAAACTTCTATGTGTTGAGTGTTTTGCCTGCTAAAGTGTACTACATCTGTGCCTGGTGCTCACAGAGGCAAGAGAAGGTGCCAGACAATAGGAACCAAACCTAGGTCCTCTGCAAGAGCAGCCAGGGCTCTGGACCACTCAGCCAGTTCTCCATCTCCACTAAAAATAATCATAGTAAAATAAAAAGAAAACATTTAAGAATTAATAGCATTCCTTTAATTTCTGGCTTTGTTAGAATTTTGTCAGTTTAAAATATGTTTACTGCCCGGTGGCAGCAGTGGCGAACGCCTTTAATCTCAGCACTTGGGAGGCAGAAACAGGCAGGACAGTTAGGGATACACAGAGAAACTCCATCTTGAAAACATATGTGTATATACATATATATATACACACACACACCATATATACATATTTACTATAAGAAATAGTGACACAAATCCATAAGGTTTACCAATGACTTAAAATTCCATGAAGCTGAGGTATCAATTTATTTGAGAATTTAATTTTACTAAAATTAGCAATCTCATAAGCATCTTTTTACAAATCTTTCTTTTTCCAGATTTCTTTAAAATAAAGACCTAGTGATTGGATCATCAAAAAATTGAAATGAACATTTGGTGAGTTTCAATATATATCATTACATTTTACAATATATATAGCATTTTACTGTGTATTTTACAATGTGTTTAGTGGTTTGCTAAATATAATCTCCTTTATTCTCCCAACAGAGTAAACCTGTAAACTCCTCTACAGAGGGCTTGACTTTCAGGATAGTTAAGCAAGTGTGCTCACATTACAGCCAGTTAAGTCACCAAACTGGAATATGAATTCTAGCTCTCTTAGATTTGTATACTTCAGACACTGTATTTGTCATAAAAATTATTTCCAGGTCTGGGGATATGGCTCACTTGGTAAAGTATTTGCCTCCAATCCACAAAGCCCTGGATTCGATCCCCGGCATACATAAAGGAGATGCTGTGCTCACACTGGGAATTGCAGCAGTCTGAGGCAGAGGCTAAGGCAGAGAACCGGGCATTCAGTTCACCCTCAGCTACGCAGGAATTCCAGGCCATCTTGGAATGTTTAAATAAAGTAATAAATCTTATTTCCATTGACTTAAGAGTTATTCCTGGTTTTGTTTGTTGGTTGGTTTGAGACACGATCTCATTGTATAGCCCTGGCTGGTGTGGAACTTACTATTAAACTAGACTTGGCCCTGAATTCACAGAAATCCAACTGCCTCTATCTCCTGAGTGCTAGAATTAAAGGCACGTGTCACCTTGTCTGGCTTCTTTTTAAAATAACAACAAGAAAAAAAGAGTTTCACATAGCTCCGACTAGCCTCAAACTTCTGGTCTTTCTACCTCAGCATGGGCTTACAAGTTCAGCTAGGACTCACGTTCATTACTCCAATCCTCCCAGTCGGCAAAAATGTAAGAAGTAAGCCAGGAATGCCGGCACATGCCTGCCTAGTAGTACTCAGGAGGTCCAGGCAAAATCATCAGGAGTTTGAGGTCAGCTTTGGCTACAGATTGAGCGTCAGAATAGCCTGAGCTACATGAGTCTGAGGCCTTTTGAAAAGACAAACGAAAAACAAAACTATTTCTATATTTATTATTGGGGTTTGAATTTACCGGTAACTGTCAAAATATCAAAAATCGACTCAAGAGGTTTCAAAAGTGTTTCCACTCAGGCGTCATGAAGAAAACCTGTAACCAACACTGGGAGGCTGAACCAGGAAGATGACGCGCTGAAGATCAGCTGAACTACATAAACCACAGCTAGGGTTGTAGCTCAGGGACAAGAGTTCTTCCCTGGCATATGGGAGGCCCTGGCTTCCAACCCTTGTGCCACCACCAATAAACACGTTCTGACAGCACGTCAGCTATTTTAGCCTTTTATTCTAACACTCAGCAGTGTCTTCTCCACGCCGGCCCAGCAGGCTAACAGTAATGCTGCAGTCATGAACACCCAGACTGCAGCTCCTTCCTTACAGCACATTCAGATCCACACTCAAGAGTCTTATTCGTCAAACATGAAGATAAAACACAGTAAACAGTCACATGAGGGTTCTACTAACACCATAATGTCATTCCAGTTCTGATCCTCCCCCAAGAATCGCTCATCTACTTCAAATTCAGTATAAAGGAAACAATACCTTTTTAGTCCATCTCTTAACTCCATTATAGCCTTTGGTTACCAGCTGTCTGTGGAAAAAGCTGTTGAAGAAATGGACCTAGAACAGCAAACACAATCAACCAGGTTACATTAGGCCACGCCCAGATTCAACTTCACGAGAAAATAGAAATTTAAGAATTTGAAAACATAAAATAAACAAAAGATAAATGAAAGTTTTTTCTTTTTTAATTTGAACATAGGATTTCTCTGTGTAGCTCTGGCTCTCTTGGAACTCATTCTGTAGAGCAGGCTGGCCTGGAACTCAGAGATCCGCCTACCTCTGTCCCATCATTGCCCCTTCTCTTCTCCCTCAATGCTGGGATTAAAGGTGTGGGCCACCATACCCAGCCTTTTCTTTTTTTTTTTTTTTTTTTATGACTAGTGTTTTTATTAAACATCTAGGCTTGGTCAGGTATGGATGCACGCCTTTAATCCTACACTCAGGAGGTACAGTAGGTGGATCTCTGTGAGTTGGAGTCCAACCTGATCTTCATAGTGACATACAGGCCATGCAAGGCTACATAGAGACCCTGTCTCAAAAACAAAAGAGAAGAAAAATCAAGGCCTAGCTTAATTGGAAGAGTCCTTGCCTCAGAGGCACACAACCCTGAATTTGATCTCTAGGCCCACAAAAACTGGGTATGGCAGCACACACCTGTAATCTTAACATTTAGAAGGTAGAGACAGGACGATCAGAAGTTCAAAACCATCCTTAGCTATAGCAGAGTTTGAGGTCAGTCCAAGTTACATGAGATTCTCTCTCAAAAGTACAGAAATAAGGAAGGAAAGGAGGCAGGAAGGATGAAGGAAGGAAGAAGGAAGGTAGGTCAAGAGGAAGAAAATATATTACACAGTAAACAGAAGAATCTATTCCAAATTTTTATTAACATTATTATTAGCATTCCGTTAAATCCCAGCACTCGGGAGGCAGAGGCAGAAAGATCTCAATGAGTTCAAGGCCAGCCTGGTCTATAGAGTGAGTTCCAGGATAGCCAGGGCTACACAGAGAGACCCTGTTCAAAAAAAAAAAAAAAATAAACAAGCAAAAGGAAATAATGATTAAACTCCAGCGTGGGAATTATGAAATTACCCAATCTGAAGTGTGAAGACTTGGAAATTCCTCTCCAGTAACTATGAACACCTTCCTTTCCTTTCTCTTCTCTTTTCCTTTCCTTTTTTTTCTTTTAGGGCTTTCTTTCTTTCTTTCTTTCTTTCTTTCTTTCTTTCTTTCTCTTTCTTTTTGGTTTTTCGAGAGAGGGTTCTCTGTGTAACAGCCTGGAACTCGATCTGTAGACCAGGCTGGCCTCTAACTCACTCACAGAGATCCACCTGCTCCTGCCTCCAAGGGCTGGGATTAAAGGCGTGCACAATCATTTCTATCTACAAGATTACCTTGGCCAAATGAAAGAGCAGGTCCAGGTCTTCCGTGCTAAGCTTAGCTCTCTGTTTTACAGTGGTTTCTGCTCACTTGGGGACGCTTGCACTTATTATAGTTGTTGCCCTTCACTTGGTGCTGGAGACTGAACACAGGCTCTGTGTCTAGCACAGAAGAGCCCGATCACTGAGCTGGAGCTCTAGTCCCTGCTAACTTTAACTCTCTTTCTCGGATAGAACTGTCCACCCCCCTGGGTGCTTGTGAATCTCAGGGTGTGGTCACCAGACCAGAATAATCACATCACCTGGGAATGTGAAAATCAAAATTCTTAGGCCCACCTAAGACCTAGTAAAGCTGGAACTCCAGAGTAGGTCACAGCAACCTGCTTTCAAATGCCTTCAGGTTAAGTCTAAAGCAAATTCTTTTAATGCAACCTGGGCATAGTGGCTTTCTCTTTACTCCTAGCACTGGAGAAGATGAAGCAGGAAGATCCCAAGTCCAACACTAATCTGGGGCACACAGTGAAAACTGTCTAAAAAAAAAAAAAAAGCTAAGAGGCATAGGAGGCAGAAGCAAGTGGATCTCTGAGTTTGAGGCAAGCCTGGTCTACATAGTGAGCTCTGTCTCAAAATAAGAAATAAAAAAGAATTGGGTGCATCAGGGTACATCTATAACCCCAGCATTTCAGCAGCAGCAGATAAAGCCTTAGGTTCAATGCCAATTGACCTAAAATAGTGAATTCCAGACCAGCCAAAGATTTAATAGCAAAATCCTGTCACAAAAATCCAAAACAAGTGCCAATATCATTCCTGCCAACATGATGAACGTTCCTAAGACCCACCAGACATTCTGCAAGAAATGTGGCAAGCACCAACCCAACGAAGTGACCCACAGTACAAGGGCAGGAAAAGTGGCGTTATGACAGGAAACAGAGGCTGTGGTGGGCAGGCTAAGCTTATTTTCCACAAAAAAGGCTAAAACTACAAAGAAGACTATGCTGAGACTGGAGTGTGCTAGCTGACTGCAAATCCAAGAGGATGCTGGCTAGTAAGAGATGCAAACAGTTTTAACTGGGGGGCAATAAGAAGAGGAAGAGCCAAGTGGTTCAGTTCTAAGCTGATCTTGTTATGAAGATGACAAAATCATGAATTTAAGAGAAAAAAATCCAAAACAAAGAACCATTCTGCTGTTATTAGATTTTTTTAATAGATTAATTTATTAAGAACTATTTATATTATTTATTTATTTTGGGGGGCAGAATTTGTCTGTATATCTCTGGCTATGCTGGGACTCAGACAAGATCCCTCTGCCTCTGCCTCTGGTACTCAGAAGTCTGAAGAGGGCATCAGAACTCCTGAACCTGGAACTGTAGACAGTTGTAAGCCACTATGTGGGTGCTAGGAATTAAACACAAGTTCCTTGGAAAAGAAAAGTGCACTTAACCATCTCTCTAGCCCCAAGACCAAGTTTTATTTAAAATCTATAACTCCTGTTGAAGATATCTTGAAGAAGAAGAAGAGGAGGAGGAGGAGGAGGAGGAGGAGGAGGAGGAGGAGGAGGAGGAGGAGGAGGAAGCTCCATTCCATTTGGGTGCAAATAAACACACACAACCAAATAAGAAAGAAAATATGAACACTGATTTCTTTCTTTCTTTCTTTCTTTCTTTCTTTCTTTCTTTCTTTCTTTCTTTCTTTCTTTCTTTCTTTCTTTCTTTCTTTCTTTCTTTCTTTCTTTCTTTCTTTCTTTCTTTCTTTCTTTCTTTCTTTCTTTCTTTCTTTCTTTCTTTCTTTCTTTCTACAGAGTTTCTCTGTGCAATACCACAATAACTTTGTCCTGGAACTCACTCTGTAGACCAGGCTGGCCTCGAACTCACAGAGATCACCTGCCTCTGCCTCCCGAGTGCTGAGATTTAAGGCATGAGCCACCACCACCCGAAAGGACACTGATTTTTTTTCTTAAGCAAAAATTTCTCACTCTCTCTTTCCACCCTCCCTCTCCTGAAACAAGGTCTTATGTAGTCCACAGTGGCCTCAAGTTTGCTATGAACCCAAGCATGATTTTGAACTTCTGACCCTCCTGCCTCTACCTCCCAAAGTGCTGGGATAAAAGGTGGTGTATAACTGCACCCAGGTTAAGCAAAAATGATGATCAAAAATATGGCAAAGTCTAAAATGCAGAGTCAAGATATAATCCAACCCATTTAATCTAAAGAATACAGACAATTACATACTGTTTAAAAGCAAAAAAAAAAAAAAAAAAAAAGGAACTTACTTTGTCTGGGACTGCATCCATTATCAGCTCACCATACATATTAATGACCTGTAAAATTGAAACCCGCTGATTAGTCCTGTAAGTTCTGACCATCCTGCGTTGATAGTAGTGAAGATAGTAAAACCTGAGTCAGACCGTTTTTAAAGAAAAATGGAAAGCCAACCCAAAAGGTATGTTTTACTGGCCAACATCTTGTGCAAGTTTCTACCCCGAAAACCACAAGGCACTAACCTGGTCATTCAACCAATTCTGACCATCCAGGGTTGCCAGGTCATCCATGTCTAGCATGTGCTTATTGTAGAAGATGCGGAAGTTGCACTTTTGATGTCTGGCCCGGTAGTTTGTTATTTCTCTATTGATAAATGGTTTTCTAAAACAGATTTTGAAAGAAAAGATTAAATGCATTTTTCAACATATAATTATTTCTTTTCTCTTAAGGGAAAAGTCATTTTTGGCAGTAACTACAGGCTTAACTTTTACATCACTGACATACCTATTAGAAAAGTCTTCATTAAAGACATCTTTTAATCTCCCAAGGACATCTTTTTCACTGAGTGGGACCAAACTTCCATACTTTTTCATAACCTCATCTAGGAATCCTTACATAAAGGAAAAAGAAAAACATGGGAAATTTTCAGCAAAGTTGTTCTCATAGCATGTAACACATCTATTAGAGCACACAACAAAAACACAGTAACGCCACTTAAAACAAAAGGCTAGAGTTGGGCCCTTTGCCATTGCAACTCACAAAGAAATGCTCAAACTGCCACTTCACACTGGGTTTTCGTGGTTTCAGCTGACCTTAACCCAAAGCTGTGCCATCCATACAGAACAGAGGTTGGGTCTAAACCTCGTCAGCCTCCTTACATGCTATGGTCACAGGTGTGCGCCACCACATCCAGCTCATACTGTATTTTTAAACTCCTGACACTTAGAGGGCTTGTCAAGACTAAAGAGAAACATTTCCATAGTGTGATCTTGAAACCTGTGGTTCAGCCTAGTGGAAAAGCTGAGCCATTGGCCGACCACTGGGACACAGGAATTCTGGGATAGCAGGTGTGGCTTGAATAAGAATGACAGGCTACAGGAGGTGTGGCCTTGTTGGAGGAAGTGTGTCACTGGGGGTGGGTTTTGAGGTTTCAAATGCTCATGTCAAGCAGTGTCTCGCTGCCTACAGATCAGATGTACAACTTTCACCAATTTCTCCAGTACCGTGTCTGCCTGTGTCCTACCAAGCTCCCCATCATAACAGACTAAACCTCTAAAATGTAAGTAAGCCCCTATTAAATGCTTTCTTTTATAAGTTACCTTGGCCATGGTCTCACTTCACAGCAATAGAACAGTGACTAAGACACCAGGGTAGCATAACATGATATCTCTTAGACAGGATGGGGAACAGAGGGAAGAGGATGAGAACAAACCATCTGGTTAAATATGCCTAGGGAACCCTAGTAGTTAATTTCTTTAAAAACAAAAACAAACAAAAAAACAGAAATGAAAAAAAAAAACCTTTAAAATCGGTTAAGACCATCATCCCTGTATTATTTCAATTCGGTCATTGTTAACAGAGCACAGAATCAATCTCGGTGGCACATGCCTTCACATGCCTGCAATCCCATCATTGAGACAGCAACGGTAGGAGGACCATAGTAAGTCTGAGGGCAGCTCCATCCACACAGAAGAACACACCTACTACTCACAAGGCTTGAATAGCCCCGTGAGGGGAGGGAAGCTTGACTGGGTAACTGAGCAAGGCCTTTCCCTCTGTGGCCTAGGCTGGCCTAAGACCTTCCAACTCAACCTCCAGCAGCAGCTGGGATTATAGACCAGGCCAGGCTCTAGAGAGACCTAGTTTAAAACAGGGATTTTTAAAAAACAATTTTTATTATTTATTTAGCTGTGGTATAAGAGTTTTTCCAACAGAGCTACATCTACAACCAAGGAAACAATTTCAAAAGGGATTTCAGCCAGATTATAAGGCCGTCTGCTGTCAACTGATGTACATATTAATTTAATGGTTTCAATCATGGCCACTGAGCAAAGTCTCCACTAAAAAAAAAAAAACAACAACATTGCTTATAAACAGATAACAAAGAAGCTGAGGAAGGCTCAGGGGCTCACAAAGGGATGTGCTGAGAAGGAAGAGCCATGGCCTGCTAGGCTGACAGCTGATCTGGACTATGATGGGAAAACCGTAACCAGCTCGTTCTGTGGCTCCAAACCATGGTTTCTGCTAGGCTGTCAATTCAAAATGGAAAGGACTCTGCTGCACAGAGGAAGATGAAGACCCTGTATTTCCTCCTGTTCAGCTCCCACCAGAGTGGCTCCCAACTTTCTGGGAACCCAACTCAGGGCCCCAGATATGCTGGACAAACCACAGAATGCACCTCAGCCCTTTATTCCTTATTTTTATTCCATTTGTTCATTCGCTGTGTGTGTGTGTCTGTACAGTAAGGCACACCTGCCAAAAGCACACAAACAGAGGTCAAAGGACAGCACGTGGGAGATGGTTCTCAGGTCATTAGGCCTGGCAGCAAGTGCCTTCACCTTTTACCCACTGAGCCATCTTCCCAGCCCAGCCCTAGGTTTTTTAAATCATTACCTCTGATTCTTCACCCATGTCTGTTGAAGGTTCTAAGAATAAAGCACACAACATTTTTAAATTTTTTGTTTTTATTATGTATAAGGGTGTTTTTTCTGCTTATGTCTGTGTACTACATGTGTGCCTAATGCCTAAGGAGGCCAGAACAGGGTATCAGATCCACTGGAACCGGAATTACAGATGGTTGTGAGCTGTCATTTTGGGTCTCTGCCTAAGCCAGGTCTGTTAATCATAGAGCTATTTCTCCAGCCCCAAGAGTATTTATGTCTGCTATATTCCCAGCCTTTGTATTTTAATAGCTATCTTGTTTCTACACAGGGGTCTTAGTCTACATCAATGAATGGAGAAATCAGGAAACCTTAATATTTTGAAATCATGACCATTGCACCCTGAGCTCACAGCAGCTATGGTCACCAGCACAAGGTCAACCAACAAAATCAGTCAACATCCCAACAGCACTGTCCAATTAGGTCTCAGTGGGGACGGATGGAAGGAGCAAGGAAGGAAAAGAGGGATGTGTTAGGGGTGCCAGGGAGAGAAAGTTGGGGTTGCATATGATCAAGTTACACTGTATAACACCAGGCATGGTGGCACACATCTTTAATTTCAGCATTTGGGAGACAGAGTCTGGAGCAGATTCTTTTAAGAACTGTGTAATCTGGGCATGGTGGCTCTTGCCTTTTAATACCATTAATACCAGCACCAGAGAAGATGAGACAGGAGGATGCCAAGTCCAAAGTCAATCTGGGATGCACAGTGAACACAGTCTCACAAAAAAGAAGAGGGAGGAGGCCAGCACTTGGAAGGCCGATGGATCTCTGTGAGTTCAAGGACAGCCTGATATACATAGCAAATTCCAGGACAGTCAGAGAGATACAGTAAAACCCCAACTAAAAGAAAAAGGTAAAAAGATACACTGTATACAGATATGGAACTGTCAAAGAAATAATAAATAATACTGTTAAGAAGAAAAAAGAAACAACAACAAAAACTTTAAAATTTGTCTAAACAACAAACAATGTTGTGGCACTAAAGAATGTTATATTCTGGGAGTGACAATCCTTGGCAATTACAATTAATTTGGCATCTTTATATCTAAACTGATATGGTGGTCCATGGAAGCAGAGATCATTGTATTCTGCTTGTTCCTATATTCATAGATAACAGAATTCTGGCTGGTATACAGGAGCTTCTCATATATTAATAAAAGAGAAACAATCCTAAGGAGAACTAGGTAAAGAAAAACTATGTACCAATCAAATGCAGCCAAACACACAGAAGTCATCAGGCTGGGTAGAGCTCAGTTGACAGAATGTCTGCCTCTCATGCACGAGGCCCTGCGTTCAATCCACAGCCCCATATAAATCATGTATGGTGATAACATACCTGTAATCCAGCACTTGAGAGCATCACGAATTCAGTCATCCTCGACTGCATGCAAGTTTGAGGCCAGACTGACTTTTACCTAAGATTCTGTCTAAAAACAAAGACCTGATCTTATAAAATTCTCATCTGTAATCTGTATGACTGACTGGTAAAACTTAGGTTTAAAAGGCAATTTGGCCATTCTCTTAAACTGTTTGAATATCAACATTCTTTTACCAGCAATTTCAATAGCAATTTAACTTACAGAAACAATTGTGTACAAAAGTTCATTGAACCCTCATAGCAAAATCAATCCAAGTGTCCATCAGCAAACCGAGAAGGGAGCTAAGCAACATCTCCATAAGGGAGCAGTGTAAAAGGCACCACGAACATCCAATGGCCTCCAGGGAAAGCCATGTGTGGGAGGGTGAACCAAGACTTCTGGGAAGGATAATGGAGGGCAACAAAGAACAGTGCATACCGGAGAGGCAGGCTGACAGCTGCTCATCATCCACGGGAGACGCTTTCTGACTGCCCTTGCCACCCGCCATTTGGTTTTCTGCTTTGAGTTCACTGCACACCAAGGGGGCATCCAGGGGACTTTTACAGTAAGGGTGGTCCAGCAGTTTAGAACTAAGGATGTTCTGCTTAACAGACCCATCCTCCTCCATCTGGAAGTGCTCGTTCTGAGGAGGCTCTTCAGACACAGGCCCATCCACAGCACCCACAGATGTATCTGCTCCAGACACTGGCAGTCTTACTCTGTCGTCACTGACAGCACCTGTCCCACTCTCCTGACCCAGAGTCAGAACTGCTCTTTCCGTTTCCGAAGTGAGCTTGTTACTAGGAGGATGTTCTGTTAAAGGGATCTCGTGAATTTGCTCTGTACACTCCCATTTAGAAGAGGGTGATTGGTCCCAGGCGTATGTGGTAGAGCCATTCTGTTGCTCAGGGAAGGCTTCATCTACATTGCGCTCCTTGTCCAAGAAAGGGCTTTCTTTAGTGTGACCATCAGGCACATGCAAGTTCTTTCCCTTCACCACGGCACTGCCATCCATGTCTGTAAGGAATGGCTGACACTGACAAGGGTCCTCAGGTTCTGGGGAAGGGACCGGGCTGCAACTGCCAGCCTCAGTGTTATCCCTACGGTTCTCTTGATGGTCCCCAGCAACCTTCTGTACCCAGCTCCTCTGGGCTTTTCTTAGCTTGCAAACTCTGTTTTTCGTTCTGAAGTGCTGGGATCTGAAAATCCTATACCGAAATCTAATCATGGATAATTTCTCATGCATCATAAGAGACACTTTGACTCTTCGATGTTGATTAAGTTGGAACTTTTTCGGAATCAAGGGTTTCCCATTCCTGTGGTGCTCTAGCCCTTGGTAGCAGCCATAACAGACACGCTTTCTATGTTTGTTCAAGACCACAATCTTGCCGCTCTCACCTGGACTTTGGCTCTCCCCATTGAACTTCATGGGAAAGTCTGAAGCCTGTGGGCCTGTCCTAGGTTTGTGACCACTGGCCTTACCTAAGACAGTATTTGTTGACAAGCTAGTGACTGCCGTCAGGAGCCTTTTCTCTCTGCAGTATCCATGGTCCAAGTTCTTTGCTGATGACAGTAACTTATCTGCTTGGAGTTTCAGGAAGCTCCTTGAGGAAGAAAGGAAGTGCTTGGTGTCCTTCCTGCTCACTTTGGCATACAAAGTGCTACCATTCTGAGCAGCCACTCCAGACCTGGCCTTTGCACAAAGCGGCACATCCTGAATCCATGACTTCTGGATGTGAGGACCCTTCTTACTACACTGGAAATGCCTCAGCTGTTGACCCCAAACAACCGGCCTTCCCAGCTTAGCTTTCAGAAAGCACAAGTTTTGAGGAAAATAGAACTTCTTAAAGCTTCCAAACCCAGTATTCCATTTCTCAGAAAAGGCTAAGTGAATTCCTTTTTTCCATAGAATTTTCTTCTGTTTTTTCATTTTTCTGATGCATAATGAGAACTGATGTACCTAAACAGAAAAAAATGTAAAGTTAGATTTCACTGTAAATATGCCATAAAGACATATCACAGCTAAGATCAGAAAAATGAAAAAGAACATATGCATTCCAATGTATTCTATCAGTCATAAAGAAATCCTACCTGACTGAAGGTCTCACTGCAAGGAGAAAAGGAAAGAAAAAAGACATGAACATTTAACAAGCCCTATTTTCTTTACACCTGCCTCTGATGAAGACATTTCAAGAACTGTCAGGGTACGGTCACACAAGCCTTTAACACCAGCACTGGGGAAGCTGTGGCCAGGTGGACCTCAATCTCGAGTTGTAGACCAGTCTCTTCTACATAGTGAGTTCTAGGTCAATCAGTGCTGTATAGTGAGTGACACCTTTAACAAAAAACCACTGGTCGGTGGTGGTACACACCTTTAATCCCAACACTTGGGAGGCAGAAGCAGGCGAATCTCAGCAAGTTGGAGACCAGCTGGTCTACATAAAAAGTTCCAGGACAGCCAGCGCTACACAGAGAAACTCTGTCTCGAAAAAACAAAACAAAACAAAAACAAACTTGCCAGGCAGTGGTTAGTGATGCATGCCTTTAATTCCAACACTCAGGAGGCAAAGGCAGACAGATCTCTGAGTTAGAGGCCAGCCTGGTCTACAGAGCTAGTTCCATGATGGCCAGGACTACACAAAGAAACCCTGTCTCAAAAAACAAAGCAAAAACCAAAACTTCTCAGTATATACCAGTTTTTGTGATTTATTTTTATTTTATGTGCTTGAGTATGTGGCTGCATGTATGTAGGTACACCACTCACATGCCTACTGCCTGAGGAGGTCAGAACAGGATGTTGGATCCCCTGGAACTGTAATTATGGATGGCTGTAAGCTACCATGTAGGTGCCTGGAATCGAACCTGGGTCCTCTGCAAAAGCAACAGGTGTTTTTAACTGCTGAGTCGTCTCTTCAGCCCGCTGCATCAGTTTCTAATAGAACATACAAGGCAAAGACTCAGAAGAGAATTTCTGAGTTTTTAGTACTGGAGCCACCTTGCTAGGCACAGAGTTTGTTTCTCACTAGCTAAGTGACTTGAAGCATGTCATTCAGATTCTGTGTTCTCAATGGCAGAGTGAAAGACAGTATGGGAGAAGCACCAAATACCACTTCGGACAGATTCATATCAGCTTATTTATAATTTGCCAACAGGAAAACAACTTTTGCCGGCAATTTTTTTTAAAGATTTATTTATTTATGTATACAACATTCCTTCCATGTATGCCCACACGCCAGAAGAGGACACCAGATCTCATTACAGGTGGTTGTGAGCCACCATGTGGTTGCTGGGAATTAACTCAGGACCTCTGGAAGAGCAATCAGTGAGTGTTCTTAACCTCTGAGCCATCTCTCCAGCCCCTGGCAATTTTTTTTTTAAAGGGAAAGTTATCTTTGGTCCACATAGCCATCAACCTCAGGAGACCAGGCTCCACTTCCACAAGTCAGAGTCTGTCTGTAAGGAACAGCACCTCGCCAGCTGCTCTCACCTAGTTACACTGGCTCTCAAGTGACTGTAAGAGCCACAGACAAACACACACAAACACACACACACACACACACACACAGAATGCCAGGAACAGCTGACAGAGGTGAGCAGTGAGCAGGATGAATGAAAACCAGACACAACACTCCAACCGTCAGTGCCAGCCTAGCCTGCATTAGTCATGAAGACGCACACGCATAATCAACTCTAACCCTCAGGAAATGAGGTAGAAAGATCAGCTCAAGGTCTGTGGGAGAACGGTCATCAATCTTATGCAGCTATGCACCCTGAAAGCTACAACCTACCAGGCAAGATGTGCATGGAGCAACAAGCAACAGTGGCACAAAGGTTATGAGGACACCAACCAATTCCAGTGAGATCTGAGGCTTGCCCCCACAGAAGGGTATTCACGCCTGGCACTATAAACCTGGTCAAAACCCCAGGGCTGGGCAGGTGACAAGCCCTACAAGTAGTAGAGCTCTGACGAAAGGACATGGGATCACAATGCCTTCTGGGTATTTATGTCTATACCCACAGACTGGTGCTGCTCTGTACGGAGTCAGCAGAAGTTAATACAGACTCATAGCTGAGCAAAGCGATATAAACACATGACTCGAATGCTTGGCTCTAAAAGGGACATTGGTAGCGTATATACCCTGCGAGGCTCAGGGAACAAGGAAGAAGGGACAAGAATGAAGAGCGCAAGATAAAGTGCTGTGGACCGCTGTTGTGTGGGTGTGACCGGCTGCTGTGCCCACAAACTCACAGCAGCGATGGCTGTCTACTGAGGACCTGTACAAGACTGGGCCCAGCAACATTCCATCAGGGCTCACCTACTCTTCCCTGAGGATCTCTAGATAATCAAAGGTTATTGGGGGAGGGGGGGATCATATTCTTCAGTAGAGTAGCCACTGGCTAACTTATTCTTTCTCAAGTAATAACCCGTCACCCATGCTCCTGCAAGCAACAACTAAATGTAGTGGGACACCAGAAAAAGAGAGTGGTTGTACACCTTTAATCCCAGCACTTGGGAGGCAGAGGCGGGTGGATCTCTGTGAGTTCAAGGTCAGCCTGCTCTGCAGAGCTAGTTCCAGGACAGCCAGAGCTACAAAGAGAAACCCTTCCTCTTATATTTTTGGTTGTGAGCCTAGCCTTTAACGGCTAAGCCATCTCTTCAGCCCAAGAAACCCTTTTTCAAAAGTCAAAAAGAGGAGAGAGAGATGAAGTAGGAGGTGGGCTTGGAGGCAAGAAAGGGTTCTATGAGGGGGGATAATAGAATGAGAGATGAATACAGTCAAAGTATACTGTATTTATGTATATAAAACTGTGAAACAAGTAAATAAAGGAAGAGGAGGGAAGGGTCCAGGTCATCCTCAGCCACACGAGTTCTAAGTCAGCCTGGGGTATATAGCCTGTCTCAAAAAACAAAAAAGAGGGCTGGAGAGATGGCTTGGTGGTTAAAAGCATTGCCTGCTCTTCCAAAGGTCCTGAGTTCAATTCCCAGCAACCACATGGTGGTTCACAACCATCTGTAAAAAGGTCTGACGCCCTCTTCTGGCCTTCAGGCATACACACAGACAGAATATTGTATACATAATAAATAAATAAATATAAAAAAAAAGAAAAGCCAAACACATGATTTCAGAAGTTAATGATATCTCGTATCACTAAAAGTTCTGTAGACACTAGCCACCGTAAGAGGAGTGGAAGAAATGACACATGACCCACTATGAACCAGAAACCAACAGATAATGTGGAATGCAAGTTTGCTAACAATGTAGTAAGAAAAGGTTCCCATCTTCTCCACTCCCCCCCCCCCCACATTACCCGTCCCTGTCTTGTGTGATTTTTTGAGACAAGGGTTTCTCTGTAGCCCTGGCTGTCCTGTAACTAGCTCTGTAAACAGGTTGGTCTCAAACTCAGATCCGCCTGCCTCTGCTGGCCCTAGTGCTGGGATTAAAGATGTGCGCATCAACTGCCAAGCCTCAATGTTACCTTTCTATGCATCACTTTCCTGTGAGGAAAACACATGGAGGGCTAAATATATGTTTACCTTGGTCTCTTCTTCAAAGCCCAATGATACATTCAACACTGGACTGCGGAGGGGCAAGATCTTTCTAAATTACTCAGGCTGGCCTTGAATTAGCAAGCCTACTGCCTCTGCTTCACAGATGCTGGAATTATATGTGTGCGCCACTATGCACAGCTAGAAGTTAGATTTTGGGCATGTGTGTTTGGGTGGTTTTTCCTCTGTGTAACAACCCTGGCTGTCCTGGAATTCGCCCAAAGAGATTCACCCACCCCAAGTGCTGGAATTAAAGGCATGTGCCGCCACCACCTCCCGGCTGGAAGTTAGATTTTAAAAAGGCAAAACCCCACTAGGTACACATATCCTCCGATAATCCTAGCAGCCAGGGGACTGAGGCATGGCTCACAAGTTAAAGGCCAGCTTTGGTGATTTACAATGAGACCCTGTCAAAAATAACGTGTGTGGATGAGTGAGGAAAAGCCCCACAGGCAAAGCTAATGAAAGAAGATCAATAAAACTTGTAAAAGAAACAGTCGCACTAGGTGGTATGCACTTTTAATCTCAGCGAGACTAGAGGGTCTCCAAGTTCAAATCTTTAATGAGTTCAAGGCCAGCCTGGTCTATATAACAAGTTCCAGGTCAGTTAAGGCCACACAGCAAAACCTTGTTTTAAAAAACAAAAAGCAGATGAATGAGTAACACACTCAGCAGGTCAGAAAGGGCAATGCCATGAAGTAAGCTATATGATCTCAGAAAGGTCCCAAATTAGAGGAAACAAATACCTATGAAGGTTAGGAATATGGATAGCTGAAAAAGGAAGGTCCCAGGAAGTCTGAAGAGGAAGTTCCACCCCAGATCCTCCCTCCTGCCCTGAGAGAGAAGCTGTTCCCTTTCTTGGAAAAGATAAATCAGGAAAGCACAGTGCAGAGCAAGCTGAGAGGAATGAGTTCATGCTGTGGACTTGCCCTCCTCACCAACACTTTATAAAGATACACTGTCAATGAGACAATTCCTATCAGGACAAGAGAGGTCATTTAAAGATTGTAGATATTTAATGCTCCCCTAGAAGGCCAAACAATTATTCTCCAGTGTATTCTGACATCAAAGAAATGCACTGTCCCTTTTGTCCCTAAGAATAGAAATTTAACCTTCAAAAAGGGTAAAATAGGGCTGGAGAGATTGCTCAGCAATTAAGAGAACTGGCTGTTCTCCTAGAGGGCCCAAGTATAATTCCCAGCACCCACACAGCAGCTCACAACTGTCTGTAATGCCAAGATCTGACACCCTCACACAGACAACCATGAACACCAATACACATAAAATAAAAATGTTTTTTTAATAAAATGGTAAAACAGATATTCTGTAAGGCCAGTTTGAAGGAGAATGGTACAGTCAGTAAGAAGTACTCTTTTTCAACTCATCCTCTGAGACTGTGGCAATCACTGGTTCATCCTCCAGAAAAGTTGTTAAGTTTGTAAGAAAATCCATAAGTCAACACACAGATATTCCTCCACGTCGGAGCCCCAGCTAGCCCACTTCATTGACTTTTCAGAACGTTTCTTCTAATAAAGACCAGCCATGCATTTCCATCAACTAATACACTAAAAAACACAAAGTGATGGCCACCACAAAGATTAAGAGCCTGGAAAATACAATCAATGAAAAATTCTATAAAAAGCTGGGTGGTGCCTTTAACCCCAGCACTCAGGAGGCAGAAGCAGGCAGATCTCTGTGTTCAAGGCCAGCCTGGTCTGCAGAGTGAGTTCCAGGACAGCCAGAACTACAGAGAAACCCTGTCTCTAAAAAACTATATATATGCTGCTGCTTCTGGAAAACACTAACTGGTGGATGACGCCAGTGCAGTAGAAGGGCCCTGAGGACCCAGGGGCCCAGGATTAGGAGGCCGTGGTGGCTCCCGGAGGATTCGGCCACGGTCGTGGTCGCTCGTGGTTGTGGTCGTGGGGCTGGCAGAGGTAAAGCTGAAGAAAAGGAGTGGATTTCCTTCACCAAGCTGGGCTGCCTGGTTAAGGACATGAAAATCAAGTAGAGAAGATCTACCTGTTCTCCCTGCCCATTAAGGAATCCGAGATTACTGATTTTTTTCCCTGGGAGCTTCCCTAAAGGATGAGGTTCTAAAGATCATGCCAGTGCAGAAGCAGACTAGGGCAGGCCAGCGGACCAGGTTCAAGGCTTTCGTGGCTATTGGGGACGACAGCGGTCATGTAGGTCTGCCTCAGTGTTAAGTGCTTCAAGGAAGTAGCCACTGCCGTCCGAGGGGCCATTATCTTGGCCAAGCTTTCCACTGTCCCTGTGCGGAGAGGCTACTGGGGGAACAAGATTGGCAAGCCCCACACTGTTCCATGCAAAGTGACAGGCCGCTGTGGTTCTGTGCTGGTGTGTCTCATCCCTGCCCCCAGAGGCACTGGCATAGTCTCAGATCCTGTACCCAAGAAGCTACTGATGATGGCTGGCATTGATAACTGCTACACATCAGCCAGGGGCTGCACTGCCACCCTGGGCAACTTTGCCAAGGCCACCTTTGATGCCATCTCTAAGACCTACAGCTACCTGACCCCCGACCTCTGGAAAGAGACTGTGTTCACCAAGTCTCCTTATCAGGAATTCACTGACCATCTTGTGAAAACCCACACCAGAGTCTCTGTTCAGAGGACCCAGGCTCCAGCCGTGGCTGTCACATAAGGGTTTTTATACAAGAAAAATAAAAGTGAATTAAGTCTGTTAAAAGAAAAAACTATATGGCCGGGCAGTGGTGGCGCGCCGCCTTTAATCCCAGCACTCGGAGGCAGAGGCAGGTGGATCTCTGTGAGTTCGAGACCAGCCTGGTCTACAGAGCTAGTTCCAGGACAGGCTCCAAAACCACAGAGAAACCCTGTCTTGAAAAAACAAAAAGAAAAAAAAAAAAATATATATATATATATATATATAAAAAGTCATGACATATAAAGTGCTAATATTGCTAATACATAAAGAACTCTTAAATTAAGAAATAAAAGACAAAAAGCTTGATAACCTAGTGAGAAAAAATATATAAGGAGGCAATTCATAAATAAAATTTTCTAAATAGCCCTTAAACATAGAAAAACAGTAAGATAGTCTCCTTCTGGAGATCTCGAGTTACTTTCTTGACAGCTGGGCATATCTCTAGCCAAAAGATACTTTGTTTCCAAGGCACTACTCTGTAGCCAAGACCTACCTCAAATATGCAATCCTCCTGCTTCTGCCACCTGACTAAAAAAGGCATTTTCAAACTTTGCTGATGGAATTCCAAACTAACGTAATCATTTTGGAAGAGAATTTGGTTAAGATTTCATAAATTCCACAGAAGTATTTATCCTTTGATCTGGCAACCTTACTTTAAGTAACTTGAACAGAAAACGCAGCTAGGACAATGACAAGGCAAAGACAATGTTGCAACATTGTCTATAAAAGCAAATATTCCACCATTACCCACAGCAAGAGCATGGTTGAATAAACTAGTTTATCTACAGGTTGAATGAAGCTTCAATGGGGCAAGGATTCCTTCAGCAACCAGCATGCAGTGATTTACAGGATCTATCCTTAGATGAAGAAGGCGAAGTTCAGATGAGTTCCAAAGGAGGGAGGGGCAAGAAATGATGAGGGAAGGGCTGTTTCTCTGTATGTCTTTTTCTGCCGGTCTGGCTTTAGACAAACCTAATGCTTCACATCTTAAATGAACCTGGCGTGCTTGCTTTTCCTCTCTGCAATACTGGAGATTAAACCAGGGCCTCGTGAATGCCCAGCAGGCGGCTCCACCACTGTGTTGTATCTCTTAGCCCCTGTATTTCAAATGATTAATACAACTACACCACAAAAGGAGAAAATTAACAGACAACTTTAGAAAACAATTTTGGACAACATGCTCAAGCACTAAAGAAAGACAAAGTGTGCATACAGATATTGCACAGTGCACAGCAAATCTGTCTTTTCATACAAGTAGGAGTCAACTCTGATATTATTGGTATCCTGAAGTTGAGCAAATAAATAAAATATGCTGTGGATAATTAAAGCTGGACTTTCCACCACTAGAGAAATAATGAAGCATGAAATGATGAGAGAAAAGCTGGAGGTACCACTATGAGCTCAGAGTTTAATGCAGATACAGATATGGCAATGTACATACACAAATAAATATTTCTTGACTGTCAATGAAGCAACACAATCCCAGTAAAAAGTAAGCACCCTAACAACCAGACCTTGGTTTCAAAAAATACTCATCTACTGAAAGAAATGGTAGCACAGTGACTCAAACTTGAAATTCCAGCCCTCTGGAGGCCGAGACAGGAGCACAAGGAAATCAATGCCATCAATGGTCACACAGTCCAGTGGGAGGCCAGCCTGAACCTATGAACCTGAAATGTCACTGTGGTGCCAGAACATACACATAAATACTCTGTGAGTGAGAGACAGAGAGACACACAGAGAGAGGTTTCACTATGTAGTCTTGGCTGGCCTGAAACCTGCTATGAAGACCATGCTGACCTCGAATTCACAGAGATTAGCTTGCTTCTGCCTCTGGAGTGCTGGGATTAAAAGCATGTATCACTATGCCCTGTATAATTTTAAAGGGTAACAAAACAGGTAGAAGAGACATCTTCTTTAGACATAATTTCAAATAAAAAAATATAGAATGAGCAGGATGCGGTGACGCACACCTTTAATCCCAGCACTGGGTTGTAGAGGCAGGTGGATCTCTGAGTTTGAGGCCAGCCTGGTCTACAAAGTAAGTTCCAGGACAGTTAGGACTGTTACACAGAGAAACCTTGCCCCAAAAAAAACAAACACAAAAACAGGATGAATGGGAAAAATAGAAAAGAATAAGATCTGCTAAGAACTGACTGCCCACGCCCCAGGTGTAGCTACACCTCCTACAGTCCAAGTACTCAGAAGGCTGAGGCAGATGGGTCACAAGTAGCCAGACTCTCAGATCTCAGAAAAAAAGAAAAAGAAAAAAGGCGGAGTGGGGGTTGGGGGTGTAGAGGCTGGGAGATGCCTCAGTGGGAAAAATGCTTGCCACCTGTTGGGGACTGCAGACCCTCAGACCCTGAATTTTCTATGACCCCTTGCCTGCCAGAGTAAACAACTTGTTTTCCCGGGCTTGCAGCTGCTCTGGGCACGAGGCCCTCATGAGTTCCTGATGGTAGAGGAGTGGTTTCTGGTGGGCTTGCAGCTGAAAAATCCTGAGAGCTAGGGCGTGCCCATTAGTCAAAGACAGCCCTATATAAGCTACCCAGGAACACAATAAAATTGGCATTCATGTTTCAAGGATGGCCCATGTCTGTCTCTGTGTGTGTGTGTATGTTTGTGTGTGTGTTTCAATCTCCAGCCCCTTGCTGGAGGTGCCACACTACCTGATTTTGGGTCCCCAGGACCCACATTAAAAACTGAGCACAACACATTCCTATAATCCCAGAACTGGGTAGTAGCAGAAGACAGATCCCTAGAGCTTGATGGTCAACCAGCCAGCCAAATGGGCAGTTCACATTCAATGAGAGATTCTGTCTCAATACATAGAGTGCAGAACAATCCAGGAAGAGACCCCACACAGGTTAGCGCAGCCACACCCCACTTGACTAGAAACTAGAAAGCAATGGAGAAACGCCTTCAAGGCTTCAAAGTTCTGACAGAAAATTATTTAACAAGAGAATTTTAGGCCTGCCTAAGAACTAATGACTGAAAAGGGAAAAAGGTTTTCAGACAGGTGATTTATCAAAGTATATACCTCCCATATACCTTTCTCAAAGAGTCCACAAGATAAGAAGTACCACCAGGACAAAATCAGGGAGTAAACCAAAAAGACATGGGAACCAGGCTCAGTGCTTGCCTAGCATGTGTGATGCTTTGGGTTCAAATAATAACGATAATAATAGTAAAATTAAAGATGGGAGAGAAAGGCAAAGGTTACTATGAAAACCGAAATGGAAAGGCAGGGTGGATGGCTCAGTGGTGAAGAGGACGTGTTCTACCACCAGCACTCACACAGTGCCTCACAATCACCCATAACACTAGTTCCAGGGGATCCAACGCCCTCTTCTGCTCCCCATAGGCGCCAAACAAGATGTGCTGCAGACATGCAGGCAAAATATGCATGTACGCTTTTTTAATATAAAAGATGGGGGGGCAACAAAGAAAGAGCAAGCTGGGTGGTGGTGGCATAAACCTTTAATCCCAGCACTCAGGAGGCAGAGGCAGGTGGATCTCTGTGAGTTCGAGACCAGCCTTGTCTACAAGAGCTATTTCCAGGACAGGCTTCAAAGCAACACAGAGAAACCCTGTCTCAAAAAAAAAATTAATAATAAAAAAGAGAAAAGATGTATAAACTGGGCTTGTAATCCCAACATTTGGGAGTTAACAGAGATGGGGATAACCGTAAATTCAAGGCCAGCATAATCTACACAGCAAACTGCCTTCCAGCCTGAGCCACATATGGTATGTTTTAGGAGCAGAGTATCGGGAATCCGAGATATAGGAGCAAAGGACTCCTAAATAGGACGAAACATAAATGAGGCATCTCCTAGGTCTTCTCTCAAAGCCCAGTGCACAAATGCTATCTCCGAATGGGAGAAACTGATGATTTATCCTTATACCAGTGCGCTATCGATAAGCACAAGCATCTGAGTGACTAGCTTTCTTGGATGCTGCACACTCAAAGCACAGATTGCAGTTAAGTTCCAACCACACAAGATCCTGGTATCTTTCCTGGCACCCTTCTCGATACTAAGCTTATTCTGGACAAGAGGCAAAAAGCATAATTAGGGATGTACCATGTGCCCTGAATATTCTTAAATGGCGTTTTAACCAGAGCCTCAAAAAATGTCATTCAATTATTCCAACTAATTTGTACAGGTATAAGAACATGCCTACGTTCAGGCGGTGATTTAAAAACAATACCAAATAGCAGACTAGCGCTTCAATTCAGCTTCTCCGGACTCTTAAGTACAAACTCGCATGACCTTTCAGCATCTCACTTTCCCCAACAGAATGGCCTCACAGTGGAAATCGGAGTTAATATTGCCCAGCCCGGATAAAATAAAAAAGTAGCCTCCCACCAACCTAAAGCCCAAGAGTGCCATGCATAAGCGTGGTGGGAAGGAACCAAAGCAAGCAGCAAGCAGAACTGTCGGATAAACTCAAACCCCTCGACTTCCGATAAGGCAGGCGCTGGGAGCCTGACAGCGATCTACAGGCAAAGCGTCCCCTGGCTTCGGGAGGAGCGGCCCGGGGAGCGGGTTTTCTAGCCGTCTGATCTCAAGGCTCTGGCTACAGAGGAAGAAGGGCCGCGGTCCCCGGAGACCAGCGCCCACTAGGCGGCCTGCGGTGCGGCCGTGGGGAAGTGTGCGGGCCTCGGGCGGCGCTGAGCTGGCGTGGGGAAGGGCTGGTCAGCAGCGCCGCGGACGCCGGGGCTGCCCCGCTCCCGCTTACCTAGGTGCTTGGCTCCCGGCACCTAACCCGCTGCCTGGACGAACGCTGCGGCCGCCGGAACCGCTGCCTCGCCCACGCCCACACCCGGAGAAGCCCGACCAGCCACCGGGACTCCGGCCTGCTCGCGGCCGGCGGGGCTGCCGAGCTTCCTGCCAGCCGCTGCGCGATACCGGCGCCCGCTTTCCGCGTCACCTCCTCCTCCCTTGCCCTTCCGCCAGGAGCTCCGCCTACTCCCCGTGCGAAGGGCGTGGCTAGAGACGCCTGCTTTTAGAAACGCCGGCGTGCTTCTGCTCCAGGCGTGGGTCTGCAACGGAGGTTCTGGAGGAACTGCAGTCTTGAGTTGGCCCAGGCGCCTCAAGGCAGGTTTCCGACTTCCGGCCATCAGCTCCCCTCAAGCTTTTGCCGTCAGAAAGGCTAAAACAAACCTGGTGGTGGTGGCGCGGTGGCGCGTGCCTTTAATCGCAGCACTTGGGAAGCAAAGGCAGCCGGATCTTAGTTCGAGGCCACCCTGCTCTACAAAGTGAATTCCAGGACAGCCGGGACTGTTACAAAAAGAAACCCTAACTCGAAAAAAAAAAAAAAGAAAGAAAAGAAAAGAAAAAAGAAAGGCTAAAACAGACCACAGCCGATGTACGATCCACTGAGCCCTCGCACTCTCGCTCTGGAGGGGCGCAGGCTTTCCCACTCTACTTCCCCTGTTGATCTTTAGCCCCTAGTAATGTAACTTACTTCTTTAACATCTCCCCAGGAGGGCAGGGCCTCCAGTTCAATGGTAATTGGCCTACCAGAACTCGGGAAGTTTACAATAAAATTTCTCTTTCTGGTGGGTGCGTCAGCAATCACCCAGTATACTCTTTCTTTAAAGAGAGTCTCACTGTGCAGCACTGACTAGCTTTGGACTCAGACCCTCCGGCCTCAGCCTCGTAAGCGCTATGATTGATGGATTACCGGTGTGCACCACCCTATGCAACTCCGTAAAATGGTCGCGGAAATCCTTCTAGAATAAGCACTCCAATACTAATGAGAAAGGAAGAGAGGTAAACATAAGCCGGGACTGCTTCGGAAAGGTTCCGATCCCGGGGCCAGACTGTATATTCACTTTATATCTAAAACCAGGTGGGGCAGGCATGTTACATAAGAGTACATACATGGCAGTCAGCTAAGAGCAAGAACCCAGTGTTTCAGCAGGTCATTCTGTTTCAGGTAGCAAGGAAAGTCGTGCTAGGCAAATAAGCAGTACAAACAGTAAATCACCAAGTAAATCAACAAATCAGTATCTAATAATTGGTCTTTTTACCTTATTCTGCTTCAAAACTTTTCATTTTGAAGTCGAGTCGGGTAGCACATAACTGTAGTCAGAGGGCTGAGGTAGAAGGATTGTCGTGAATTTGAAGGCCAGCCTGGTCTACCCAGTGAGACTGATGATTAATTTCAATTGTGAACTTGATGGGATTATAACCATGCGGGCAGGAGTGGTGCTTTTAACCCCCCACACTCACGAGGAGACAGATGGATCTCTGAGTTCCTGGCCAGTCTAGTCTACACAGTGAGTTCCAGGACAGCCTGCAAAACACTTCCAAAAAAATCACAGGAAATTTCCCTGAGTAAGAAGCAAGATGCCAATCAAGATTTAACCAGGAGGCATTTAGTATATCAAAGAGACAAAATCAGAACAGAACTTCCCTTCCTCGTATTACAGTTAAAACATCACATATACAGAACAGTGAAAGCATGTGGAAGTGGCAAGAGAAAAAAACGCCAATTCAAAAGGAAAGCCTCATCCATCAGAGTATCACAAGATTATTTACCTGAAACTGAAAAGCCAGAACAACTTGGAATGATGTATTTCAAGTTCTGAAACCGGGGCTGGAAAATCAGCTAAGTAGTTAATAACCACTTGTTGCTGTTGCAAAGGATCTAGGTTCAATTTCTAGCACCCACATGAAGCCTAACAACCATCTGCAGCTCCAGTTCCAGGAGACCTGGTGCCCTCCTCTGACCTCAGTGACCAGGTACTCACACACGCACACACATGCACACGCAGGCGTAAGGTGCTGGCAATAAAGACTTGAGCCATCACTGCCTGGCAAGAAGTAGCTTTCAATTCTAGCTGTGGACATGGGGGGGTCTCTATGCCCAATCAAAAGACCCTGACTAAACCGGGCGGTGGTGGCGCACGCCTTTTAATCCCAGCACTTGGGAGGCAGAGGCAGGAGGATCTCTGTGAGTTCAAGGCCAGCCTGGTCTACAAGAGCTAGTTCCAGGGGGCTGGAGAGATGGCTCAGAGGTTAAGGACACTGACTGTTCTTCCAGAGGTCCTGAGTTCAATTCCCAGCAACCACATGGTGGCTCACAACCATCTAAAATGAGATCTGGTGCCCTCTTCTGGCATGCAGGCATACATGGAGGCAGAACACTGTATTGTATATGTAATAAATAAAATCTTAGAAAAAAAAAAAAAAAGCTAGTTCCAGGACAGGAACCAAAGCTATGGAGAAACCCTGTCTCGAAAATTCAAAAAAAAAAAAAAGACCCTGACTAGTACACTGGATCATAAGGTAGGTTTCCTACAAGAAGCTCAACACCACACACACACACACACACACACACACACACAAAACAGACACTGTGAGGGCAGAAGGGTGGGAAAAGATGTTCCCAGTAAACTGGATCGATAAGACAAGCAGATGTCACTGTCCTAATACCTGGAAATACAGAGTTCAAAGCAAAAAGTAGCAAGGGGGAAAGAAGGTCACTTTGTACTGCTTATGGGAACAACTCAATATGAAGACCTTTGTTTCTGGTGTTGGGTTCGTGTGGGTCCAAGGAAAGAAGAAACAGGTCCTCTAGGATGCTTTGCCATTTTTCCAGCTGCAGGGGAGTAGCCTTTGATAAACTGACTGACTCTAGCTTTGCAAAGGGCCTTTTGAGGGGGGTGGCTGGAGACAGAGTTTTTGTTTTTATTTTTTGTTTTTCTTAGTGTATCTCTGGCTGTCCTAGAACTCACTCTGTAGACCAGGCTGGATTTGAACTGACAGAAATCCACTGGCCTCTGCCTCGCTGACTGTTGGGATTAAAGGGGTGTGCCACCACTGCCAGGCGCAAAGGTCTTTTTTATTGTTATATAATTTACGCCTTTAGCAAGTAAATTTCCCGTATGCCAAAACCTCAGAACATCTCTGTTTGCTGAGTCCTCCAGTAACCAAGTATCCTTCAAAGAGACAAAGCCAATACATATTCCAAAACCACGGGACAACTCAGTTTGCCTCATCCTCCTGCAACCAAGTTTTGCATAGGCTTTGAACTTTAGGAAACTCTCAGTAAGATTTACATACTTCAAACAGAAGGTTCCAGACACACAAGGGAGTGGTCACAAAAGGCAGATGAAAGTGAGGTGCTAACACACCAGAGTCAACCAGCTGCAGCATTCTGCAGGAACTGCCCTAACAGAGGACATTAATATTCAAAGAAAACCTGTACCCAATCTTAGAAAACAAGTATTACTAGATCTAAAGTCACAGGTAAAACCCAGCACAATAGTAGGGGGTTCCTTCAATACGCTGCTGTCACCAAATGACAGGAAAAAGGGAGAAACATCGGGATTGAATGACACCATAGATCAAATGGTATCAGACATCTACAGAATATCCTATCTAAACACTTTCTCAGCAGCCCCAGGAATTTCCATTAAAATAGTTCATGTATTAGGACAAAGTGGACTTTTTTTGCTTTGCTTTGTTCTTGTGTTTTTTTTTTTTTCTTCCCGAGACAGGGTTTCTCTGTAGCTTTTGGTTCCTGTCCTGGAACTAGCTCTTGTAGACCTGGCTGGCCTCGAACTCACAGAGATCCGCCTGCCTCTGCCTCCTGAGTGCTGGGATTAAAGGCGGGCGCCACCACCACCCGGCTTGTTCTTGTTTTTTTGAGACAGGATTTCTCTGTGTAGCTTTAGAGCCTGGTCTGAAACCCACTCTGTACACCAGGCTGGCCTCAAACTCACAGAGATCCTCCTGCCTCTTGCCCTCCCAAGTGCTAGGATTAAAGTGTGTGCCACCACAGCCTTGCTGACTTGGTGGATCTTAACGAATCTAGGAAAGCTGAAATGATCAAAATGGAATAAAACTACACATCAACCAGAAGAGAAACGCTAGCGCACAGAATAACTCCCACAGGATAGACAAGCACGTGATTGAACAACAAACAAGTCCTTGATGAAATGATGGAGACTTAAATCCCAGAATCCAACAGAATCTGAACTGTTCAGGGAGTTCTAATTGACTACACTAGATAACCAGATACATTTCTTTTGAGATTTATTTATTTGTCTACTTTATATGAGTGCTCTCTCTGCATGTACACCTGCACACCAGAAGAGGGAATCAAACCCAACTAGAGATGGTTGTAAGCCACCATGTGGTTGCTGGGAGTTGAACTCAGGACCTCTAGAAAAACAGCCAGTGCTTAACCTCTGAGCCATCTCTCCAACCTGAAATCTCCAATAACTTAATGATACACCTAAAGCCCTGGAAAAAGGAGAACAAATGAAACCCCCCAAACAATAGATTAGGGCAGAACAGCAGATGTGGCGGGCACACCCCCTTAATCCCAGGACACCAGGAAAGATCTAGCTCCGCAGTAAAGAGTGCCTCCTGCTTTTCATCAGACCTGAGTTCAATTCCCAGTACCCACATTAGGCAGCTCACAACCACCTGCAACCCAAGTACCAAGTTATCTGATGCCCTCTTCTGCCCTCCCAGGATACTCACATACGTAAGACACACACACACACACACACACACACACACACACATTTTAAAAAGTAAAAATAAATCTCAAAAAAAATTTCCCCCTTTGGTTTTTTGTTTTTAGAGACAGTTTCTCTGTGTAACAGCCCTAATTGTCCTGAAACTCACTTTGTAGACCAGGCTGGCTTCGAACTCACAGAGATCCAACTGTGTCTGCCTCTTGAGTGCTGAGATTAAAGACATGCACCATCACCGCCTGGCTTCCCCTTTGGTTTTTTGGAACAGGTTTCTCCATGTGGCCCTGGCTGACCTGGAACTCACTCTGGAGACCAGGCTGGGCTTGATCTCATTCACAGAGATCTGCCCCCCCTCAAAAGTGTCTGCCGCCACCACCCAGCTCAAAAACAATCTTTAAAAAGAAGGTTAAGAGGAAGTCAGCTCCAAGAGTCTTTAAGCGCTAAGACTAGACCAGCCCTGTGATCCTGAGTGTGTCTGGACATGCAGGCTATTGTTTAGATATATGGATATTAATGAAGAGGCCTAACAACATTGTGCAGTCATAACAGGCTGTAGACTAACAATACTGGGACTAGGCCTCACCCTTACAATAACCAGGAGAAACCACAGACTGTACCCTGCAGGGGACCAATCAGAATTGAGAGAAACAAGTACTGGATGCTCCAGAACAGTAAGGCCAGCTTTCCTAATGTATATAGGTTGCCAATTTCCTTGCCGCAAAGCCTGTAGCAATCCCTGTTTGACAAGACTCCTGCTGCCCCACTCCTGCCCAATCAGAAGCTCAGCCCCGTCTAAATCCGAATTCCCCTACCCGCCCATCCTTTACTCCTTAAAAACCCTGACATAGCTGAGCCCATGCTCTCTGATCCAACCGCTGTGTCGGAGCAGAGGGAGTGTGGACTTTCAGGAGTCTAATACTTACAGGTTAAATCCACTGAGTCCATAGGGAGTAAGAGGACGGAGACTTGACAAAGAAATGTGGAGGGGTCCTGTGGTTTGATTACCATAGCAGTACAGTGGTTAGTGACAGTGGTGTTTGTGTGTGTGTGGGGGGGGGGGTGTCCCAGACCTAATAGAGGGTAAGAGAGCTGTGCAGGTGTCCGGGAGGGCAGAAAATCTGAACAGCAGAGAAGAAGGGAAGGAAGTTGTTCTGTGGTCACTGAAAAATAATATGCATATGGAACTTTTCCAGAATGTTCCATCCCTGGAGAGGGTCAGACAACTGGGAAAGGGGATGCCCCAAACAGATGCTGTTTCATCTGGGACAAGAAAAACTCAGCTGAGAAAATGCTTCTATCAGACTGCCCTGCCGACAAGTCTGTGCACCATGTTCCTGATTCTTAGTAATTTATGTGAAGTCCAAGCCCAGGCTGGACAGTGGTATCCCTGGGCAAGTGCACCTGGCTTGTTTTAATAAACAAGCTTGGCCAGGCGGTGGTGGTCCATACCTTTAATCCCAGCACCCAGGACACAGAGGCGGGCGGATCTTCATGAGTTCAAGGCCAGACTGGTCTACAAAGTAAGTTCTAGAACAGCCAAGGATACACAGAGATACACTGTCTCAAAAAAAAAAAAAAGGATATTTTGTTGCAATAGAGCCTGTTAGGCCCAGGGTGAAGAAATCTATGAGGCGCCAAAGGAGAGTCCCTAAGCACACTAGCAGGAATTTGGTCTGCTGAGGAGGGGGTTAGAAAGAAAATTTTTCCCGGCAGGAAGTAGGACAAAGAGGAATGCCATTTCACACTCTGCTCAGTGAGATGCCCTGGAGAAGAGAGGGCCGTATCCACTGGTCTCCATGAGCAGCAGGGTCAGGGGCAAGCTCCATTGACACCAAGTGAAGGTTTCAACGTTCCCACTTTTAGCTGGATTTAGGTTTCAGTTCTCTGAAGGGGGCAAACAGGTCTTTCTCCCAACAAAGGGTTATTTATCAAGAAATTACATTCAGGGACAAGGCAGAAAACAGCAACAAGGCCTCAGTCAGCCCCACAAAGTCTCAAGGACAGTTCCTGCAACCCCCCTAAAACTTACCCAAGTATGTCCAAAGATAAAACCTCAGCCAATTAAAAGTATACTAATGTGCCGAGCAGTGGTGGTGCATGGCTTTAACCCCAGCACTCGGGAGGCAGAGACAGGCGGATCTCTGTGAGTTCGAGGCCAGTCTGGTCTACAAGAGTTAGTTCCAGGACAGGATCCAAAGCTACAGAGAAACCCTGTCTCGAAAAACCAACCAACCAAACAATCAAAAAGCTGCTTGCTTCTCCAGTTATGCTGGAGATGACCTTTTAAGCTGTGTTTAAAAGGGGCCTGTGCACTCCTCTCAGGGTCGCCGCCATTTTGCACACATGAGCATACCGATGCGTGCGGGAATATTAATAAGTCCTCTCTGCTCTCATTTTGAGTCGGTGTCTTCCTTCAGCGTTTCCTCGGACCCCCACACAAGGATTCTGAGAAGTCTACCTGATGGATGATCAGAATGAAAGTTCTCAGAGAGAAAATTCTCCAAACTCACCTAGTGTCGAATCAGCCAGCCGTGGAAGCCTGACTACAAAGGTGACAGCTGCCATTGGAGCTGCCTGAGGAGGAAGGCGTGCGAGGAGCCAGGCCCAATTACAGGGCAGAAGAACGGAAGTGGGAAGAGGACTACAATTTTCTTTTCTCTTCTGTTTTTTTTCCCCCCCATGGTTGGTTGTTGCTAGGAGTATCCAGGGAAACAAGACTAGCAGCAGATTGAAGAATGTAAGGTAAAAGACAAACATCCCCCCTGGGCAGTTACAGGAAGAATCTAGACAAACGAGTTACTTTAGTTTTGGGAACTGTCATTGTTTAACCAAAGTGGAGACACTTTACAAAATGGTATTGTCATGATTGACATTCATGCATTTACACACACACACACAGAGAGAGAGAGAGAGAGAGAGAGAGAGAGAGACAGAGAGACAGAGAGAGACAGAGAGAGATGGAGGAAGGGGAAGGAGAGAGAGAGGAGAGAGAGTTTAAATTTGTCAATATTTCAGCCATTTTGTCACCAAGGGCAGGGTCCAGAAACAGACATTTACAAGCTTTTGCTGTATAGCATCGGTTACTCACTTGTGCCAAAAACTTAACTAAAAATTGAAGCAAAGTTTGCCGTCTTCTGCCTTCATTTTGGCCTGTACTCTGGAGGGAGGCATAGTGGTAAGTTTCTTCTGGAATCTTGAATTCCATGAGGAACAAAACCTTACAGAACAGAAACCTCCACCATGGGGGAGGACAGTGGTTCTCAACCTTCCTAAGGCTGCCACCTTTAACACAGTTCCTCAAGTTGTGGGGACCCACAGCCATGAAATTTTCATTCCTATTTCATAACTGTCATTTTGCTACTGTTATGAATTGTGATGTAAATATCTGTGTTTTCTGATGGTCTTAGGTGACTGCTATGGGACAGTGGTCTTGTATCCTGCAAAGATTTGTTGCTTGTATTGGTTTAATAAAACACTGATCGGTCAGTAGCAAGGCAGGAAATATAGGTGGGGCAACCAGAATAGGAGAATTCTGAGAAAAGGAAAGTCTCAGACTGCAGTTGCCACCCAGACACAGAGGAAGCAAAATGAGAATGCTGCACTGAGAAAGAGTGCCAAGCCATGTGCCTAAACATAGATAAGAATTATGGGTTAATTTAAGCTGTAAGAGCTAGTTAACAATAAGCTTGAGCTAATATGCCAAACATTTTATAATAATGTAAACTTCTGTGTGTTTCTTTTGGACGGGATGGCTGCGGCTGCAGGACCAGGCAGGACAGAAACTTCCCTTTATAGGTGACCCCTGTGAAAGGGTCATTTGACCCCGCCCCCAAAAGGGGTCATGGCCCATAGGTTGAGAACCACTGATCTATGTGGTTAGTACAGCCCCCTCTCAAATTGACAGGACTGGAACTGACAATAACTCTGGAATGGCCTGGACTCCATCTTAACCAGGATTGTTTAATTATGCATACCACTTGCTGTGTATTAAAACCTAGTCCTCAAATCAGAACCTGGAAGATGACCACTAGACTCTCCAGTACAGATGTCAGGTCATTAGGCTCCATTCATTCCTCTTCTCATTGTGACCATTGTGAATCTCCACTCTGCTTTTCCTCATCACACTTCTCTGTAGCTGGTGTCTGCGAGACAGCAGGCAGAGCAGAACTTCGAAGGGCGCTCAGGCAAAATTTTGCCCTGAAAACTCTAGTCTAAGTCTCTTTTCCAAGACCTTTGTTTTGCAGACAAAAGATACTCAGAAGGAAACTCGGGAAGGACGATTTTATTGGAATTTAAGAAAACAGCCTGCCGGGTGGTAGCGATGCAAGCCTTTAATCTTAACACTTGGGAGGCAGAGGCAAGTGGATCTCTGTGAGTTTGAGGCCAGCCTGGTCTACAAGAGCTAGTTCCAGGATAGGCTCTAAAAGCTAGAGAGAAACCTTGTCTTGGAAAAAAAAAGAAGAAGAAAAGAAAAAAAGAAAACAGCCTGCAAGGTGGTAGTGGCGCAAGCCTTTAATCCTAACATTTGGGAGGCAGAGGCAGGCAGATCTCTGAGTTTGAGATTAGCCTGGTCTACAGTGTGAATTCCAGGACAGCCAGGGCTACAAAGAGAAACCCTGTCTCAAAAGAGAGAGAGAAAGAGAGAGAGAGAGAGAGAGAGAGAGGGAGGGAGGGAGGGAGGGAGGGAGGGAAGGAAGGAAGGAAGGAAAAAAAGAAAGAAAACATGATGTGCACACTTGCAATCCCAGCACTTGGGAGCTAGATGGAAGCAAAAAGATCTGGAGTTTAGGTGTAGCCTAGGTTACACAGGACAAAAATATCTGGAGTTTAGGTCTAGCCTAGGTTACACAGGACACTTCTAAAAAAGGAGAGAACAAGAGCAAGAGTAACGCAATGAGATTATTGGAGTGATCTGCAGGAATACGGGTGAGGGGTTACTTCCAGGAGCAGAAATGACTCAAAGACAGCTGCATCGCCAGAGCCCACCCCAGCAGGAATGATAGTTCACGAGAGCTGGAAACCTGGAGCACACTGCTCGGCCTGCAGGCAGCTGGATAGGTTGGAGAGTCTCTCTTCAGATCCTCGCTGATAGAAGCCTGCTGAGGGTGGGACCTAACTTGGTTCAATGAGTTAGACTGGGGTTACCACCAGTTACTTATTTCAGTCTGTCCATGGTTGTGGTGATATTTTGTTTGTGATCTAACAAATAAAGTTTGCCTGAAGATCAGAGTACAGAGTTAGCCATTAGTCAGCCATAAAAGCCAGGCAGTGGTGGCACAGGCCTTTAATCCCAGCCCTTGGGAGTCACACATCTTTAATCCCAGCACTAGGGAGGTGGAGACAGAAAGGGACATGGCTGGGCAGAGAGAGGAGTCTCAGGTGGGAGGAGACAGGAGCTTGCGCATTCAGTCTGAGGACTTGTAGAGACAGGATACCCCATTTGGTCTGAGAATTTTGTAGAGGTAAGGACTAGTAGCTGTGTTTCTCTGATCTCTCTGCTTTCACCCCCTAATATCTAACTCTGGATATTTATTATTAAGACCAATTAGAATTCATGCTACACATGGTTATCTGTCTGGAGGGAGTATATGTCTGTTCACATCTCCCTGGGAATATTGCCACACAACACATGTGTGTGCACAGACATACACACACTGTCCTTTAGCACTGTTAACTTGACCCTGTCCACAGTCATTGAGGAAGAGAAACCTCAATGATCAGATTCAGCTGTGGGTGTGTTGATGGGGGTTGTCTGAACTGCTGCCTGACGAAGGAAGACACAACACACTCCGGGTGGCACCATCCCTTAGCAAGCGATGCTGGGCTGTATGACAGAGCTAGCAGAGCTTAAGCCATGAGCAAGCCAGCAGTGCTACCGATAGCTTCTGCTGTACCTCTCTGCTTCTGAGTTACATGGTCAGTGGCTATGCTGCGTGGAAGACAGCAACCACCAACTGCTTTGAGTTCTTTGAGTTCTTGCCCTAGCTCCCTTCAGTTAGTGACTGTGATCTGGAAGTCTAACATGAAATAAATCCTCCGTCTGGAGAGATAGCCCAGAGGTTAAGAGCACTTCCAAAGGTCCTGAGTTCAATTCCCAGCAACCATATGGTGGTTCACAACCATCTGTAATGAGATCTGGTGCCCCCTTCTGGCCTGCAAGCATACATGCAGACAGAGCACATAATAAATACATCTTTAAAAATAATTAAAAAAAGAAATAAACCCAGTTCCTTTCTGTGAGCCGCTTTTGGTCAGAGTGTTTTACCATAGTGACAGAAAGGGAACAGGAACACACACACACACATACATGTAGTTTGTTTGCTTGTTTGTGAGCCGGGTTTTACTACGTGGCTCTGGTTGTCCTGGAACTCACTACGTAACCCAGGCTGACCTTGAACTCGTAGAGATCTGCCTGCCTCTGCTTCTGATGAAATTCTGGAATTAAAGATGTATGCCACTATGCCTGGAAATGCACATAATTTTTAAATTTTTGTTGTTGTTTTGAGACAGAGTGTCTCTGTGTAGCCCTAGCTGTCCTGGAACTCACTCTGTAGACCACACTGACACCAAACCCAGAAATCTGACTGCCTCTGCCTCCAGAGTGCTGGGATTAAAGCACGTGCCACCACTGCCTGGCTAATTTTTTTTTAATTAGAAGAAAGCTCCTGGTTTGGGGTTCAAGAGGGACACTGAAGTGGTAGTAATCTTTTTGCACGAGATATTTATTAGAAGAGTTACTTTGTAAGTTGTTTATTTATTTATTTTTATTTTATTTTATCTTTGATTTTTCGAGACAGGGTTTCTCTGTGGCTTTGGAGCCTGTCCTGGAACTAGCTCTGTAGACCAGGCTGGTCTCGAACTCACAGAGATCCGCCTGCCCCTGCCTCCCGAGTGCTGGGATTAAAGGCGTGCGCCACCACCGCCCGGCCTTGTTGTTTATTTATTTAGGGAGGGATGCATTCCAGAGCATGTGTGGTGGTCAGAGACAGCTTGTGGGAGTCAGCTCTCTTCCTCCTGGGTCTTAGGAACTGAACTCAGGGAATCAGCTTGACAGCGAAAGCCTTTATCTGCTGAGCCATCTCGCCCACCTGTGTCACCTCCCATTTTAGAAAGGAGTCTACACTTACACACTGCAAGTAACTTAGCATGGACACACTCCGGTGGCTTGTTTGTTCTGACTGAACCTGGATTGTAAATCTCTCAGCAGCTGTGCGAGCATGCAAACTCTATGGCACGGACTCCTGAGGGGGAGGATGCAGGAGATTAGGAGAGACACCAACATCAGGAATCTCAGTGACAAGGCTGACTACTGGGTCAAGAGGGTCAGGGTGCAACTTTGGAATGACTGCCTTTGTGCCCATCCGTATAAAACTCATACCAAGTTTTGGTTTGTTTTGTTTTTGAGGCATAGCCTCATACAGCCCAGGTGACCTCATGATCCTTCTGTCTCCACCTCCCAAGTTCTGGGATTCTGTACAGGTGCACACCACCACACCCAGCTTATTCTGTAGTTGCTAAAGAACCAATCCGGAGCCTTGTGTAGCCCGTGAGAGCACTCAACCCACTGAGGAGTCAGGAGTGCTCTAAAGATGTTACCACGTCACCTTCTCAAACTGCCAGCTCTCTGATGAGGAACAACTCAAGGATTCAGTTCCTGTCTCGCTCATTGTGGTGACAGGCAACGCAAATTCCGATACCAAGGTTTACAGTTACATGAGGCCATTTTTAGAGGTAACAGAATCCAGGCCTCTGTTTCCTTCTCTGCCTCAGCTGAACTTTCTGACGGTATAGGCAGAGTATTAAGAAGACTGAGGGGGTCTTCTGGCCTGCAGACATACATGGAAGGAATGCTGTATACATAATAAATAAATAATTAAAAAAAAAAAGAAGAAGACTGAGAAGCTGGCCAAGGAACAGGCTGGGTTCATGCTTTGGTATTGACTTGTAGATGTGTCACAGAATCTAGGCCTGACACTTTTACTTTCTTCCCTCTCTGTCTCTCAATCTTTTCTCTCTGAACTAAGATTCCCTTGTATCCCAGGCTGGTCTCAATCTATGTAGCCAAGTGTCTTAGTTTGGGTTTCTATTGCTGTGATGAAACACCATGACCAAAAGCAAGTTGGGGAGAAAAGGGTTTATTTGACTTACACTTCCACATCACTGTTCATCATCCAAGGAAGTCACGACAGGAACTTAAACAGAGCAGAAATCTGAAGGAGTTGATGCAGAGGCCTGATGTGGGATTCTCCTCTGTATGCTGTGAATATGTTTTATTACCATTTGTTCATAAAGAAGCTGCTTCGGCCTATGGCAGGGCAGAATAAGAACTAGGTGGGAAAACTAAACCAAATGAGGAGAAAAAGAAGGCAGAGTCAGAGAGACGCCACGTGGCTGCTGAAGACAGATGCCAAAACCTTAGTGGTAGGCCACAGCCTCGTGGTGATACATAGATTAACAGAAATGGGTTAATTTAAGATAAAAAGTTACTTAATAAAAAGCCTGAACTAATAGGCCAAACAGTGTTGCAAATAATATATTTTCTGTGTGAGAGGCCATGGATACATGTTGCTTACTGGCTTGCTCCTCGTGACTTGCTCAGCCTGCTTTCTTATAAAACCCAGGACTACCAGCCCAGGGATGGCATTTCTCACAATGGGCTGGGTCCTCCCCTCATCAATCACTAATTTAAAAAATGCTCTACAGGCATGTCTACAACTCACTCTTATGGAGGGATTTTCTTTTCTTTTTTCTTTTCTTTTCTTTCTTTTTTTCTTTGGTTTTTTGAGACAGGGTTTCTCCGGGGTTTTTTTGTTTGTTTGTTTGTTTGTTTGTTTTGAGACAGGGTTTCTCTGTTGTTTTTTTTTGTTTGTTTGTTTTTGTTTTTGTTTTTTTGGTTTTTCGAGACAGAGTTTCTCTGTGGCTTTGGAGCCTGTCCTGGAATTAACTAGCTCTGTAGACCAAGTTGGTCTCGAACTCGCAGAGATCTGCCTGCCTCTGCCTCCCGAGTGCTGAGATTAAAGGCGTGTGCCACCATCGCCCGGCTTCTCTGTGGTTTTGGAGCCTGTCCTGGCACTAGCCCTTGTAGACCATGCTGGCCTGAACTCACAGAGATCTGCCTGCCTCTGCCTCCTGAGTGCTGGGATTAAAGGCCTGTGCCACTACTGCCCGCTGGAGGGATTTTCTTTTTTTTTTTTT
>NW_026067991.1:1686495-1687370 GCF_014885135.2 Alexandromys fortis
AGCAGGCAATGCTCTTAACCACTGAGCCATCTCTCCAGCCCCCTCCTTTTGGTTTTTAATTCTTTTATTATCTTCAGCTTTTTAAC
Source organism: Alexandromys fortis (assembly GCF_014885135.2). Taxonomy (NCBI): domain Eukaryota; kingdom Metazoa; phylum Chordata; class Mammalia; order Rodentia; family Cricetidae; genus Alexandromys; species Alexandromys fortis. The sequence continues at coordinate 1,686,582 of NW_026067991.1, forward strand.
ATTTATTTATTCCTGTGGGCAGGCGGGTGTATATGTGGTGTGAGGCATGTGTGGAGGGCAGAGGACAGTTGCCAGGACTGCTCCTCTCCTGGCCCTGCCCCTTGCTACCTACTGCATAGGGCAGGCTAGCTGGGGTGGCGCTGGAAGGCTCACCCTGGTGTTGAAGGTGGGGGAGAGCTGGGGACCCAGGCCCAGACTAGGGCTGTGAGTTGGCCCACCCCAACATCCACCCCATCTATGATCTGCTGGAGCACAAGAAGGGGCTGGTACTGAAGATCCAAAGCTGCAGGACTTCCATGCCAGAACAACAGGGTATCCAAGAGGAGTTCCAGTGAGGACACTGTTCTGATGGTGTAGCAGAAACCAGAGGCCTTGAACCAGACCAGTGACTCAGAGCAGTGAACACTTGCACATGAAGATGGGCTAAAGGGTAAAATGCGTCACACTGTGTGACTCACTGTGTCACACACTGCCTCCTCAACGAGATCTTTCTTTACTTTTTATTTTATCTTGTGGGGGAGTTGCAAGGGCAGAGGGCGAATACAAAGGGACAGGGAGATGAGTGGGATCCAGATGCAGGATGTGAAATCCACAGAGAATCAATAAATAGACTAGAATAGAGATCGGAATAAAATAAACAGTAAGGGGCTAGAGAGATGGCTCAGTGGTTAAGAGCATTGCCTGCTCTTCCAAAGATCCTGAGTTCAATTCCCAGCAACCACATGGTGGCTCACAACCATCTGTAATGAGGTCTGGTGCCCTCTTCTGGCCTGCAGGCATAGACACAGA
>NW_026067991.1:1687433-1719972 GCF_014885135.2 Alexandromys fortis
ACAAAAAAAAAAAAAAAAAAAAAAAAAAAAAAAAAAAAAAAAAAAATTCAACCAACTAACCAACAACAACAAGAAAAAGGAAGAATTTATGTTGTTTAAGGAAAAAATTTGTTCTCTCCTTCTACCATGTGGGTCCCAAGGATGAAACTCAGGTCAGGCTGGGGAGCAACTGCCTTACCTGCTGAGTCACAGGCCCCACACCCTTTGTTGAGATAGGATCTCATATGGCCCGAGCTGGCCTCAAACTCATGGTGTAGCTGAGCTTGGTCTCAAATTCCCAATCCTCCTCTCTCTGCCACAAGCCCTGGGATTACAGGTGTGCACTGCTACCTCTGGTTTAATACTTGATTTCATTATAACCCGGCAGCAAGGCTGTGCACTTCACAGAAACTTTTAGTGCAGGAATCCAAGCATGCCTGTCTTGGTGGCACAGGCCTGTGTTTCCAGCCACTCCTAAGGCTGAGGCAGCAAGATCACAAGTCCTGGGCTGGTCTAGGCTACGGTGACTGGAGGCTGGCTTGGACTGTACCAAGACTGTCTCTAGCCGGGCGGTGGTGGCGCACAGCTTTAATCCCAGCACTAGGGAGGCAGAGGCAGGCGGATCTCTGTGAGTTCCAGACCAGCCTGGTCTACAAGAGCTAGTTCCAGGACAGGAACCAAAATCACAGAGAAACCCTGTCTTGAAAAAACCAAAAAAAAAAAAAAAAAAAAAAAAAAAAAAAAAAGACTGTCTCTAAATAAAAAGTGTGTGTGTGGGGGGGGAAGGTGCTGGGAATATAGCTGAGGGGCAGAGTACTCGCCTAGCATGTGTGAGACTCCAGGTTCACCCCCACAGTAATGGGCACAGATCTAGGAAAACTAAGCATGAACAGACTGAGTGCCAATCATCAACCTCTTCCCCCTCCCTTCAGGGTCTCCTGTCTCAAAGCGGCCCTGAGGGCCACATGACACTGGGTAAAAGGGTTTGTTGCATAAGCCTGAAGAACTCAGCTCAGTCTCCAGAATTCACATGGTGGGAGGTGTGAACTCATTCCTGCAAATTACAGCAAGTTGATGTCCATATTTACACTGTGAGATGGGAACAAACAAACACAGAGACAGATAGACAAACAGAGAGACAGACAGACAGACAGACAGACAGACAGACACACACACACACACACACACGAGTAAATAAACATAATTTTGAAAAAATGTGGCCGGGTGGTAGTGGTGTACACCTTTAATCCCAGCACTCTTGGGAGACAGAGTCAGGTGAATCTCTGTGAGTTCAAGGCCAGCCTGGTCTACAGAATAAGTTCCAGCCAGGGCTATGCAGAGAAGCCCCGTCTTGAAAAACAAGATAGATAGATAGATAGATAGATAGATAGATAGATAGATAGATAGATAGAGATAGATAGATATAGAAAGAAAGAAAGAAAGAGAGAGAGAGAGAGAGAGAGAGAGAGAAAGAAAGAAAGAAAGAAAGAAAGAAAGAAAGAAAGAAAGATCAGCTATGGTACTCTGCAATTCTGAACAGGGCCAGTATTTAAACTTTGATTATGCCTTTCTCTGTTGGAGAAGTTTCCTCAGATTGAAAACGTTCCATCCTGCAAGCGAAGCTCCTTAGACAAGAAGGTAAACAATGCAAACACAGCTTCAGGAAGTCTCTGAAACTGACTGTCTGGAAGAGGTTTAGAGCAATCGAGGCACCCAGAAAGACCACTCTCCAATCTGTTGCATTGCCTGCAGGCTGTGCATAGTGCCCCAGATTCCCTGCTTCTGTGAGCTGTAACTTGTGTAGTGGTGGGCTTTGGTGTTGCAGCTGCCTTTGAAGAATTTATCCTTGTAAGTAACGCATCTCTCACATTCCTGTAAATAACTTCAACAAAACTTGTGGTTCTGGGCTGGAGAGATGGCTTAGCTGTTAAGAACCCTGGCTGCTCTTCAGAGGACCTGAGTTCAGTTCCCACCACCCACCTGGCAGCTAACAACTGTCTGTGACTCCAGTTCTAGGGGACCCGGCACCCTCACACAGATACATATGCAGAAAAACACCAATGAACATAAATAAAATTAAGTCATTTAAAAAAAGGAACTCGTTGGTTCACCAAGTTAGACTTAATGGGATCCATACTTTGGTCTATCATGGACTCCAAAATCTGAGGTGAGTAGAGGGGCATGCTGTGACTCCCAGGGATGAGTCTGTCACACAGCATCCTCCGCCCCACAAGACAGACCCACAAGAGACCATGCATGTTCACCATGGATTAATGTAATACACTAAAGCTATTAGAAAGAAACAGCTAGGCCCAGGTTGGTAAAGCATTTGGCTAACACTCAAAGGTCTGACCCCCCTACTGCCTAACCTGGGCCTTGCTGCATGTGCCTGTGATCCCTTCTTTGGAAGGTAGAAGCAGGAGGATCAAAGGATCAAAGGTCATCCTCAGCTACACAGTAACTTTCAGGTCAGCCTGGGATACATGCACCCTTCTTAGAACTGAGCAAAAAGGGGAGTGTGTTGTGGGGCAGGTCTAGTTATGTCGTTTACTAGGTAAAGTGCTTGACTTTAGATCTATCTATCTATCTGCATGGGTATAGGCCATGCACAACACCCTGGCCTCCAGCACTGTACACGTGGCACGCGCCTCCAATCCCAACCCTTGGGAGGTGGAAGTAGGAAGATCAGCTATTCACGATCATCTTTAGCTACGTACCAGGACAGCCTGGGCTAGAGACACTGTAAAAACAAAAACCCTGGCCTGGTGGCACATGCCTTGGGCCCCAGCACTCTGGAGGCAGAGGCAGGTGGATCTCTGTCAGTGTGAGATCAGTGTGGTATAGATAGCAAGCTCCAGGCCACTCTACATACAGAGACCCTGTCTCAAATTAAAAAACAAACAGAAAACACTGGAGGGGGAAAAAACTGGCTAGATTAGTATGGGTAACTTTTATGGCTTCTAGGATCTTCTATGTCTTCCAGAAAATATGTCCAACTTCAAGCCAGTATTTCAGGCTGAATTGTTGTTTGCAGGGGGCCTTGAGGCACCCCCCATGTACCGCCATGCTACATGGCCAGCCCCCAATTGTACCATAACATATTTTCTTTTCAATAAGCACAATTTAAACTTTCCTATCCACAAGCAGTTCCCAGTAAAAATTAAACCAACAAAATCTTCATATTTTCTCTATAAAGTGTTATATACTTCAATTCTGTCTGTCTGTCTGTCTGTCTGTCTGTCTATCTATCTATCTATCTATCTATCTATCTATCATCTGCATGGGTATTTTGCCTGCGTGTGTGTCTGTGCACAGCATGCATTTGTGGTGCCTGTGGAGGTCAGAAGATGTCGTCGGGTCCTCTGGAACTGGAGTTACAGACAGTTCTGAGCTGCCGTTGTGGGTGCTGGGTATTGAACCCTGGTCCTCTAAAAAGAACAGTCAGCACTATTAACTGCTGAGTCAACTCTCCAGCCCAGTGTTACAAATTTTTTGGTTACTTATTTTTAGATGATTCATATTTTTGGTCTGTTAAAGAATTTTTTGAGACATATTCTTTTTGCTCCAATCTTCTAAGTAACAGGCATGTGCCTTCTGAGTCTGGGATTAAGTATGCCACCATATGTACACGAGTGCGCTTTCTTCCATGTACCTGGGACTGAGTGCTGGGATTAACTATACCACGACATGTACATGAGTGCTGGGATTAAGTATACCACCCCACATGTACACGAGTGCTCTTTCTTCCATATACCTGGGACTAAGGCCAGGACCTTGCACATAGGCACATGTTTTAGTAAGCAGTGTTTTCACCCCACCCTTTTGCTTCTCCCCCTTTCTAAGGTAGGATCTCACTTTGTTTTTCGAGATAGGGTTTCTCTGTGTAGCTTTGGAGCCTGTCCTGAAACTCGCTCTGAAGACCTGGCTGGCCTCGAATTCTCAAAGCTGCCTCCAGAGTGCTGGGGTTAAAGGCGTGCTACCACATCCCAGCTGCACTTTTGTTTTTAAATATAGGAAGAGGAAGTGTTGCAACTGAAGAAATTGAGGGGCCAGCAAGATGGCTCAGTGTGTTAAGGAGCTTGTCGCTGAGGTGAAATTGAGCTTAATCCCCACAGCCACGTGAGAATGGACTCCCCAAAATTGTCCTGTGATCTCCACATGATGAGAGGAGGGAATGGACTCCCCAACGTTGTCCTATGCCCATAAATATAAAAGCAAACAAAAAATTGAGAAAGACTGCAGCGAGGGGGGTTATGCCTATAATCCCAGCACCCAGGACTCTGAAACAGGAGGATTGCTGAGAGTTTGAGGTCAGTGTAGCTACAGTGAGACTGTGTCTCAAAAAAATCAAACAGAGGCTGGGCCTAACGACCGACACCTTTATCCCAGCACTCCAGAGCAGAAACAGGTGGACCTCTTGAATTCAAGGTCGGCTTAGTCTAGTTCCAGGGTAGTCAGAACTACATAGAGAGGCCCTGTCTCTTTTTGCCGGCCTTAATCTACTGACAATGCATTTTGTTGTTGCTTTGACAGGGTCTCACTGTGTAGACTAGGCTGGCCTTGGACTCACAGAACATCTGTCCACCTCTGCTTCCATAATGCTGGGATTAAAGGTGTGTGTGTGTGTGCTGCCCCACCAGCTGGTAATGCATTTTTAAATTTAGGTTTTATTTAGAGAGAGCAGTGGGAAGGAGAGAAGCGTGGGAGGGGAAACGGGCACATGGGCGTCGCGGTGAATGTGGGATTTCATGCCAGCTTTCTTGGGAGTCACTTCTCTCTGCTGTAGACTCGGGTCTTCTGGCTTGCGTGGTGGCCATGTGTGCTCTCTACTGCTGTGATAAACACGACAGCCAAAAGCAACCTGGGGAAGAAAGGGTTTCTTTCACTTCACAGCTTATAATCCATCCTGGAGAGGTCAGAGTGAAGTAGAGGCCACGGATGCATGCTGATTACTGGCTTGCTCCCCACAGCTTTCTCAGTTTGCTTTAGACAACACAGAACCATCTGCCCAGGAGTGGCACTGCCCCAGCAGGCTGGGCCCCTCTCACAGCAGCCGTTAATCCAGAAAATGCCCCAGTCTTGCCCACAGGCTAATCTGATGGAGGAATTTTCTCAGTTGCGGTTCCCTTTTTCCAGATGGCTTTAACAACTTGATAAAAAACAAATCAGCATACCTGGAATTTTTTTAATCCACTGAGCTATATATCCTGCTGACAGAGTGATGCATTTTTTTTTAATTGCTTAGACGTGACCTTGGATTCTTAGTCTCTAAGCCACCTCTCCAGCCCCAGCAATGCACTAACACTACAGGTCTTCGTGAGCACTTAGGGGTCCTGTCTGTGTCACGTGGAATCCTAAACAATCCTCAAAGGCAAAACCTAAACAAGTCCACCACAGAGCCCGTATCCAATGTAAACGCATTGGGGTTTACTGATTACAAGTTAGCACAATTCAACACACCACTGCAGCGGGTGGGGGGAACGGCCCCAAGGCTTTAGGGTAAGGAGATGTTAAAGGGAACACTGAAAGCACAGTGGCACAAGCCTTGGCGTTTTGGGATTGGATTAAAGTATATAACTTTTTTTTTTTTTTTTTTGGTTTTTCGAGACAGGGTTTCTCTATGGTTTTGGAGCCTGTCCTGGAACTAGCTCTTGTAGACCAGGCTGGTCTCGAACTCACAGAAATCCGCCTGCCTCTGCCTCCCGAGTGCTGGGATTAAAGGCGTGTGCCACCACCGCCCGGCTATAACTTTTTTTTTTAAGATGAAGTTTTAATATCTATGGAATTCAAAACCCATTAAGAACACCTCTGGAGTACCATGAACCTGGCTTCTTAGCTCACAGAGCAACAGACCCAAGCAGATACATCCTGGGCAAATATTCCACAAAACTAGTACTTTTGCTTCTCAAACCATTTGTACATCTTCAATGTTGCAGAAAAGTATATAACTTTGGAGCTGGGCAGTGGTTGTGCACGTCTTTAATCCCAGCACTCAGGAGGCAGAGGCAGGTGGATCTCTGTGAGTTCGAGGCCAGCCTGGTCTACAAGAGCTAGTTTCAGGACAGGCACCAAATCTACAGAGAAGCCTGTCTTGAAAAACCAATATATTCTTTTGAATATGTTAGTTGGGGTATAGGGGAATTTTAAAACAGTGGCTAATCAGATGCCTACAAGGGTATTCACAGCAAGTAGATGTAAGCAGATGTGACCCTGATGGGGTCACTCTGACCATGGCTGGCACAGCTTCTTGGGAATGTTTATGACTTTGCTAGGCTGCATTCAACCCCACCCCCATGTTAGGTTCTGTCTTTTTTTTTTTTTTTTTTTTTTTTTGGTTTTTCTGAGACAGGGTTTCTCTGTGGCTTTGGAGCCTTTTTTTTTTTTTTAAAGATTTATTTATTATGTATACAGTGTTCTGTCTGCATGTATGCCACGGGAGCACAAGAGGGCACCAGATCTCATTATAGATGGCTGTGAGCCACCATGTGGTTGCTGGGAATTGAACTCAGGACCTCTGGAAAAGCAGGCAATGCTCTTAACCTCCGAGCCATCTCTCGAGCCCCTAGGTCCTGTCTAAAATGAAGTTCTTTCTCAAAATGGAGTTTGTTCTGCTCCTTCATAGGCACAAATGTAATTCTAACATTCTGGAGCTGGAGGACTAGGCAACATAATGAGATCCTGTCTCAAAAGCAAATCTAAGGGTGAAGATATTAAGTGTGCATGGCATTCTCCCCATGCGGGTTTTTAGAAGACAGCAAAGCAAGAAACATCTCACCTGCCATGGAACGTAACAGGCAAAGTGACAATAGGTGATGTCACAGACAGTTTTGGGAAACAGGTTAAGCAGCCCTAATCAGAAATGCAAAATGGCCCAAATCAAAACTCTTTTTGGAATACTGATGTGGTACCACAAAACCTCACATTTGGATCTCATGTTACATGTCACAGACACAGGTGTACTAAAAATATTATATAAAATTCCCTTCAGACTATGTGTGTAAGGTATACATGAAACGTAAGATGTCTCTGAACTGGGCCTGGAGAGAGGGAGGGAGAGGTAGAGGGCAAGAAAGGAAAAGGAGAGAGAGAAAAAGGAGGGCCAAGAGATTTTATTTATTTTTAAAACTGGGTCTATATATCCTTCGCTAGGCTAGAATTTACAGAGATCTGAGTGCTGGGATTAAAGGCATAAGCCACCACCCCTGGCATGCACAGCTTTTTAAAGTTTTTAATGACTGAGTTATTTCTCCAGTCTAGCTTTTTCTCTCCCTCTCTTCTTCTTCCTCTCTCTTTTTTAAATTTTGTGCATGTTTTGTGCATGCTGGTTAGTCATGCATAGCTTTACTCTCAGGACTTGGGTGGCAGAGGCAAGTGGAGTATCTGAGTTCCAGGGCAGCCAGGGCTGTCTACCACGTGTTGTGTAGCTGAGTAGCTGTAAATGTGGGCACATACTTCACATGGAGGTTGGAGGATAGCATCAGGTGCTGGTCCTCAACCTCGGCCTCGAGACAATCTCTCTTTCCAAAGTAAATAAAATCTTCTTGACAGGCAGTGGTGGTGCACATCTTTAGCCCCAGCACTTGGGAGGCAGAGGCTGGTGATCTCTAAATTTGAGGATAGCCTGGTCTACAGTTCAGGATAGCTAGAGCTACACAGAGAAACCCTGTCTCCAAAAAAACAAAACCAGCTGGGCGGTGGTGGCACATGCCTTTAATCCCAGCACTCGGGAGGCAGAGGCAGGCGGATCTATGTGAGTTCGAGGCCAGCCTGGTCTACAAGAGCTAGTTCCAGGACAGGAACCCAAAAAAAAAAAAAAAAAAAAAGCTATGGACAAACCCTGTCTCAAAAAATCCAAACAAACAAACAAACAAACCCAAAACCAACCAAACCAAACTAAACAAACAAAAGAAATCCAAAACAACAACAAAAAACTTGAGATAGGGTCTCCTTTTCTGCTGTGTACAACAAACCAGCGAGCCCCAATAGCTTCTTAGGAGTATCCTGTCTCTATCTTCCACCTGCCCATGGCATGCTGGGATTACATGCTCCTGCTTCCACATCCAGCTCCCCCACCACAGGTTTCTCTGTGTAGTCCTAGTTGTCCTGGAACTCACAGAGATCCGCCTGCCTCTGCCTCCTGAGTGTTGCTGAGATTAAAGCTGTGCACCACCATCACCACCTGGCTGGCTACACATCCAGCTTTTATGTGGGTTCTGGGTATCTGAACTCAAGCCTTGCTTCCAATAAGCACTTTAAGCCATGGGCCCATCTCTCCTGCCCAGCAACAGCTTTTCTCTCTCCTCCTCCTTTTTTTTTTTTTTTTTTTTTTGAGTCAGTCAGTCTTGGTGGAGGCTGTTCATTCGTTCCTGGCTGCTCAGACCTGAAATAATTACACAGAACTGTATTAATTAAAACACTGCTTGGCCAACCAGTACCAAGTCAGCTATGCCCAATGTAACAGAAGTCATTCAGAAAGATGACAAAGAGCTGGTAAGGGGCCAGGGATTTGGCTCAATAGTAAATGCACCCATGCTCAAGTCTGTCCACAGTGGCAAGGAGAGAACTGACTCCTTCACACACACACAACAAACAAGAGCCGTGAAATTTAATTAGGAAGTCATTGGCGATGCTCGCAAGTGTGGATGTGCTGAGATCAGAGGGGAACTGTCAGAGACATCAAAGAGAAGTACAGAATAAATCATAGAAGTAGTTGGTATCAACCACTGAGGCACTTTTTAGCTGTTCTTAGGCAAAGGTTTTGAGACCTGCAAAAAAGTTAGAAGCCAGAGATGAGAATCTGGCCCTGGCTACTTGGGAAGCTGAGGTAAGGGCCCTGCTTAATTCTATGAGCTTATGGCCAGTCTGGGGAGCACAGAGAAGACCTTGCTGCAAAACAAATAAACCAAACAAAAACAAAGTGGGACTAGAGACATGAGAGTTATGAGGTGTGTGTGATAGGACCAAAGACATTGTACATATTGGAAAAATACAATGAAATCCATTATGTATAATACATGCTAACAAACTTCAAAGAGAGGAACACATGCACATAAAGTTATACCATGTTAAGATCATGCATTAATTCATCGAAATTCCCCCTCCCCAAAATGGGTGCGTTAGAACAGAACCAAAACTTTTTTTTTTTTTTTTTTTTTTTGGTTTTTCGAGACAGGGTTTCTCTGTGGTTTTGGAGCCTGTCCTGGAACTAGCTCTTGTAGACCAGGCTGGTCTCGAACTCACAGAGATCGGCCTGCCTCTGCCTCCCAAGTGCTGGGATTAAAGGCGTGCGCCACCACCGCCCGGCCCCAATTGTTTAATAAATACTTCACAAGCTATGCCTTGGAGCCCAGCCTAAAACAATACACATTTTGTGCTTTCTTCATAGCGGACTTTCAGGTGTCACACCAAGTTATGCACTCCACCATTACAAACAACATGTCCTAAGTAATGTACTTTAGTGTTTTGGTTTTTTTTTAATTGAACTATACATTTTTTCCACTCCCCTCTCTTCTACCTTCTTCCTGTCCCCATGCTACACTTCAGTCAGGTAAACATTAGTTTCTCAGATGCCCAGGCACATCAGAAGGGCAGTGGGCTATGTGTCCACATATGCACTAGGAGGCCAGAGGCTAACGTCAGGTGTCAACTCTTCACCATGTATTTTGAGGTAGTGCCTTGTCACTTACGGGATTGGCTGGCTGCCAGTGAGCCCTAGGGACCTGCCCATCTCTACAGGTCTTCAGTACTGGGACTTTATGTGTGAGGCACTACACCCAGCTCTTTACTTGGGTTCTAGGAACCCAACTCCAATCTCATGCTTGTTTGGCAAGCACTTTGCTGACTGAACTCCTAGCCCAGCTACCAGTATTTTTAAGTATATTCTGAATCCGATTTAGAATAAAGAATTGTGTTTTCTGTCCAACCATAGTTTATTGTATGTTCATGACTGTTTTGCTTGCATGAATGTATGTGTACCATGCCTGGTGGCCAGGGAGGTCAGGAGAAGGCATGTGATCCCCTGCAATTGGACTTACAGATGGTTTTGAGAATGTTCTGCAAGACTAAGCACCTTTCACTCCTGAGCCATCTCTCTAGTTCCCTACTCAGGCTCTCTAAGGACCCCTCTTAATTTGGAGCTTTGGAATAGAGTCAAGATAGTGCTAACTGTGGCGGCACAGCCTGTAACCCCAGCTCCTAGAAGCCTAGGCAGATCAGGAGTTCAAGACAAACCTTGGCCTGCTTGGGCGACATTGAGTTCAAACAAACAAATATGGTACCATGACACCATGAACTGGTCTAAAACAGTCATCATTAAAAACACTAGCATAATGGGTGGGGATGCAGTTCAGCTGGTGGAATCCTTATTAACATATGTGAAATCCAGTATCTGAGCGCTTGTACTTCGTGAGATTGAATATGGTGGATATGTCTGTAATCTCAGCACTTGGAACAAGAGGCAGGAGAAGTTTGTTACCCTAGGTTGCATAGCAAGTTTGAAGACAGCCTGGGCTATGTGACAGTCTGTTCCTTCCCCTTCAAAATCCTAGTATTTTCTTTGAAAACCTTTTTTGTTTCTGTTTCTTGATACCGGGTCTCTCTGTGCATCCCTGGCTGTCCTGGAACTCACTCTGTAGACCAGGCTGGCCTCAAACTCAGAGATCTGCCTGCCTCTACCTCCCTAGAGCTGGATTTAAAGGCATGCACCCCCAACGCCTGGCAGAAAACCTATTAAGACTTTTAAATATTTATTCTTTGATGTTTTTCTGACAAAAAGTGGAAATTTAAGAAAAGAAAAAATGAACATAAAAATTTATTTCTAGCTCTCAAAGAACAAAATTATTCAGTCATGAAATACAGCAGTTAAGAGCAAAGAACAGTTAATTATGTGGAATTAAATTAAAAATAGAAGGCAATATGAAATTTGAAGACAAAACAGAAATAAGTTATTTTACTCAACTCAATTTCCACCTATCAAAAGAGGAAAAACAATAAATAAATAAAAAAGTGACTACTTTCCAACCAAAAATTTTGAAGACCAATTATTTGCTTTGCTTTCTGATACAGAATAAACATGTTCGACAAGGCTACAGTGTATTTTCTTCTGCTCTTTGGGTAATATAGAATACAGCAAATGAGAAAGACTTGAGTTCTTTCAAGGAGCAGGCCAGTGCTGGACTCTGCTCCCGAATGCCACATCATCTAACCCAGCATCTTTGCCGAAGTGGTCAGCGAATGTACAGCATGTTTGGATTTTCCTTACAGATGCTACTACAGAAAACCCACTAAACTATCTATAACAGGCACAAGGGCGGCCAGGAAGACCAATCTGTTTTGTATAGTGCTATAAAATTCTGTTAGAAAAACCAAAAAGAAGCGTTTAATTGGATTTTAGCAATAATTAATTTTTAAATTATGCAGTAATGTCAAATAGCGGCCTAGATTCTTTCTGTTTTTATTGGAACTAGGGATCAGCTCGGAGCTTTGTGCGTGTTAGGCAAGTGATTCACCACTGAGCTACAGCTCCAGGCCCATTAACTACAATCTGAAACAGTGTAAGTGCAGGACAGGGTGGTGCACACCTTTAATCCCACTACTTGGAAGGCAGAGGTAGGGGAATCTCTCTGAGTGAGATTAGCCTCATCTACCTACGTTCTAAGCTAGCCAGGCCTATACAGAGAGACCCTATATAAAAAAAGAAAAGAACAATTACATTTGCCCATGTGACTGTGTGTGTGTATGTATGTGTGCACACATACACATTCAGAGGTCAGATAACAACTTGCAGGAGTCAGTACTCTCTAATCCTAGTGGCTAGGCTTGGCAGAAAATGGCCTTAGCGGCTGCTGGCAACCCCATAACACTGACAGTTTACTGACTACAGATCTCAGTACGCTTCAAACATTTTCATATTCAAAACCAGATGCAAACTGTTTAATACCTCCCTTCTATCTCTAACCAAGGTCTGATAAGGTGTAAACATGTTCTGGTAAGAACATAGTGTATACACATGAACCCATAAGAAATACTTCTAGGCAGCTTAAAGTTGCTTGTCAAAGGCAAAGCCTGTTTAGGAGGTGGTCACTAGAGACATTTCAAGCACCTAAATATTTTATGTTGAAGGGAAGAGGGCTCCTACTTTGTTCCAGGAACTCAATACATGACGGTAAAGCTGTGCCAGTCACGGTGTGGAACGCTGCAGTCACTTTTTACTATTCTAGGTAGGATAAAGTGTTCTGTAAAAGCAGCAAAAGGAACAAGAGAGATAGATACATTTGGGCCTACCACAAAGTAAGACAATAAATAAGGAAGGGACAGTTCCTAACAACACTAGAGGACTACTAAAGTAGATTCAATGGGATTTCCTACTCTAAGAGATGACAAAAGAGAGGGATACAGAGGCAATTATTAAAAAAATATGAATCTCAAGTCATACAATTGTCTTTTAACAGGATCTCAACATTTTAATTTAAAATTAACTAATAAATCACAATTCTATATTGCTTTAAAGATTATTTTGTTTAAAAATGACACATCTCAAAATTAACCATTACTATTAAACTATTACAGGTTAGTTTGTCCAGGTCAGGAGAGAATAAACAACAGTGCAGCTCCCTTAACCTCGGAGTCATGTGTGAATGACAAAGTCCGTCGCCAGCAATGGACATCCAAGTAACCATCCAAGAAATTGTAAATACAAACCCCAAACTGCTTCTGTTGAGGGAAAAGCCCTTGTGGAGTCACAGCGTGCGGCGGGGGCATTGGCACGTGTCCCCCGTGGTCTCTAAGACAGGATGGAGTGCCTTCTTGAGCAGTCATGGGACAGATGACCAGTTCCATCATCTCGCTGGCTTTCTACTTTGTCGGCAGCATCACCATTATCATCTACCCAGACAACCGTTTACAAACAATGCTCACATCTGCAACTCAAGAGACACTGCAGCTTCCCAGCAGAAAGATACAGTTGTTTCTGTAATTTAGTGACAGTTGTAGAAGGCCAAATGCAGTCCAGAAAGAAAGGCAATCACAAGGACAACAGGACATTAAGTGCTCTAGTGTGGAGTTTCACTGAAGACCTTTCTGCTATGAAGACCCCAGAGACCTTTTCTTATCCTCGTATCTGAATGGGCACAACAGGAAATGAAACTCTGACCCCTTCCCCAAGTGTCCCAAAGAGCACACCTATTTACTCATGATCTGTACTGTGCAGAATGGCAAGCACGTGTCAAGTTCTTTTGAAAGGGGATGGCAGGGACAGGTGCCTGAACCAACCACAGAACTTCCTCTTCTGTGGCCCCAGGAACGCAGAATAGAATTTCCTCCTCCACAGGCAAAACAACAAAGCAATAAGGAGAAGCAGAGAGAAAAGACAGGAAGGGGAGGGCAGGCTAAGAGCTAACGCTACAGGTCACAGACCTCTCATTAAATCTTTAGAATAACAAGTATCACTATCATTATGCACATTGCAGTCTCTTTCTCCAGTTTTTTACATGAATATTCATTTGGAAAAACAAAAACTAAACTACACCAACACCATGTACTCTGCTATTTCATCTCTTGCAGTAAAACATAAGGGTTGGGAGCACTGTAAACCAGATAATCTTTACAGTTTACTGCCGTGAGCCTCATCTCTACAACACTGCCATCTCATTTCTACAACTAGCCTACAATACCAAGGTTCAAATCTCTCTTGCTTTCTGCTACTCCCAAATATTTTTCCTTTTAAAGAGAAAAACAGTTCTTAAGTTTTAAATTCTGAAAATTCAGTGGTTATTACTTGCCCGGGTGTATGCGAAATAAGGGTTGATTTGAACAAAACCCGATACCTAAAATCGCAACATATACAGACACTCGTTCCCAAGGGGACAAAAGGAGAGGGACCGGCACCAAAGGCATGCAGTCCAAGCGGAAGAACAACTCATTTTGGTTCCTAAAGCCAAATCTGAGGAGAAACAGGCAGAAAAGACAAAAATGCTAAGAACATACAGTCAGTGGAGTCTTTCTCTGTATCAATGATTTAGTTATAAATATAGATTATTAGTCCTTTCTATACATGTAACAAATGTCAAACTCCCTACCATGAAACTTCTGAAGTTGACTCTTTCACATTTGTTAAAAAAGGTAAAAATCACATACTTTCCCCTTCAGTTTAAGCTCTAGACTAAAATACATGTACAACGCTGGTCCTAACTTCTATAAAAAATCACAACATGTCAAGCTCCTTGGCCAATATAAAGAGCTACATAATTTCTGTCACACTTGCCTTCAATTTAGGCAACAACTCCAGAGGATCAGAGCAGAGGGAGGGAAGGGCTACAAAGGGGAGGTGAGACCAGCAGATTAAGAAATACTCAGAAAAACTCGAATCTGACATTCAAGTATGGAAGTATCCCAAAGGAGACAACAGACAGGATCTACTGCAGTGGCAGACACCACACAGTATGCGCACGGCAAGCGCTATCTGCTGAAATGGAAGGCTAGCGAGGCAGTCCACAATTCCTTTTGGACCCTAAAGCAGGGGCTCATCTGGAAGTCATAATTCTCTTACTGTAATTTTTTTCTTGGTCATCTTTAGAAAATAGAAGTTGGCTTGTTTTTCTCCTTGTGATGCAGACTGTCTCTTTACATCTCTCAGAGTAAAAATTTCATGTTTTAAAAAACTTCTTTTAGAAAATTGATAAAAGAATACAAGGCCTCAGTGATGGCGTTAGCGATTACTCTTCATGGCTTCTTTAGCTGCCAGGATCAGTGGCGTCAAGCTAGATAATGGTTTGGCCAGTTTCAGGAACGGATGCTGCCAAATGGAGGGGAGAAAGAAAATATAGAAATGTTATACATTTAGAAACTGAAGCCCCAAATTACCTATGGATCACTGTTTATTAAACAAAACATGTACTTTGATTCCTAAAATTCTCACAGTCAGGACATCACTTTTACAGCTCCAAGGAGAGCTGGTTTGTGTGTGTGGCATGAGCTTGTACACTGTTTTCATATTTGTGTGTAAGTGTGGAGGCCAGAGGTCAATGTCAGGAGCCCTTCTCTATCACTTTTCCTTGTGTCTTTCACTGACCCTGGTGTCCACTGATTGGCTAAACTGGCCAACAGCCTCCAAGGATCTGTCTGTTTCCCCAACTCTAGAGTGTATAGACACATATATGTGTATAGATACCATATATAGTATATAGACATGCAGTGCACAGACACACATAGTTCATAAACATATATAATGTATAGGCACCATACAAAATATATAGATTGTATAGCATATAGATGTGTTGTACAGATACATGTAGTGTATAGCCATATAGCATACATATATATTGTATAGACTTCATAGTGTATATAGTATATAGACGAATGTATAGACATATAGCATAAAGACATAGTGCATAGCCATCATATATAGTATCTAGACTGATATAGTGCAATATAATGTATAGACATATACAATACACAGACATATATTGTATAGACACTATAGTGCCCAGACATGTCATGTATAAATAGCATATACAGTATATAGATGACATACATAGTGTATAGACACATATAATGTATAGACATATAGTGTACAGACACAGCTACACCTGGCTTCTTGGATGTGTACTAGAGATCAAAACTCATGCTTGGGCAACAGGCACTTTATAGAAAGAGACATCTCCCCAGCCCTGGTTTTGGTTTTTGAGCTGTAACTTATCCTGGCTTCAAACGCACAGCAATCTTTGCCTACTAAGAAGTTACTCTGTTTCTTTCTTCTCTTTTCAGCTTTTAAAGACAAGGTGTCTCTGTGAAGCCCTGGCTGTCCTCTAACTTAGAGATCCTCTGAGTGCTGGGATTAAAGGTGTGAACTATAATGCCTAGGCTCTTTCCCCCCCTTTAATTACATTTATTTAGTGTGAGACTCTGTGTGTGTGTGTGTGTGTGTGTGTGTGTGTGTATGTGTGTATGTATGTGTCTAGAGATTGAACGTAGGTATTCAGGCTTGGTGCAAAGTACTTTCCACTCAGAAAGCTACTTTACCAACCCCCAGTACATTTTCCTAATTGTATAACATCTAAAGATTTAAGGGGCCAGGAGTATACTCAGAAGGCAGAGTGCCTGCCTTCCATGCAGAAAGTCCTGGCCAGGTTCAATCCCTAGCTGCACAGGCAGATGGTGGTTCATCTCTATGATTTCAGTACTTGGTAGGCAAGATCAGTCTCCATCTTCAACAACATTGGCGAGCTGTAGGCCAGGCTGGGCCACACAGAAATGAATAAATAAATAAAGAAAATAGTTCTACAGAGTTAAGACCCATAAATATACTTGTAACAGCACTGAACAGGTTCAAGATTTGATTAATTACAGAAACTTACTATGATTAAAAATTATGCAACTAAAAATTGTTTTTTTAAGGGAGGAAGAGATGATTCAGCAGGTAAAGGTATTTGCTGGCAAGTCTGACGACCTGTACCCCATCCCTGAGACCTACTTGGTGGAAGGAGAGAACCGACTCTTGCTAGTTTTTTCTGACCTCCATAATTGTCCACACACACAAATGCACACACACGTTTTGTTTTGTTTTTTTGAGACAGAGTTTCTCTGTATAGCCCTGGCTATCCAGGACCTCATTCTGTAGATCAGGATTGCCTCAAACTCAGAGATCCCTTTGACTCTGCCTCCCAAGTCCTGGGAGTAAAGGTGTGTGCCACTACTGCCTGGCCACCACAATTAAGTTTTTTTGTTTTTTGGTTTTTTTTTTTAATAATTTTATTGCTAGAAACGAAAGCCTAAAGTAAAGCAACTGCTGGGCATGTGGCAAGTGAAAAGGGAAGCATCAGCACTAGGAAGTTCATCCTCCAAAAGTTACCTTCACCAAATTTACCTGTAACAGTTCTTTGGCTGAACCCCTTTTCTCCACATCCATCTCCAAACACCGGTTTAAGAAATCCCGAAATATTGGAGAAAGTTTTTCTGGATTCTGAAGTTCAGGAGTTCCATTTGTTGCTATCAGGTACAAAGCCTAAAAAATAAAACATTTTGGCATATTAAAGCCACTCACAAAATGATAGTACATCGAGTTTCATACTCCGGCCTCTTCCATCCTGTACTCCCCAGTGGCAAGCTGCCTTCTTTCCCACAACTCAGGAACCAGAGGCTGATCTGAGACCTTCACCACCTCCTCCTAACTCATGCTCTGACGGTGCAAGGGTCTTTGTTTCAACACCCAGGCAGCTCCTCCCTACTCCTTCACTATAGCTCTTTACATGGCCATCTCTCATGTGATGTCCTGTCCTAACCTGTGGTGTTTTCAGCAGCCACAGAGAAGCATGTTGCAGTCCCTCATCTTTTCCCCCCTGATGCTTCCTCAGATGTATGCTATGGGCACACCTTCCAGGACTATTGACTGCAGTAACTGATTTACTCGCAGCTCTTCTTCTTTTTTTTTTTTTCTAGACAGGGTTTGTCTACTTATTGAGATCTACCTGTCTCTGCCTCCTAAGTGCTGGGATTGAAAGTATGTGCCACCACCATCTGGCTACAGCTCATCTTTTTCACTCTTAGTACCCCAATGCCAGCGATTCTGTGACAACACCAAGTCCCAGGTCTCTCTGATCCCCCCAGTGTTCATCATGTCCTGTTGTGTGGGGATAGAACCCAGGGCCTCATGCCTGAAAAGCACTTTGCTGTCAAGGCCAGCCTGGTCTAAAGCTGAGGACAGCTAGGGTTGTTACACAGAGAAACCACTTTTTAAATATATTTATTTATTTCTTATGTATACAACGTTCTGTCTGTGTATATGCCTGTAGACCAGAAGAGGGTGCCAGACCTCATTACAGATGGTTGTGAGCCACCATGTGGTTGCTGGGAATTGAACTCAGGACCTTTGAAGAGCAGGCAATGCTCGTAACTGCTAAGCCATCGCTCCATCTCCTGAGAAACCACTTTGTAAAAGCAAAAAGAAAAAACCATTTTGTCTGACATCCCTTAAAACTGACATCTGCTTAAACTGGGCATGGAATCTTCCTATGAAACAATGGTCTGTACTCTGTCACTTGTATTTTTAAATAAACACCGATTGGCCAGTAGCCAGGCAGGAAGTATAGGTGGGGCGACAAGGCAGGAAGTAGAAGCGTGGCAGCGAGAATTCTGGGAAGAGGGAAATTTCAGTCTACAGTTGTCATCCAGAGAGAGGAAGCCAGACAGAGCGAGGAAGATGTGACTGCTTTGCTGAAAAAGGTACCAAGGCATGTGGCTATTACAGACAAGAATTATGGTCTAATCTAAGTTATAAGAGTTAATAAGAAGCCTGAGCTAATGCGCCAATCAGTTTATGACTGTCTGTCTGTCCATCTGTCTGTCTGTCTGTCGATACATATGCATCCACCCATGCATCCATCCTGCATGCAAAGCCCTTCGGCTGTGCACTCTTTTTCTCATTTATTTATTTATTTATTTATTTATTTATTTATTTATTTATTTATTATGTATACAATATTGTGTCTGTGTGTATGTCTGCAGGCCAGAAGAGGGCGCCAGACCTCTTTACAGATGGTTGTGAGCCACCATGTGGTTGCCGGGAATTGAACTCAGGACCTTTGGAAGAGCAGGCAATGCTCTTAACCACTGAGCCATCTCTCCAGCCCCGCAGTTTATGACTAATGTAGACATTTGTGTACTTATTTGGGACTAAACGGCTGTGGGACCTGGTGGGACAGAGATATCAGTCAACAGATCTCAGCATTCCAAATGAAGAGGCAGGAGGCTTACATGGTCTATGCACAGCAAGCTCTAGGCCAGGCTGAGCTTAACAGTGCCTCAGCCCCAAGCACACAAAGAAAAAACCCAAATAAGGTAAAAATACCACTTACTAACTCATATAGGTTCGTAGTGTTCCCAATCAAGAGTCTTTCATGCAAGGTTCCCCTACTCCATTTATTCTCCTTCTTTTTTTTTTTTTACTTTTTGGGGGGTGAGATGGGGAGGGTGGCTCGAGACAGTTTCTCTGTGTAGCCCTGACTATCTTAGAACTCACTCTATAGACCAGGCTGGCTCAAACTCACAGAGATCTGCCTGCCTCTGCCTCATCAGTGCTAGAATTAAAGGTGCTCCATCACCAACTGGCTAGTCTCCTTTTCTTATTCCAGGATATATTTCACTGACTAGATCAGTGTTAATTTTATTGTAGCAAAGCAAAGGTTCACACTAGATAATAACCCCACTCACCTGTCTCTCTCTCTCTTTAAATTTTACTATGTTTCATGTGTATGGTTATTTTGTCTGTATATCATGTGTCTGTATATCTAGAGCCTGCGGAGGCCAGAAAAGGATGTTGTAGCTCCTTAAACTAGAGTTATAGATGGTTGTGAATTGCCATGTGAGTGCTAGAAACCTAATCCTGGTCCTCTGTAAAAACAGCCAATGCTCTTAACTGAGCATCTCTCCTGACCCTCCCCTTTTCTCTTAAGACAGCATCTTGGCTTTGTAGCTCTGGCTACTCACTATGTAGATGAAAATGGCTTCAAACTTGTGGCTATCCTCCCGCCTCAGCCTCTTGATGCCACATTATAGGCCTGAGCTACTGTTAGGAAATTTGAAGGGTGGAAACAGTGGTAGAATCCATCCCTCAGCTCCTAAAATACTCAGCTCAGTCTATTCTTTTGTTGGAATACAGATTTTAACTTTACCATTAAGCATCTTACCTCAGAGATCTAACTTTTCTCATCTTTGGGACATAGCAGCCAAGGTTCATTGGTGATAACCTTGCTATATCCAGGATACCTAAATGTGTAGGAAAAGGTACCTAATGGGCCGGGGATATGGCTCAATTAATAGTGTGTTTAGCATGCATGATGCCATGGGTCCGGTTCTCCACAGCACATAAAACTGGGTGGTTGGTACACTTCTGCATGCCCAGTGTTTTCCAGAGGCAGGAAAATCAGAAATTCAGTCATCCTCAGCTACAAAGCACTCTCTACACACAACAAAGAAAAAACTATCTAAGGTTTTTCAGCTCTGAAGAAAAGCGATTACATTCACATAGACAAAACTGTTTGACTCACTACCCAAAATCTACAAACTTTTGAACTCTACACTTTAATTCAGAGGCAATATAATTTTTAGATACAGGAAAAGAGATTATATCTCACCAACCATATTCTAAATTCTTTTCCAATGGTTGACACAAACAAGTACATAGTATGTTTTGAAGAAAAGTACTTCTTCCTTGGCCTGAGTGATGACACCAGGTAAAGACACTTGCTGCCTAGTCTGACAGCCTAAGAGTTAAGGGGAGAAGCCATCCCCACAAGTTGTCCTCTGACCTTCAACATGCTATGGCACATATCCTTCCACTCATACAAACAAACAAAGAAATGTAAAGCCCTTTTAAAGAAGGGAAGCACAGTGTTTTCTTACAGTAAAGCTAGTGCTTCATTAGTCTTACCCTCAGAGGATTTTCATTGAGGTATGGCGGCTCTCCTTCAACCATCTCGATAGCCATGATGCCCAGAGACCATATATCAACTTTGGGGCCATAGGCTTTTCGTGTAACCACCTCTGGTGCCATCCAGTACGGCGTTCCAACCATAGTACTGCGTTTGCTCTGCTCAGGGGTGATCTGGGCACAGAAGCCAAAGTCAGCTACAGAAGAAAGCAGAGTACCAGGGTTAATGGCATCAAGGGATGCTTCATCAGTTCATGTCAGCAGACATGGCTGCATCCCATCACCCACCCCCTTCTCTGGAAAGAATGTGAAAATGAAGGAGAGTGAGTTCAAAATTTGAGGACATTATTTACTAGTAATTTTCACATTTACTTTTGACAACAAAGTACACATTATCAGGTATTTTCTTCTTAATAACTAATTCTAAAGAAAAAGTGGTAAAAAAAATTATCCAAAAAAAGAAAAGAAAATAGAAAAAGAAAGAAAAAAAATTATCCAAGGTGAACAATAAAACTAAATGCAGCGAGCCAGAAACTGGTGGTGCACGCCTTTAAACCCAGCACTCAGGAGGCAGAGGCAGGTAGATCTCGCTGAGTTTCAGGACAGTCAGGGCCACAGAGAGAAACCCTGTCTCAAAAAACCAAACCAAATAAACAAACCCAAAAACCTAAACGCAATGATTAAATCTAGCAATGTTCAGGACATGGAAACTGAATTAATTTCTTTTTTCCTTCCCTCCCTTCTTTCTTTTTTTATTTTGTTTTATTTTTTTGAGACAGGGTTTCTCTAGGAAACGGCTCTGGCTGTCCTGGAATTCACTCTATAGAGCAACTTGGCCACTAGTTCACAGTGATCTGCCTGTCTCCGCCTACTGAGTGCTTGGATTAGAGGTATGTGCACCACCACTGCTCGGTACAGGTTGCTGTTTTTTAATATTTATTTTTTTTAATATTTATGTTTTTTAATATTTATGTTTTTTAATATTTATGTTTTTTAACATTTATTTGAGTATGCGGGGTGCATGTGTCACAGAACACGTGGGAGTTCAGAGGACAATTGTTTTTTTAAAGATTTACTTATTTATTATGTATACAATGTTCTATCTGCATGTGTGCCTACATGCCAGAAGAGGGCACCAGATCTCATTATAGGTGGTTGTGAGCTACCATGTGGTTGCTGGGAATTGAACTCAGGACCTCTGGAAGAAAAGCCAGTGCTCTTAACCTCTGAGCCATCTCTCCAGCCCCAGAGGACAATTTTCACGAGTTTGTTTTCTCTCAACATGTGGGTTCTAAGAACCGAACTCAGGTTGCCAGGCTTGACAACAAACACCTTTACTGACTGAACCACCTGGCCAGCAAGAATTTTAAAGAACAGCTAAAGCTGGAATTATTATGCATCCAACTCAGCAGAAGGCCTAGAAAAAGACCATACTTAACTGTAACTGCACAGGAAAGGTGCTCCAACTGTCTCATTTACGTTCAAGGAACAAGATACTTACTGTAGTACCTGATATTACACTAGCTGGGATGAGAATTTATAATTCTTTTCTTTCCTTCTGTTGTTAAAACTATTCTTTTAATAAGGTTAAACCTTATTTTTTAGGTTTTATTCAGACAGGGTTTCAAATAGCCTAGGACGGCTCTGAACGCAAAACGTAGTCAGGAATGACCTTGAAAGCTAGTCACAGTGGCACACGCCTTTTAATCCCAGGAAGCAGAGGCAGGTATTTCTGTAAATTTGAGGCTACTCTGGCTTACACAGTGAGTGCCAGCACAGACAGAACTACATAGTGCTTCCCTGTCTCAAAACAAAAACAAAAATAACAAGAAAAAACTTCCCCTAAAATGACCCTGAATTTGTGAGCCTCCTATAACTCAGCCTTCTGATTGCTGAGATTGCAGTATGTGCTACCATGTCTATTGGCATCCACTGACTGTGAACTTGTGACCCTTAGCCTTTAATTTTACTTCGTATAAAAAATATGAGCGAGGTTGGGCACTGGTGGCGCTCGCCTTTAATCCCAGCACTTGGGAGGCAGAGGCGGGTGGATCTCTGAGTTCAAGGAGTGTCACCACAGTTCAGCCCCGGAGACCTATTTCCCCTCACCCTGAGGTCAAGGTCACACAAGGTCTTTTTCTGGTCAGACAGTCTCCAAACTTTTCGTGAGGGTGAAGGGGCAGGCTGAGAAAACACTCCAGAAAATTATACCCAATCACATTTCCTACAGAGAAGAATCCTATCAGGGTAGCCCAGACAACGATCCTCTGGATATCACTTTGTTTTATTTTAATTTTCAAAAATAATTTCCAACATTAGTATTTTTCTTATTGTTCCTATGAAACAAAACAAAACAAAGGGATACAAAGTGATTTGCTCAAAATACTCCTCAAGCAGTAGGTCTGCTAAGAACACAAGTTGCTGGACTCACAAGGCACATTTAACAAGCCACCACCCTTCCTTCACAGCCAATCACAGATACATTGAAATGTCACTTCATTGCTACTCACTAAGTTTAACTGAGCCTTCCATTCCCAAAAGCACATTGTCACTTTTGATGTCTCTGTGGATCACTTGATTAGCATGTAAAAACTCCAAGGCCTGTAAACACTAAACAGAGAAAACACCTATCAATGAAACGACCCAACAAGTTCAAGAGAGGTCACACACAGTGCGAGGGTTGGCACACTGCTCTGCCTGGTAGAAGCCCTCCAAGATTTAACATTGGGAGAGAAAAGATGTCCTTTCACCTGCAAAGAAAGAAAAACAAACAAAAACTACAGCTTTGGCTGTGCATGATGTATCTAACATGCCTGTATCTCAGCACTGGGAGGCTGAGGGAGGAGAAGGGAGAGCTTCAGGACAGCCCAAATTGGGCTGTACAAAGCAACACTGTTTAAAAAAAAAAAAAAACAAGAAAAGCAGCTAGGCATTGGTGGCGCAGGCCTTTAATCCCAGCACTCAAGAAGCAGATAGGTGGATTTCTGAATTTTGAGTTCATCCTGGTCTACAGAAAATTCAAGGACAGCTACGTCTACACAGAGAAACTCTGTCTCTGAGGAATGAATGAATGAATGAACGAACAAATAAATAAATAGCCTCAAAAAAGAAAAATTGTCTCCCATTGTCTGCCCTTGAACACTACTGTGTAGCAGAGAATGTTCAGAGCTCCTGATCCCCATGCCTCTACTTCCACAGTGCTGGGATTACAGAGATGGTTTATTATTCCAGGCGTATTAAATAATGTCTCATCTATTTTCCTGAGGAGTAGGTGGACAGGATAGGGTTTTTGTTTTGTATCCCATGCTGGCTCTGAGCTCCTAGTAACCCTGTTGCCTCAGCCTCACAAAGTGCCAGGACTACAGGTACAAGTCACCATACCTGGAGACTTTATCCCCACCGATTTTTTAATAACACTTTACTTTTTTTCGTGTGTGTGGGAAGGGTAGTTGTACACCAGGTTCAGTGCTTTTGGAGGTCAGAAGAGGGAATGGGATCCCCTGAAGCTGGAGTTACAGGCAGTTGAAAGTTGCCAGACATGGTGCTAGAAACTAAACTCCAGTCCTCTGGAAGCTCAGGAAGCATTTGTAACTACTGTGCCATCTTCCCACTGGTTTTCAACACTCAGTCTTCAGTAGCTTTGCTTATAAAATGATGACTGGGCCTATTTAACTTCTAGGCCTTTTCAGGCTTAAACGCGTAAAGTTACACTGCACTTGGTAAGCACAGAAAGGCTTTTGAGAAATTATCTTAACCTTAAGTGGATTGTGACCAGGCAGAGGCATGGAGGTCCCAGCATTTAGTCTCAGCCCTTAGGAGGCAGAAGAAGGAGGATTTTTATAAGGGTAGGCAGAGCTACACAGTAAGACCTTCTTCTCTCTCCTTTTCCTCCCTCCACATACACAGAGTAAATCTGTGATTATTCCCATTAGAACCATAGCTACCTCAAAGTCACAAACTAAGTAGTGAAGATTTGGGTAGTTTGGCCCTGTTCAGGGTTTTACTGAGGTCTAAGCTAATGTCTTCATGCTTTCATAGTGGAGTTTATATTAAACTATATCCATGGTCTGAAAAAAGGAGAGGGCAGTGGTAGGGTTCAGTGCACGAGGCTCTGGGCTTCAATGCCAGCACCTCAAAAACAAAAAAGAATCCTTAGTATAAAAAGTAACTTTCTGGGGGTGAAGAGATGGCTCAGTGGTTGGGAGCACTGACTGCTCTTCCAGAGAACCCGGGCTCAATTCCCAGCACCTCACAATTGTCTGTAACTCCAAGATCCTACACCCTCATACAGACAACCATGCAGGGGAAAACCAATGGACATAAAAGTAAAAATAAATAAATAAACAAACTTTCCTGATGCACTGAGTATAAAAGACAAAGTTTCTCCCTTCCTTAAACAGAAAATGAGATTTTCAAGGGATACAGAAACGACTCAGCCACTAAGAGGACTGGTGGCTTTTCCAGACAGCCGGGGTTCACAGCAGGGCAACTGTAACTCCAGCCCCAGAGGATCCGAAGCCCTCTCCTGGCCTCCTCAGGTACTGCATGCAAACCAACACATAATATGCAGACAAAATACCCATACACACAAAATAAATAATACCTCAAACAAAATAAAACCTGGTCCAGTGTTTTTAGATATAAAAGAAGACTGTAAATTGTAAATATGAGAAAAATCAGTTGTATTTTTTATTATTTCCATCAGACTGTAATAAAGTTTATGCACACACACCCCTCCTTTTTTTTTTTTTTTGGTTTTTCGAGACAGGTTTCTCTGTAGCTTTGAAGCCTGTCCTGGAACTAGCTCTGGTAGACCAGGATAGCTTCGAACTCACAGAGATCCACCCGCCTGCCTCTGCCTCCCGAGTGCTAGGATTAAAGGTGTGTGCCCCCCTTCCAGTTTTATGCACCATTTATAGCAACTAAAAATCTTATCCCAAAGGAGACTCTAAATTGTAAATCTGAGAAATGTCAATTGTATTTTTATTATTCCCATCAGAGTAGAACAAACTTTATCTACCAATTATAATAACTAAAAATCTCAACTACTCTTTTTTTTTTTGCTTTTTGAGACAGTGTCTGTCTGTATTCTTGGCTGCCCTGGAACTTGCTCTGTAGACCATGTTGGCTTTGAACTCAGATCCTCTTGCCTCTCTGCTGGGATTAAAGGTGCATCACCATGCCTGATTATCAACTGCTCATTTGGGGAGAGGGGAGAGATAGATCTATCTCAGTATACCTAATCAGTTTCTTGGGAAGGAAAAAGGGCTGGAAAATATTTATACAAATTATCCTGGCACATAAGATCAAAGTGACTGGACAACAGAACTTCTAAAACTGTGAGATCAACTGAGAAGTGCTAGAAAAACCAACGAAACACAAATTTTAAATTTTAGCCAGCTTTTAAGTGACCAGCATACCCTTTAAGGGATTATGCTCTTTGGAACTATTACAGAGCTCAGCTGGTAGAGTACATGAAGTCATGGGTAGAACTCCAGCACTGCGTGACGCCTGGGCATAGTGGTGCACACGGTAATTCCAGCATTCGAGGATCTCATCCAGGTCATCCTCCTGCACATTGTTTGAGGCCAGCAGGATTCACATGAGGCCCTGTCTTAACATTGCAGCCAGTTGATATTTTCTCAGAATCGTGTTTTAATCACCTTTGGTACAAGCTGAAAAAGACCTCCTATATGCAGCAATCTTTCCAGTTCACATTTGCATCAAACCACAGAGAGCCAACAGAGTCCTGTGAACTCAGCACAAACTCCCACAAGCTGTCCTGACTTCCATGTATGTGTCATGGTATGCACATGCCCACACGTATGTATACACATACAGTAAAAATGTAATAAAACTTAAAAATATGTACGTAAATAACTAGTTACTTCACTTTCAGTGGTCTTACTAAAGCTAGGGGCACTGCACAGATTTGTAAGCATAAACATCTTGATCTTGTTTGTAACATTGGTTCTAGATTCTACTACTGATTCACACATTTTTCAATGGTATCCCATTCTCCTCTGGAAAGCGTCCTATCTGGATGATAATCACACTGCTGAAGTCTGCCTGTGACTTCTATACCTCACAGGACCATGTCTTGTTCCCAAATTATCTTCCACAGGAAGGAAAGGGCTAACGTTCTTTTTGTTTTTATGGGAGACAGTCTCACTCTGCATCCTGGTTGGCCTCAATTTATGGAGTTCTCCCTATGCACCCCCACACCCAGCAGGATTGAAGCTCTTATCTTGGATGAAATAACAGAAACAAACAAATAAACAAACCACAAAAAGTATACAGAGAAAAAGTCTCTGCACACAAAAAAATTTTCTTTCTTCACCCTGGCTAAGTGCATACCCTAACATCAAAGGCTGCAAACCCACCTCTCTGCACACAGCTGCAATCTGCGCTTCGTCCATGCAGGTTTCTGTTACAACATCAGTGAGTGAGCCACCAGCAAGGTACTCCATCACCACAAACAACTCATCTCCTACCAGGTAACTAGAAACAGAAGAAAATACACGCGTGTTTTTATTTTTTCTAAGAACATGGCTCTCTGTGTTGTGGAATTAAAATGCCAAACACAATGTAATAAAACCAAAGAACCCACAGTTTGAGAACTAGGAAGAGCACTTGACAGGTACAACAGCACAAATTAAGATGTTCTGAGCTGAGTGTGGTGTGCAGACCTTTAACTCCACTAGATCTCTGTGAGTTTGAGCCCAGCTTGGTCTACACAGTCAGTTTCTGAACAGCCAGATCTATGTAGTGAGACCTTATCTGAAAAAATCAAAAAAATGAAACAAAAAAAAAATTAAGAAGTCCTCATTTGGGTGAGGTAGTAGACATCTACAATCCTAATACTCAGGAAGCAGTTACCAAGATTGCCCTGAATGAGGCCAGAAGGGCTGGCTATATAGACTCTGTCTCAAACAAAACAAATGAAAGCCAGAAAAAAAGTTTTAGGATCATTTTAATGTTATAGCTTGTCTACATTATTTGTTTGAGTGTATGAATCTGTTGTAGCAATTAGAATAGCCAAATATTGGCTGGGCGGTAGTGGCGCACGCCTTTAATCCCAGCACTCGGGAGGCAGAGGCAAGCAGATCTCTGTGAGTTCGAGGCCAGCCTGGTCTACACAGCTAGTTCCAGGACAGGTTCCAAAGCTACAGAGAAATCCTGTCTCAAAAAAACCAAAAAAAAAAAAAAACCAAAAACCAAAACCCCAAAAAATTCAATATAAGAATTGCCAATCAATCAATCAATAAATAGAGAAAATTATTTCATTGAGGCAAGCTAGGTAGTCACTAAGGTAGGAAGCTGCAAGTTCAAACACCCTCTCTCAAAAAACAAACAAAAAGGGCTGGAGAGATGGCTCAGTGGTTAAGAGCACTGCCTGCTCTTCCAAAGGTCCTGAGTTCAATTCCAAGCAACCACATGGTGGCTCACAACCATCTGTAGTGAGATCTGGTGCCCTCTTCTGGACTGTAGGAATACATGCAGACAGAATACTGAGAATACTGTATACATAATAAATAAATTAAAAACAAACAAACAAACAAAAAGAAAATATAAGATTCTCCCCCTTGTATGTTTGTGTGGGGTGAGGGAAGGCAAACAAAGTGGGAGATTTGGAAAATGTTCAGTAACTCATCCAAGGTCACACAGATAGTTACTGACAAGAACAAAATCCTAAGCCAAACAAATCAATGACCCCAGAGTTTAGGGTTTGTCTAAACTTTCATTCTATGTTGATGGGGAATTTATTTAAAATTTTTAAAAATTAATTTATGTATATGGATGTTTTGCCTCTGTGTGTGTGTCTGTGCACGGAAGAACAGCCTAGAGGCAAGAGAAGGTGCTGGATCCCCTAGGAATAGAGTTAGAGACAATGTTAGCTGCCATGTGGGTGCTTGGAATTGAACCCAGGACCTCTGGAAGAGCAGCCAGTGCTCCTAAGCACTGAGTCATCTCTCCAGCTGGAGAATGAGAGGGGACCAGAGTTTGTCCCAACACCACACCAGTGGCTCATAGTGACTCTCTACTCCAGTCTTCGGTCTGACACTCTTCTGGCCTCTCTAGTACCATCGTGTAAATTAGTGCACATAGACAAGCAGGCACACACATACACATAAATAAAAAGTTCTTAAAAGGAGATGGGATAATTGATATAATTATAATTTCAAAAAATAAAGAGATTCCAAAAAGCAAGCAAGGAAATGAACCTGAAAATTTTGTTTCTTTTAATAGAGTCTTTACAAATAAGGATTAAAGTCTCATATTATCTTTCCCCTATTCTAAGCAAATTTAAATACAGAAGAAAACCATCTTTAATCTATTATCTCTAATGCAACCTATGCTATCATTCACTAATTATCTAATAATGCTATAACCCCAGCTTCCAGAGACCAAAGCAGGCATATGGCAAGCCTGAGGCTTTCCTGGGTTATATAAAACAAAAACTGTACTCACAGTTTAAAAACTGTGTGGCTAGTCATCTCTGAGATCACAGCATGAGTCATAGCCAGCCATCCTTAGTGTCTCTGCTCTGCTCATTTCAATGAACACAGCACTGCCGGCCATCCTTCATGGAAATGTCCTCTCGTTTGTCAAGGGAGGTCCTTTCAGAAAGGCCCTCGACTGCAGTGTGCAATTTTCACCTTTCTTCCCCTCCTCTTTTTGACTTTCTTTTCAGCAGGGGCATCTCAATCTAAAATGCTATGCTTGTACCAAATAATGAAACTACAAATTTCTGGGTTTTTGCTTTTGTTTTTTGAAGACAGTAAGTACTAATTGTTAAATTTGTTTTGTGTGTCTTGCTTACATGTATGCATGCATGCAGAGACTGGAAGAGAGAGCTGAATGCCCTAGAACCAGAGTCACAGGTAGGGATAAGCCATTATGTGGGTGCTGGGAATCAACCCTTGGTCCTCTAAAAGGCAGCAAGGGCTCTTAATTGCTTAGTCATCTCTCCAACCACAAATGCCCATATTTTTATCCCAATGTATGTTTTTCATTTTTTATGTTTTAAGATTTATTTATGTAATTTATGTGTATGTTTGCCTCACTGAGCACTATGCACTATGTGAGTGTTAACAGAGGCCCAAAGAGGAAGTAGAGTCACAGGAAGTTGGTATGCTGGGTATGTGCTCATGAAGAGCACGACCTATTTCTTCAGCCTCCCTTTCTCATTTCTGACTTTCACTCACTCTCGTCTTCCAATGCTAGAGTTACAGTCATGAATCACTACCCCGAGCTGATCTCAACTTTCAAGAAAATATTCATATTTACCTGTCCAAGAAGTTGACTATGTTTGGATTCTTTAATTCTTTCATCACCAGAATTTCATTAATGATCAATTCCTTCTTTGGTTGTTTCTGTAAGTTAATCTGCTTAATAGCAACCTATAATAGAAACATATTTGAAACATCAAAACAGCATTCCTAATTCTCTGACAGAGTTACAAGCACCAATTAGCTAGTTATATATGTATACCTTACATAGTGAGATTGTGACCTACTCATACATGATGTTTTTACATGTATACTGCCTAGCTACAATGTTTTGTGATATAGTTCTAAACTATATTTGAATTTGTATTTAAAACATTTTAAAATGAAATTGTTTGTTTTCTGTGTGGGCTCTGTGCTGGTGAGTGACTTACCTGCTGAGCTACCTCACTGACCCTAGATGAAGGTCAATCTATACAAGGAATTACTTTTTAAAAATTCTAAACTAGCAAATATTTAAAAGTATTTCCTTATTCATGATCCTGTACAAATTCATCTTTTTTCCCCTAACATAATAACTGTCGCTAATTATTATAAGAATTAGATCAATTCTTCTAATACATTACATTCTAGGGCTGAGGAGACAGGTCAGCTGCTAAAGCACTTCCAAGTACAAAGATCTCAGTTCCTTCCATCCCAAAATCTTTTGTGGTGGCACGTATCCATACATCCAGAGCTGGGGAAGTCCACATAGACAGATCCCCTGGTTCCTTGGTCAGCCAACCTCACTTATTTGGTGAGGATAGCCTCTGGTTACTACACATTTATGTACAGATAAGCATATACACACCATGACCCACAACATGGTTCTATTCATTATTCCTTCTCCCTACACGAATAGTTAACATGAAGACTTAAACAGTAGCTACCTCTTGCCCCAGTGCTACATCAGTTGCAGTAAAAACTGTACCTGAAGCCCTGTAGGAAGAGAAAAAAAAAAGAATACAATTAAGTTCTTAAGTTACACCAGTTACAGTATTCAAACACTTCAGGCTTTGAACAACTGATTCAACATCTTAGACTAATACTCCTAAAACGAAAAGAGGGGAGAAAACAGTGAGGCGATCCTTGTGGCCAAAACTCAAACACAAATTTTTCAGACCTATAAAACTAAAAGGAAAGAAGAAAGGAGGGGGGAGGGGAGGAGGAGGAAGAAGAGGTAGGAGAAGGAGAGAAGCAGCAGTAGTAGAAAACAGCACATCCTCAAAAATCTCCTTCTATGCTTAAGTGGCCGGGCATGTTGGCACACACCTTTAATCTCAGCACTCTGCAATTTCAACACTCAATCTGTGACTGTTATTCCTAAGTATTATTCTTGTTCATTCATCCCTATTACTGTGTAACTTATCAATTATGTAAAAACACAAAGGTAGGAAGCCTGAGATGTAGCTCAGTAGTAAAGCCCTTGCCCAGGCTTGAGTTACTCTCCAGCACTGAAAACAAATGGTGACTTTCTATTTTTTTGTTATTAAAATCAGTGTTAAATTAAGATTGGAAATAAGGGCTGGAGAGATGGTTCAGTGGTTAAGAGCACTGCCTGCCCCTCCAAAGGTCCTGAGTTCAGTTCCCAGCAACCACATGGTGGCCACAACCATCTGTAATGAGATCTGGTGCATTCTTCAGGCATGCATGCAGACAGAATATCCAGAATACTGTATACATAATAAATAAATCTTAAAAAAAAGATTGGAAATAAAACAGTAAGCAAATAAATAATAAATAAACTGTCTTTAAAATACATTATATATGTGCAATTTTTCTACCTCACCACCTATGGAAAATGATATACAGGAAAAAGCAATGAAAGCCACACATGGCGAAACACACCTTTAGTCCGAGCACTGGGGAAGCTAAGGACAGACAATTACTAAGACTTGGATTATACAGTGAGCGTGGGATCAGCCTGGGCTACACAGGGAACTTTGTTGAAGATAACGATGATGACGGAGGAAGTGAGAAGAGATGAGGGTCAGCGAGAGAGAAAGAGGGAGAGGGAGGACAGACAATACAAAGTTACTACTAATCAGTGCTGGATTACTTTTATTTTTAAATTTTAATTTAATTTTATTTTTTGGTTTTTCAAGACAGGGTCTCTCTGTGTAGCAGCACTAGCTCTGCAGACCAGGCTGACCTCAAACTCACAGAGATCCGCCTGCCTCTGCCTCCTGAGTGCTGGGATTAAAGGCTCAGTCTATTTATTTTCTGAGACAGGGTCAGGCTATGGGCTGGGCTCCAGTCTGTAACAATCTTGCCACAGCATCTCAAGTGATGGTGTTGCAAGTATGCATCGTTATATCCCAGTTAGAAGTACAGTTTCTATTTACACAATCTCCCAAGGTACCACCCAAAATAGTGAAGTGTTCAGTGTCAGAGGGTAGATTCTGTATATCCATGAGTACTGAGTATCGTATCAATAGAATCAAACTTACCCTTGTCCAATTTTTTCATATCTTGTGTATTTTTTCTTAGGATCACCTATGCTCACAATAGTTCCTATTTAAAACAAAAATTAGAAGTCAGTCAAGCAAACTAAATATAAATAAAATGTGATATTATTCCTTTTAATAACCTGCATTGATTATAAAAGTATTTTTCCATACACTAAGTTTCAAAAATAATTTGCTTTAAACAATCAACACTAAAGAAAAATAAGCAGGGGCTAGAGAATTGTCTCAACAGTTAAAATCACGGGACCTGGGTTCAATTCCAGTGCATATACACACATATAGGCAAAACACTTAATACACATAAAATTTTAAAGCTGAAAAGAAATTAAGAAAAATAAGCAATAAAAGGTGGTGGCATACTTTTCTATCGGGTTGGACTTTTTTTTTTTTTTTTTTTTTTT
>NW_026067991.1:1720569-1755680 GCF_014885135.2 Alexandromys fortis
CCCCCCCCCCCCCCGGCCCCGCCAGGTCAGTGCTATTGGAAGCTGCTATACATTTGTGAACAGATGTTATTGTTACCTTGCTGACACATATTACAGAAGGTCGTGTTCTTTAGGAACAATTTTATGTTTCTTTTTTGTTTAGTGTGTATGTATATGCATGGGTGCACGCTTATGTCTCCACAAAAGGAGGTCAGAAAACTTGGGGAGTCGGCTCTTTGCTTTCTCCATGTGGATCCTAGACGTTGGACTGAGGTCATCAGGCTTGACGGCAAGTGTCCTTTCATAGGTTTGTATTGAGAAGCTATATGCAACCCTCTGACAGAGTCAAGCTATGTCCTTTGGATGTGGCTGGCAGAGACCAAGGGTTTTGCATATACTAAGCAAGTGCTTCCCCCAGGCAACAACTATCCCCAGCTCTGAGACAAATGTTTTTAAGAAAATAAAGTATAGTCTGCATACTTAATTTCTCCATAATCTCTTCATCTGTCATCTTGGCTTTCTTTTTCTGTTTGTCTGAAGACT
This sequence comes from Alexandromys fortis, assembly GCF_014885135.2. NCBI lineage: Eukaryota > Metazoa > Chordata > Mammalia > Rodentia > Cricetidae > Alexandromys > Alexandromys fortis. Next base: position 1,721,092 of record NW_026067991.1, read on the forward strand.
TGGCACCACCATCAACATTAGAATCACCAACTGGAGCAGGAATAGGGTCAATGACAGACCGTGTGTAAATCTGCAAAGAAATAGTTCATTGCTGAAACTTGAGAGAAAACATTATCACATGGTCTTGGTAGCAGAAAATGCATCCTTTGGACCTTTTTTTTTTTTTTTTTTACTTAGCAAAACTAAGTTATTTTTCCCACTGTTTGGAAGAATGGGACAGTGTATTCACACAAGAAACACATGGGGGCTGGAGAGATGGCTCAGAGGTTAAGAGCATTGCCTGCTCTTCCAAAGGTCCTGAGTTCAATTCCCAGCAACCACATGGTGGCTCACAACCATCTGTAAAGAGGTCTGGTGCCCTCTTCTGGTCTGCAGGCATACAGACAGAATATTTTAATAAATAATTTTTTTTTTTTTTTTTGATTTTCGAGACAGGGCTTCTCAGTAGCTTTTGGTTCCTGTCCTGGAACTAGCTCTTGTAGACTAGGCTGGCATTGAACTCACAGAGATCTGCCTTCCTCTGCCTCCAGAGTGCTGGGATTAAAGGCGTGTGCGGCCATAAATAAATATTTAAAAAAAAAAAAAAAAGAAACACATAACTGCCAAGCATAGTGTACATGTCTGTAAGCTTAACACTCAGGAGGCAGATACAGCAAGGATAGCTTGGGCTACAAAAAGATCCAGTTATAAATACTCCCACCTCCCTAAATCATGTAACCAGGAAATAATGAATATCTTTTTTGACACAGCATGTATGTATTTTGAAAGTATCTAGCAAAATAGGTCTATAAAATTCCGTATCTAACAAACTGAGAACAATGTAATGAAAGAAGCACACGTTACTTCTCCAAAGGACCTAGATTCAATTCCCAGCACCCATATGGCTGCTCATAACCACCTATAACACAGTTCCAGAGGATCTGATGCCGTTTTCTGACTTCCATAGGCATCAGGTACAATGTGGTACACAGATACACACCCAGGCAAAATAGTCACACACATAAAATAAAAATAATAAATAAATAAAAAGCACACCTGCAGCCAGGGATGGTACACACACCTCTATCTGGGTGCCTGAGAAACAGGCAGGAGGATCAAGAGTTCTGGGCCAGCCTCAGCTACATACTGCCTAGACCACATGAGAACCTGTCTCAAAACAAAAACAAAACAAACCCAGCACAGCTTAGGAACAGAAAAGAGTAAGAGTCTTGATGTTGAAATAACTCTAACCACCTCCCCCCGTAAGTTTTACAAACTCGACATTGATTGTTCCCTTTCCAACAGCCAGTCCTAAATCATAAAGAAATAACAGTGCTCTACCACAGCGTCAGTCTCAGCTCTGCCTGCAGAGTAGAGCAGAGTCCTGGGGCAGCAAAGCACATCCTGCATTCTACCTCATCACAGCGGGAAGGGCAGGACTGGTGCAGCTTCTCACTGTTTGTCTCTACTTACGGCCCCTATGCTTAAAATTCTCTTAGTAAGTAATTTCACTCTTAATTCTTGAATAAACAGTCTTTGAGAGCAAGGTAAAATACATAATCCAGGGAATAGTAATGATTTAGTTTTAGATATGATAGTTATCTATCTTGAGAAAGCTAAAGAAATAGATCCTCCTTAGAGTAGAGGAATAGAGAAATACAGAAAGAAAAATCCAGTGAGTTATATAGCTCTAGTTGGCCTGGAACTTACTAAACTATGACCTTAACTCACAGAGATCCACCTACCATGCTGGGATTAAAGATGGGCACCACCAAGCCTATTCAAGACATTACTTTTCAAAGTAGTTTTATTAATTTTAATTTGCTTATTGTGTGCATGTACACACGCACCAGAATGTGCATGAGGCGGTCCGAGAGCAACTGGTAGGAACTGGTTCTCTCTCTCTACCTGTGGGTCCTGGGGACTGCATGCAAGCTGCCAGGCTTGGTAGTAAGCAACTTTTACCTGCTGGTCATTTCATCAGCTCCAAAAAGTAGGTTCTGATAATTAACCAGTTTCTCCAGACTACAGTAGTTCAAGCTTGAGGGCCTTTAAACAACTGCAAGTCAAATGCAGACCAGTGTTTTCAAACACACAGTGCAGGTCACCAGCCAATCACTCACTGATTTTGTATGATCTGGCCGAGGGGCAATGACAGGAGGAGCAGCATCTTCATCATCATCGTCTTCCTCTGTTACTACTGCTGATGTTTCTGATCCCTTGGTATTCAGCTGCATTCATCACATGAGCAAAAAAGGAGGGTAAACCAATAAAATTAAAAGGTTAAAATGTGACTCCCCTTTTAAAATATTTTAAAGAAAAATCTATAGCTCAATAAAAACAAAAGGATTTTTTAAAAAAGTTTATTTTTTCAACAGCTCATTTAAAAACAAACTACTGGTTCTGATACAATCAATTAAAAAGTAAATGAATATATGTGGTGAATATAATTTTTGGTGGGGAGGAGGCTCTGCTAACGACTGAACCAAGGCCTGTGTATGCTATAACTGCTCTAGCACTGAACCACTGGAGTACTTACTATTCTTGCCCTTTACAGACACACACACAGTGCTCTATAAGTAGGGAATCGACTTCATGGGAGCAAAGCAAAGGTCCTCTGGATGATGTAGACACAAACCTCACTTTGAGGCATTTGAAAGATCCTGGTTTACCAGTTAATAAAGCAAGAAAAGGTGCTGGTATGTTTCAACTACTTAGAATGTGCCATAGTTTATCATACTCCGAATGGTACTGATAGGAGAAGAGACTATGCCATTCAGTTCACCATATTCAAGTTTGATACTGAAACACTGGAGAAGTAACTAAATTGCTCTGGAGGGCATTATAGAGTTTAGTGGCTTTAAAGTGCCCACCAAAATCCTATTTACTTCTTCTCTTCAACTAATCAAGTAGCTAACTTAAAACAAAAACAAAAAGTAGTTATTTATATGATGGCTAACTTTATTTTACTTTTGGTTTTTTTAAGACATGATCTTACTAGTTATCCAGTCCTTCAAATATGCAGTGAATTCACTACCTTGGTGAGTTATGAGGTTAGAGACATGAGCTATGACATCTGTTTTTATATTTTAGCAAGCAAAATAAAGATTTGTTTTAGGTAACCTAAATTAGAACATAAACTATAATAAATGATTAACTTACTGCTGGTGTTCCAGAAGGGAAGCCATCTTTCTCTAAATGTGAAACAGAAAAGACATTACCAATTTGAGAGAGAAAACAACAAACAAACAAACAAATAAATAAATGTATGTGCAAAAAGGCAGACAGGGTTTTTGCAATGTAGCTCTGGCTGGCCTGGTATCTGCTATAATCCCTGAATAAGCTTTCAAGTTTTAGACTTCATTTCTTTCGTGTGTGTATGTATTCTGCCTTCATGCATTCATGCATGTGAACATGTGTCTGGTGACCCCAGAGGTCAGAGGTTGCACTGGATCTCTTGGAACTGGAGTTAGGGATGACTGTGAGCCACCACATGGGTGCTGGAGACTGAACCAGGGTCTTCAAAGAACAACTAGCACGTCTTAACCTAATCCCTGAGCCATCTCTCCAGGAAGTTTCAATTTTTTAACAGAATTTTTTCTTTTCTTTTCTTTGAGACAGGGTCTTACTGTTGTGTATCCTTGGCTGGTGCCGATCTCAAAATGTAGACCAGAGTGGCCTTGAACTCACAAAGACCTGCCTGTCTCTGCCTCCTGTGTAATGGGATTAAGGTGTTTTTCAGCACACCCAGAAGAGTAGAAAAGCATTTTTCTTTTCTTTTTTTTTTTGGTTTTTCAAGATAGTGGAAAAGCATTTCATTTCAAAGCCTGCCATTTATTTATAAAACTCACTTCAATTTATACCACTAACAATAACTATCTCTAGCATGAGCTTGTCTATTAATTCAGACCTTTTGCCTTCTACTGCTGAAAGTCATTTAAAAGCATCCAAGAAGAAAAGACTAAATAAACAGAGTCAAAACATCCACCAACTCCATTTCTGGCAAATGATGAGGTTACTACAACCTCCGGACACTCAGTCATGGCATGGGTCAACCTCTTCACTCTCTAAAGGCAGATTTATGCAGGAGAGGAGGGACAACAGCAATCCTTCCAGTTTTTACTTTCCCAGAGGAATCTTTTCGTTTGGCAAGGCTCTGGCACTGTCTGGTGTCTTACCAGGAGGAGTGAAGCTCAAGTACTTCTGCTTCACAGTGTTGGAGTCGTAGAACTTCAAGACGTCCAGCACAGCCTGAGGGTTCTTCTTCTGCTCCAGTTTGGTAATGTTGGAGGTCTGCAGCAGTCTCGCCCACTGTTCCGGCATGCCCTAACAGGAAGAAATTCACAATTCAGTTAGGATTTGAATTGCTCCAGTAAAGAACATTTTCATAGATCAATGATAACCAACCAACACACATAAATTTTCGGCTAAAATGATGTTTGTTTTTTTAAAGTTACTATTTTTTTGATGTATGCATGAATGTTTTGTCCATATATATGCCTGTCTGTACAGTATGTGTCATGGATGGTTGTGAGTTGTGATGTGAGTGCTAGGAATTGAAACCAGGTCCTCTATAAGAACAAGTGCTAGTAACTACTGAGCCATCTCTATATAGCACCTATTTATTAGTTTTGAAACAAAGTTTTAAATATATGGCTCAGCCTGGCCTGGAACTCACAATACTACCCTCAGGTGCCTAAGCTTTGGGATTATAAAAGTATACGCTTTTCTATTTGCTTGTTTTTGAGGTAGGATTTCTCTGCGTAGCCCTGGCTATCCTGTAGACTCTGTAGCTGGGATGAAGGCTTGAGCTACCATATCCGACCAAAAGTATAATCTTTTTTTTTTTTTAAAGGACTATGTGGTCAAAGGACAGATTCTAGTGTGATACTCAGGTGGCTTCCAAAATTTGTTTGAAATAGGGTCTTCAACTGACCTAAAATGTTACAAGTACGCTGGGAATGCAGGATCACTCCCAGCATAGCATCTGGATTTTATTTGAGTTTTAGGGACCTGAATTCAGATCTTTTCATGCTTACAAAGCAAGCATTTTGCCAACTGAGCCATTACCTAGACCTAAATTTCCATTTCTCTGTATCTGTTTTTTCATAACTATAATTTATAGGCTCAGCTCGCCAGAGAAAAAGGTCATCCAATTACTAATTTCTTTAAAGATTATTTTATGAATATGAACGTTTTGCCTGTATGTATGTAATTCGGAACTACATCTCCAGCCCCAATTACTAATATTTTTATGACAAGCAAAAAACAGTAAAAAATTGATAACTAACACTAGTCATGATAGCGTGTAACCCCACTCTCTCAGGAGCATTCAGAGTTTCAGGCTTTACTGGGATCGTAGTGAGAATTTGCTTTAAAGAAACGACGACAAAGGAAAAGGAACTAATCACATGGGATAGAAAAGTTCAACACCAGTCATGTTAGCTCATAGCTGTCACCCCAGCACACAGACAGGAAGGCAGAAATAGGAGGGCTGAGTTCAAGACCAGCCTCAACAACAAAATGAGTTCATAGGAAGCTAGCCTGGGTTACATAATAATCATGTCTCAAAAAACCAGAGAGAAAAACTGATTTAAAACTTAATCCTAAAAATGCTTGAGTACGCTTTTTCCGTTTCTTGAGTATGTGCACATTTGCAGAGGTCAGAGGATCATCTCAGTCATCACTGTCTTCTACCTGGAGACAAGGTCTCTTGTTTTCACTACTTACATCATATACCACGCTAGCTGCCCTGGAGCCTTCAGAGACTCTTGTCTCCCATTACACCTTACGAGTACCACAAATACTTCTGTATTCTGTGTTGTATGCATTCTGGGGATTTAAACTTGGGTCCTCACACTTATACAGTAAGCGCTTCTCTTCACCGAGAGTTCCTGCAACCCTTCAGCACTGTTTAACTGCCATACACAAACCTCCAGTAGGTAAACTTACAGTGAACTCTCCAGTAACAGCATCAAAGCCAACATGGATGGTGTGTTCAAAATCAGATGGAGGAGAAATCTCTGGCCGTTCTTTTTCTTTCTTTTTACTTCCTAGAGGGCATGGGGGTGGGGAGAGAAAAATAATCTCTTTAAACAAGGCTATTTATGGCATTTATTATTTTGTATTTTTTCTGAAACTGATTAGGAATGAAGTTATTGCAGAAGAATCCCTATTCTGGGAACAGTGGCTGACAGGAAACTGGCACACAAACATTCATCCTGCTGGAGGGTGCCTCCAAAGACACATTTACAGAGGTCACTTGAGCAAGTTAAAGCCTTCTTTCCCTCCCCCCTCCTCCACCTTGCTTTTCTGAGACAGGGCCTCATTCTTCATCCTACAATGGCCTCAAATTAATGGTAATTCTTCGGTATCAGCCTACGGATATTAAGGTTGAACACATGAGCCACCACACCTGGCATACACTTTCCTTTTTGTTACAGTTGTAAATGTTACATCTTTAAATTACCCAACTTACCTATGGCTTCACTGCACATTTTTTTTTTTTGCACTATCAATATAACATTCTTTGCAAATTCAAACAGCAATTCCTTCTCCTCCTCCGTCTTCCTGCTCTAACCCGCAGCTTCTAAAGCTGTGGTTCTATTTCTGGATGCTCTGCTCCCCTAAAGTCATCTGTCTATCATTACGCCAATCCTGTTTACCTTGATTACTGTCATCCTCATACAAACACTGAAAGAACAGTCTAAGTCCTTATTTTTCTTTTAACTTTTTTTCAAATCTGCTGGGATTATTTCAGGTTTTCTACATTATAATATGAAATTAAGAATATTTTAAATTTCTACAAAAAGCCTTCTAGGACTGTGACAGGAATTGCATTTAATTCTATGAATCAATTTAGAGTTTATTGACACCTTGCCTTCTGACCCATGACCAACAGCAAATCTGTATTAATTAGCTATTTCTTTCAGCCTTGTCTGCTAGTACTGGAAAACAGAATACAGATCCTTCCACTACCTTCATCATACTTCTGCAGAGCAATACTTATTAATTTTTGATGCTACTAAAAATGGCAGTTTTGGGGTTAGGGAATGTAGCTCAGAGAAAGCTTGCTTGTCTAGCATGCTTGCAATCTTGGGTCAGTGCCACCAGAAAATACAAAATAAAACACATTCTTCAGGACTGATCTTGTATTCCGAGATTTTCTTCTACTTATTTTAAATTTTTTTGAGGGCACCACAGGATAAAGTAACATGCTGTGGTAAAGTAAGGAAAAGCTTGCATGCCTTTTCAAATTTGGACAATTTACTTATTCATTTATTTACTTATTTAGCCTAATTAAATTGGCTAGTCTCTAGTCTACAACATGGTTCAATGAAGGTGGGTATTTATTTATTTATTTATTTATTTTTTTAACCTGTGTCCTGGCTTCCTGGAACTCACTTTGCAAACCAGGCTGTCCTTGAACTCAGAGATGCTGGGATTAAAGGTGAGGTATTTGGTCCTCACCCATTGCCTTTTTAAAACACTGTTGGATTACCACTGTAAAGATTTTGCCAAAGCCAGGCGGTGGTGGCGCATGCTTTTAATCCCAGCACTTGGAAGGCAGAGGCAGGCGGATCTCTGGGAGTTCGGAGGCCAACCTGTTTTACAAGAGCTAGTTCCAGGATAGGCACCAAAGCTACAGAGAAACCCTGTCTCGAAAAACCAAAAAAAAAAAAAAAAAAAAATTTTTTTTTTTTTTGCCAAGATTGTCTGTCTATGTTCAAGAAATGTGTAGCTCTCTCTCTTTAGTAATGTTTTTGATTTGGGTATTCAGGCACCGTGAAGCTCATTAAATGTGTTGGGAAACATTACCTCTATTCAATCTTCTGGAAATTGTATAGAACTGGTAATTACTTCTCCCTTAAATAGTTCATTGATGTACTAATGAAGCCAGGCAGGTCATAAGATTTTCTTTGTGGAAAGATGTAGACAGAAGTTTCTGTCCCATACAGTTCTGCAACCATTCAGTACCAAATGAACAGAGTTTTATATTAATTATAAACTATTTGGCCTATTGCTCAGGCTAATTACTAACTAGCGCTTACAACTATTTCACCCATAATACTTATCTATGTTTAGCCATGCGTGTTGGTACTTTTTCTCGGTAAGGCATTTTCATCTTGCTTCCTCTGCATCTGGCTTATGATTGCCTTTCTTCTTCTCTCAATTCTCTTAGTGTGGTTGCCCTGCTTACTCTTCCTGATTAAACCAATATTAGTGACAAATCTTTACAGTGTACAAGAGCATTGTACAAGTACACAGCAGAAAGAGTTTAGCTTTTCTAGGAAATACGGTCTTCTTTAATCTTTTCTTTCTTTTTTTAAAATAAGTGTTGAAAATCTGTATCTTTTAAGAAAAGAAATTTCAGTCAGGTAGTGTCAAGCACACACTTTTAATCACAGCACTTGGGAAGCAGATGCAGGTGGATCTCTGTGAGTTCGAGGCCAGCCTGGTCTACAGAGCGAGTACCAGGACAGCCAGGCCTACACAGAGAAACCCTGTATTGGCAGATAAAATAATTCATTTTCCATAATTTGAATTTGTCAGTACATACTTGTACAAAACACTACCTTGTGTCTTCTCAGTGGAGACTGAACCTGGACTCTATATGTTCTACCTTGACTTTTACCCCCAACCCCAGCAAACCTTTGATTCTACCCTAACATGTAAGTTCATACAAAAATGTTATATAAAGAAGTGGATTTCCTAAAGGTAGTTTTGGCTACTTTACTTATTGTTTTTGCAATCACTCGAACCAAGTTTTATTATTCTCTTCCATCTCTTGTGTCACATCTACCTGTTTAAACTGTACAATCCAATGAATTTTAGTATATCTAGAATTCCATAAAATTATCACCATGTAACTAGCATATTTTTATCATCCCCTAAAGAAACCTTGTATCCATTAACACTTTTACCTTACTGTAACCCTTCATCAAATAATAATTTTTTTCAGTATTATTTATTTTCATGTGTATGTGGATATGCCTGCTTGAGAATACGTCCACTGCTTGTGTGCAAGGTACCTCAAAGGCCAGAAGACATTAGATGATCTAGAAATGGAGTTACAGCAAGCTGTCAGCTGTACGCTGTGAGTATTGGGAACCGAACCTAGGTCCTCTCTAAGAACAGCAGTGCTCAGCAATCTTGACCACTGACTCATCTGTTTATCCTCCAGTTTTTTTTAAAAAAAGTAATTGTTTTTCTTAACATGTGTTAGTATTTTATACAAGTATATAAGTGATGTAGGAGGGTTGGTCATCTGTCTATGTGTTACTTTCATTATATAAAGAAGTGGATTTCAGGTTCTCTACATTATAATATGAAATTAAGAATATTTTAAATTTCTACAAAAAGCCTTCTAGGACTGTGACAGGAATTGCCTTGGCCCTTTGATAGGACAGAAAATTAGGTAGGCCGAGTAAACAGAACAGGATGCTGGGTAGAAAGCAGTGAGGCAGCTGCCATGGGGTCAGACGCCATGGAGCCAGCCGCCAGGTCAGACATGCTGAATCTTTCCCGGTAAGCCACTACTTTGTGGTGCTACACAGATTATTAGAAATGGGTTAGTCAAGATGTGAGAATTGGCCAATAAGAGGCTGAAACGAATGGACCAGGCAGTGTTTAAATGAATACAGTCTCCCTGTAATTATTTTGGGTGTTAAGCTAGCCGTGCGGGAGCCGGGCGGGACAAAAAGCAGGCCTGCCTGCAGCTCCTTCTACATATAAGCATACCACCTATGTGAAGTGCTCATGGAGGTCAGAAAATAGCATCGGATCCCTAGAATTGGAGCTTCAGATGGTTGTGAACCATTCTGTGGGTACTAGGAATCAAACCCAGGTCTTTGCAGGAGCAGCACGTGCTCTAACAGTAAGTCACCTTCCGGCCATGGATCTTTCCCCCTATTATTTCTATTTCCCTTGTGCTATTTAATTTGTTCATTATTTGCAACATATGACTGTTTTCTTTTACATTTCCCATCTGGGTGCTTTGAAAAAAAAACTGTGGGAGAATTTTCTTGATTATTTTATCAATATTTCTCAATAATTTCCTCCTATCACATTTGTTCTGTTAATTTTTAATACTGATTATCCAAGAATTATTTCTCTTCATTCTTCAATCATTTCTTCTTTCTGAAAACCCTTATCTTGTTCATGAACTTGTCTTTGTTCCTGAAAGACCATGTTGTAGGTAGATACATGATGTAGACTGGGTTTTCTGGTTGTTGGTTTTCTCTAAAGTGGAAGGTTTCTAACTTTCTGTTTAATAAAACTACCTGATTTTTGGAGTCAGAGTCTTGCTATCTGGCCCCAGCTAGCCTTTATTTCACTTAGTAATCCAGGCAGGCCTCAAAGGCATGTGCTATCCGGTGCTCTAGACGTTTTCTTCAGATGTCTGGTGACTCACTGCTGTTCACTCTTACAGAAAAACATTACACAACTAACTGGGAGACCAGCTAGATCAAAGATGAGGATGAGGCTCAGGGTATATAAAGCACCTTCCTCCAAAACACTCTGCTTATCCAGAGAAAGCCCCCACGTCTAGTCTGAGGGCCAGGACAGACACAAAGTCCTGGGAACGTCCACAAGACAGAGGAAAGGAGCTCTCTGTGATGACTTGGACCAAATCTGTATTTTTTTATTCTGATGCCTAAACTTTTCTCCCCTCCATACAGTCTTTAAATCCTGAGTCACTCAGATTTTTTTTTTTTTTTTTTTTTTTAAATTTTCCAGACAGGGTCTCTCTGTAGCTTTGGAGCCTGTCCTGGAACTAGCTCTTGTAGAACAGGCTGGCTTTGAACTCACAAAGATCCGCCTGCCTGTCTCCGAGTGCTGTGATTAAAGGCGTGCGCCACCACCGCCCAGCTGTCACTCAGATTCTTAAGAGAGAAAAATGGATCCCTTCTCTCACACACTCCATTTTGCAATCGCCATCTCTCTGTCCACTCAGGCAGGTGTCTTCTTTCCACTGCAATCTTCCCAGTGCACATGAGAATCTTGGACACTACTGCCTTTTCCTTTCCTTTACCCTTATAGTGACTTAAAAACAAACAACACTTATGCTGACATTTTAGTTGGGTCTTGGGGTTTGGCACACACACGCACACACACACACACACACACACGCACAATATAAAGATTTTAAAATAAAAAAATAAAATATTGCAGTATCTTAAAACCCAAATTTGTTTAATTCCTCTTGTTTTTCTCAAGTACTTGCTGTATTTTAGTAATCTCAGGGGGAAGAGCAAAGTGTTTTTCAAACAGAATCTGAAGAATTAAAAATTGACCACTATGTCATATTTAACCAACAAGATTCCACTGCACTGCTGTTTGATAAGTCTGTACATAGACATGCTAGTGCATGCTGTTCTTTGCTCCCAGAGACACTACTAATCTAACACTCACAGGAAACAATACCATTTTTGGCCAGTAGTGACACATCTCTGCAAAATGTCCATGCTTTCTCTAGATTCTCCAGGTAAACATATCTACCAACAAGAGATGTGGCAAGAAGGAAGGTCATGCCAATTGTGAAAAGACAACTATTAAGCTTGCATAAAATTTTGTTGTCTTTACTACCACACACAATTACATCGATCATAAGCAACCTTTCATTTTTCCACCAGATTGACTTGAGTAATCTCAGGTCAGGACCTCTAGTTCTTTTCATGTCCCCAGGCTTCTAACTCATTATACTGCAAACAGGACAAAGGATTTGTCAGCCACTAACTAATAGTTTAATTTGTATACCATTTTTGTAAAGATGACAGAAACAAAGCTTGTGTATTAAGAAAATGTTTCTTTTTTTAATTTATTTCTTAAAAATTTATTTTGTATACAGTGTTCTGCCTGTATGTATGCCTGCAGGCCAGAAGAGGGCAGCAGATCATTAGTTAATGTGGTTGCTGTGAATTGACTCAGGACCTCAGAAAGAGCAACCAGTGCTCTTAACCTCTGAGCCATCTCTCCGGTGATCTTCTTTTTAGAAAGTCCTTTGCAAGCCGGGCGGTGGTGGCGCAAGCCTTTAATCCCAGCACTCGGGAGGCAGAGGCAGGTAGATCTCTGTGAGTTCAAGGCCACCACCTTGACATGACTGGAAAACAATGTCATTTTCTTATATGACCTTGATCACAGAAACCCAATCCAAGGTGGGCATCAACAGCCCCAGTCCCCCATTTAACATTCCAGACAACTGTTTCACAGGGTGACTGAGCTATGCCAGAATTACAAAAAACCAACATAGCTCCAGTGACCAGATTATAAGGAAGGATAGCTGGTGTGAAAGTTCCCTTTCCTAACACAATGAAGAAGTCCAGTTTAAATCAGCAAAGAACAGCAAACAAGTATGGGGAAGAGGAAGGAAGAGAAGTGAGCAAAAGCATTGCTAGGTTTTACTGTATCTAAGGTCCAGCAGCTTCTCCACCTTTGGGAAGTTAAAGAATAACAGCCTAGAGATGGACCTAGATAAGGAAAATGACGAGAGCCAGGCAGCTCAGTGGGTCAAGATGCCTGCTGCCAGGCTGACAACTGAGCTCCATGTCGTGGACGCACATCCTGGAAGGAGACAAATAAGTCTCACAAGCTGTGCTCAGATCTCCACACATGCACCACAGTTTGCAGGCACATGTATGCACACACCTACAATAAATATAAATCTTTTTTTAAATGAATTTATTTATTTATTTATTATGTATACAATATCCTGTCTGTATGCCTGAAGGCCAGAAGAGGGCGCCAGACCTCTTTACAGATGGTTGTGAGCCACCATGTGGATGCTGGGAATTGAACTCAGGACCTTTGGAAGAGCAGGCAAAGCTCTTAACCACTGAGCCATCTCTCCAGCCCCAATATAAATCTTTTTTGCTTGTTAGTTTGTTGAGACAAGGTCTCTTGTCTCTTTCTCTATTATAGCTCTGGCTGTCCTCAAACTCATAGAGATTTGCCTGCCTCCTAAGTGCTAGAATTAGACATGTGTCACCTGGCCTAATATATGTATTTATATTTTAGAAAGTGTTTCTCTGTGTAGTTCTGGCTGTCTCAGAGTCACTATGCCAGAGTAGGCTGGTCTTGAACTCACAGAGATCTATCTGCCTCTGCCTCCTGAGTGCTGGGATTAAAGGCGTGCGCCACCATACCCTTTTGTTTGTTTGTGCTTATCTTTATTTATTTAGAGATAGGGTTTTTCTGTGCAACAGTCCCTAGCTATCACAGAACTAGCTCTTATAGACCAGGCTGGCCTCAAACTCAGAGATCCGTCTGCCTCTGCCTCCTGAGTGCTGGGATTAAAGAAAGGTGTGTGCCATCACTGCCCAACTATGTGCTTATCTTTTCAATTAAATAAAAAGAAAGAAAGGAAGAAAGAAAACGACACAATATCCTAAAGCTAAAGTCTATTGAATTCCACTTGTTTTTTCACAAGTACTGGTCATATTTTAGTAGCCCCTGGATGAGGGTCAAAGTTTTAGAAACAGCATCTGATAAAAAGATATGAAAAGGGCTGGAGAGATGGCTCAGAGGTTAAGAGCACTGCCTGTTCTTCCAAAAGTCCTGAGTTCAATTCCCAGCAACCACATGGTGGCTCACAACCATCTGTAATGGGGTTTGGTGCCCTCTTCTGGCCTGCAGGCATACACACAGACAGAATAAATAAATAAATATTAAAGCGGGCGATGGTGGCGCACGCCTTTAATCCCAGCACTCGGGAGGCAGAGGCAGGTGGATCTCTTCTCTGTGAGTTCGAGACCAACCTGGTCTACAGAGCTAGTGCCAGGACAGGTTCCAAGGCCACAGAGAAACCCTGTCTCGAAAAAACCAAAAAAAAAAAAAAGACACCCTAGCTTTGGAGAAATCTATTCACGTTTAAAAATAAGTCAACTTCCCACTTTTGCTTGTCAAAAATAATAATCTATAAGATGTCTACAGATAACAGATCACTTGATGGGAAGTAACAGACCATGGAAACTTCTCTGACTCGCTTCTAAAACCTTTAAATAACAAAACAGCAGTGGCAGGAAGGACAGGAGGTAAAATCCTGAGGCTCATACTGGCATGAAATTTAAAGTCACTGCTTTTTTCTACAACTGACCTAGCTGGAGTCACAAAACAGCCTCTTGAGCAGCTGGGCCTGGGGGTTCATACCCACCATCCCAGCAATTGGCAGAATGAGGCACAAGATTGTGGTGCATTCCAGAACAGAAAAGAGGAAGAAAGAACACTTATCTACTTAAATGAAGACTCCTCAGTTTCCAGTCCAACAATCAGTGTTATCTCCAAATTCATGAAACTAAGTTTGTTCCATAACACAGAAGAAAGAGTATTTATTCTCAAGGAAGTAGGTGAAGTATAAACCAGTATTAATATTAGTACTGGATTTCTGGATCAAACACCATTGGATATGTAAAGTGCACACAAGCTTAATAACTGGGTGTAAACTGCCTCGGCTGATGAACACTCCATCAACTCAACACTAGCTATCTAACTCGAACCTATAATAAGCCAAGACAAGGGCTCACTGTCATTTTCATTATTAAAACTACTAAATTGGCTTAAGCCTCCTGCAAAAGCCCCAGTTTTCAAGGTAGTCTTAGACCTCCAAGAAAACCTAATTTCTATACTGCTACCAGTCTCCTTAAATTGTGCAATGGTTGCTCAGGAAACAAGAAAAGCCGAGTTCTACAGCACAGAAGACAAGGCCCTTGTGACCAGATCTTCCCCACTTTTTCATTTCTGTTGTGTGCAGTTCCATGTGAATGTCACACTTAGCTGTAATGGTCATGTGCCCTCTCTGTTTCTAAATCACACTGGCCTGCACTCAGTGCCACGGTATACCATGACCAGTGGCCAGGCCACTGACCATTCTTTTCTAGGCATAGAATACACTTTAACCACTGCTTCATTCTAACCCTCAAGCTCCGTTTTGCCTTAGAAAGCCTTCCTAAAACTCCAAATTAGTCAGACATATTACACTACCACTGTGTCAGTCTTCATAGTTCACAACTACATGTTACGACACTCCGTCCATCCCTCAAAATGAACCTAGGGCCTCACAACATGCTAAGGCAAGTGCACTACCAATGAGATATAGTCCAAGTTCCACTAGCTTTTAAACGTGTGTAGTAAGGGTAGGGACACTGTCTGCTTTGCTTATCATTTAATTCCTGGTGATTCACATAGAGTATGCAAACATCAACAGGCAAGCAAAGGATCCCTTCAGTGAAATTTTTTTATTTTTATTTTTATTTTTTATTTTCGAGACAGGTTTTCTCCGTAGCTTTTTTTGGTTCCTGTCCTGGAACTAGCTCTTGTAGACCAGGCTGGTCTCGAAATCACAGAGATCCACCTGCCTCTGCCTCCCGAGTGCTGGGATTAAAGGCGTGTGCTACCACCGCCCGGCTGTGAATGAATTTGTTATAAAAGGCCTAATTAATTCTTTTTATGTGCATACCCTGAAGGCCAGATGTCCACACTGTCTGTATCATCCCCTACCTTACTTTCTGAGATAGTGTCTCTCATTGAACCTGGAACTCACCAGCTAGCTAGATTGGCCAGTGAACCCTTGGGATCTGCCTGTCCCCTCCCTCCCAATTCTGGGGTTACAGGTACACACTGCAATCTGTCTTTTTATATAAGGGTTGCAGATCGACTTCAGACCTTCATGCTTACAGAACAAGCACTTTACCCACTGAATCTCATTCCACATTGCCCCCTCCTTTTTTTTTTTTAATTTATGTGTGCATGTGGTATGTGTTTAAATAAGAGGACCATTTGTGGGTGTTTGTTCTCTTTCATTATGTGGATGCTGACACTTGAACAGGCTTTCAAATTGCCATTCTTCTTCCTTTTCCCACTGATATAGTTCAGGATCCCAGCCAGTGGGCCAACCACAGTGGGCAGGTGGTTCCATCTTGATTCTAGATCAAGCTGACAACTGATATTAACCATCATGAGCATGTACCTCAAATATCACTGCTATAGTTTAGTTTATATATGACTTGTTTGTTAATGGTTCATACCCTGGAGGCTTGATCCCCAGTAAGCAGTATTCTATAAAAAAGCAGGCCATGGTTCTGCATGTCTGTAATCACTCATGTTCCCGGAGAGGTAGAAGCAAGAGGACTAGCAGTCATAAGATCTGTCTCAGTTACATAGAGTTTGAGGCCAGTCTCAGTTATAGGGAATGTCTAAACAAAACAAAAATCAACCAAACAATAAAAATGGTATAGAAAAGTAGTTGGAACTTTAAGGGGAAGGACCTCATAGGAGTAATGACCACCTTCAGAATGGATTAATGGTGTCAGCACAGTAATTTATGAGGAAGCAGATTCTCACAAAGGGTAGCTGCCCCTCCTGACTCTTCTGCTTCTGCTTTTTTTTTTAATATTTATTTATTATGTATACAACATTCTGCCTTCATGTACGCCCGCACACCAGAGGAGGGCGCCAGATCTCATTACAGATGGTTGTGAGCCACCATGTGGTTGCCGGGAATTGAACTCAGGACATCTGGAAGAGCAGCCAGTGCTCTTAACCACTGAGCCATCTCTCCAGCCCCCTGCTTCTGGGTTTTAAACATTCTCATAAGTAGCTGGGTCCTCTTCTGAATCTTCACCATACTGTGACATGGACCTCATTAGACACTGGGGTTGTTGTGCTGTTTGGAGTTTCTAGCCACCAGAAGCACAGACAAAATAAACCTCTTTGGGTGGAGTGGAGTGAGGGCTAAGACAGAACATAGTCTTGGATGACCTAGAGTTTACTATGCAGACCAGGCTGGCCTCAAACTCATGGAGAGCCACCTGCCTCTGCCCCTTGAGTGCTGGGATTACAGGTGCACACCACCACACCCACATAAAGTACCCATCTTCTCAGATACTTTGTTAAAGCCACACAAAATAGACTAGGGCAATCACAAATCCCACTAATGTCAGGAAGCTGTATAAAGGTCTCAGAAAATGAAGGTAAGAATAGAAATTCATTTTCTGTAGCAAGCAGACTGAACAAGCATTCACACTTTAATAAGGTAGTTTTGCTGGGCATGACAGCACACACTGCAGGCAGGAGGACCAACAATAAGACGCTGAATGAATGAATAAGTCTTTTGGGGGGGGGTAGTTGTTGTTTTAGAGACAAGGTATCCCTGTGTTTTCTAGTCTGACTTTGAATTCCTGAGTTCAACTGATCCTCCTGCCTCAGTCTTCCAAGTACTAAGTAAGGGTTTGAGGCATCAAGCCCACGAGAGTCTGTTTAAAAGTGCCTATTATCAAGAGTTTTCTTTTTTCTTTGTTAAGGTTTATTTATTTTTATTTTATGTGTATGAGTGTTTGCCTGCGTGTATGTACCTGCAGCACATTTATGAGAGGTATAGGCAGCAGTTGTGGAGACCAGAAAAGGGTGATGGATCCCCTGGGACTAGAGTTACAGACGGTGGTAAGCTGCCACGTGGGTGCTGGGAATCAAACCTGGGTCATCCTCTGCAAGAGCAGCAAATGAGCGTAACTCCTGGGCCATCTCTCCAGCCCTCAAGGGTTCTAGTAGATCTGTCTATTATTCACCATAGACAGTATCAAGATGGGAAACATATCATGTGCCAATGGGAGACTTCTGAAATTATAGCAGCTGTTTACCTTTTTCTGTGCCTGAGAATATGGAGATAATTTTGTTCCTGGGTTTCTTTTCCTCTGGAACAGAAGGCAAAGGTTTCAAACTGTGATTGGCCGATAAAGGATCTTTTCCTCCGGTGCTAAAAATGGTACTGCTCATTCGCACAGGAGGTGCTGGAGGCTTGTCTTCTAGTTCTCCGTTATCAGACATGATGATTCAGAATTATGAAATGGCCTGGAAGAGAGGCAGCATGCAAAACATTCAATTAATAACAAGGTTAAAGACAGCACAGACAGTAATCACTACAATTGCAAATTAGAAAATGTGATCCAGTTAGTTACATTAGCAAAATCTGGGTAAATACATGATAAAAGATAAAACAAACTTGCCTCAATAAAACCAGTCTGCACTGAATGCTTGAAGAATATGTTCACACTAACACATTACAAGTGATTTAACTAACCAATGATTCTGAGATGATTCCAAAATAAAAATGAACATGTTTGTGTGTTGTCTCATTTTGGTCAACATGACACAAACTAGAATCACCTGGGAAGAGAAAACCTTAACTGAGGAACTGCCTCCATCAGACTGGCCTGCGGGCAAGTCTGAAGGTAGTTTCATGACTAATAACAATGTAGGAGGGCCGACCGAGCCCACTCTGGGCAGTGCCTCCTCGGGCAGGTCCTGGGAAAGCAAATTGCGCACAACATGGGGAACAAGTCAGTAAGCAGCATCCCTCCCGCGCCATTCCTTGATAGCAGAGTGCAATCTATACATCAGCCTTTTCTTTCTTTCTTTCCCTTTCTCAATTTGCTTTTGGTCAATATCTTGTTTTAAATTTTTCATAAGGTATCCGTGTTTTGCCACAGCATTAGAGAAGCAAATTAGAAAAATTCATTTTTTAAACGTTTTTATTGTAATGTGTTGTGTTTTTCCTCTGTGTGTGTCTGTGTGTGTGGGCACAAGCGCCCACCAGAAGCCAGAAGAGGGCGTCAGATTCCCTGGAACTGGAGTTACAGACAGTTGTGAGCACCATGTGGATGGATACTGGGGATCAAATCCAGATCTTCCCAACAGCAGCCATGCTCTTATCTACCAAGTCACCTCTCCAGCCAGTTTGATTTTAAATAATTAGGCCTAGAACTCCTAGGGCTCCTCCTGCTCCAGCCTCACAAGCTCTAGGATTATAGGCATAGCATGCCACATAATATGGAGTCTTAAGAAAAACTGATTTCTGCAGGGAACAGCCACACTGGATATCTCTGGTAGGTCTACTGTCAGAAGCAGAGATGGCCCTTGGCTCTCCTTTTTATGTGCATGGATGTGCACACATGCAACGAAGGCCAGAAGTGGATAAAGGTGTCTTCCTCAATAACTCTATACCTTCTATTTTTCAGACAGGGTCTCTTATTGAAGCCTGAACTCAATAACGGGATCGAATGGATGGCTAGCAAGCCCCAAGGATCCCCCTGTTTATACCTTCCTAGTACTGGGAGTGTAACAAACACCTGGGGTTTTCTGTTTGGTTGGTTTTGGTTTTTCAAGACAGGGTTTCTCTGTAGCTCGGAAGCTACATACACACACACACACACACACACACACACACACACACACACACCCCACTCACACTGGTCTTAAAAACAAAAAAACAAAAAATGGGAAGAATAATCATAAAAGTTTACATGGAAGCACAAAATACCAAGGGAGCCAAAATAATCCTTAGCAAAAATAAGAATGTGGGAGGTAACACCACACCTGAGCTTAAGTTACACTACAGAGCCGTGGTACTGGCACAAAAACAGACACACAGATAAACAGAATAGAAGACCCAGATATCAATCCCACAGATAAAAACACCTGATTTTTGACAAAGATGTTAAAAATATACACTGAATAATAGATAGCCTTTCAACAAATGGTGCTAGGAAACTGGATGTTCATATACAGAAGAATTTCATATTTAACTTTCACAAAAGTCAACTCCAAATGCATGGAAGATCTTAATGTAAGAACTGAAATTCTGTAACCGCTAGAGGAAAAAAGATTCCAATACTGATGTAGGCAAGGATGTTCTAAACAGGGAAACTCTGCTAGCTATATAACTTATAGAGGTTTAATATCAAACAGCTATGTTCGTTGTCATCTACAAAGCAGAACTGAATCTCTGTCTCCCTCTGTCTCTGTCTCTCTCTCACACACAAGAGATTAAAAAAAATCATAATCTTTGAACTAAGTTTAATATTTTGTTTTGGGTCTCTTTCTATCCATGTGGCCCATGAACCACAGGTTGGACATGCCTGACAATATACAAACTAAAAAACCTAAATAACAAGAAATCAAACACCCTAATCAATACATGGGCTAATGAAATGAACAATTCTCAAAATCAAAATACAGGACAGTGGGGTGCCCCAGCAGGTAGACGTGCTTGAATCCAGGTCTGACATTTTGACAACACTACAAAGTGACAGGAAGTAAACTGAATTCCAACCATCTCCTCTGGTACTGCTGTTACAGTCACAAACACACGCACACAAAATAAATCTGAAATACAAACAGCAATAAACATAAAAAATATCCAACCTTAATAAACCATCAGGGAAAAGCAAATCAAAGCTAGGCTGAGATTCCAGCTTAACACTTGTTAAGAACAGCAGTCACTAAGAAAACAAGTAACAATACATGCTATCTGAGAGTCCAAAGGGAGCCCCTTCAGCATTACTGGTTGGAGTGTCCAGTCATTATGAAAGCAACCATGGTCGAAGAATGGGACGAGTGAGAACATGAGCAAAGAGGTCACGACCATGATGGGGACACCACTGAAACAGCTCACCTGAGCTAATGGAAGCTCACCAACTCCAGCTGGACAGGGAAGGAACCAGCACAGGACCAAACTAGATCTTCTGAATGTGGGTGACAGCTGTAGGGCTGGGGCAGACTGAGAGGCCACTGGCAGTGGCACGAGACTTATCCCTACTGCTTGTACTGGCTTTTTGGAACCCGTTCTCTTTGTAGGGAGGGCCTTGGTCCTCCTCAAAGTAATGTGCCTCACCCTCTCTGAGGAGCGGAAGCGGGGAGGGAGGAAGGTGGAAGGAATGGGAGGAGGGGAAGGAGTGGGAATTGGGATTGGTATGTAAAATGAAAAAAGATTTATTTTTTAAAAAAATACAATTAAAAAAGAAAAAGAAAGTGACCATAGAGGCTTCTCCCAAAACTAAAACAAGAACTTCTGTTGAGATCCAGTTATATCACTGATGGTTTTACCAACAGACTCCAATTCAGCATGTCACAGAGACACAAGAAGGCCAGTGGCCAGTGCTCACTACAGCACTATTCCAGAGCTATATTATAGCACGGACATAGGGAACCATGAAGAGGATAAAGAAAATCGGGACTATATGTGACTTGGAAGTTCAAGTGTCTAAAGGGACAAAGTGAACTAATGAGATAGGCAAGGAGGATGGAGCACAGGGCATTTGTGTGCTATGGATGCTGGAGTCAGGCTCTGAAAAGCTGACATATGGAACCAGACTGATCTGAGTACAATGATAAAGGTAAATGTATAACATGCCCAAGAATCAGTGTGGCTAAGATGCCAAGACTATCTGTCACCTTGTAATGTTCTGTTCAGAAACATAGTGGCACACCCCCATAGCTAACCTCATTTACATTCAAGTATAGTTATGAATTCGACATTTATATTTAAATTATTTTATGTGTGTGTGCTTGTGTGAGTATATTCTGCCTGTGTGTGGGTGCCTGAGGAGGACAAACAGGTATCTGATTCCCTTGTGGTGATGTTCTCTGAGTTTGTGAGCCACCAGATGTAGGTGTCAATAACTGAACTTGGTCTTGGTCCTCTTGAGGATAACTGCTGAGCTGCCTCTCCAGTCTCCTGTCTTTGTTTTTTAATCTTCCTGAAAGTGTGCACGTGGATGCATGTGGAGGTCACAGGGCAACTTCAGGTATGAACCCTTGCTTTCCACCTGTTGAATCATTTACTGCTCAGTATGACAGGCTTTCTGGCTCATGAGCTTCTGGGAAGTTGTCCTGTCTCTGTCTTCATCTTGTCGTAGGAACACAGGGAACATATGTTACCATGCCTGGCTCTACATGGGTGCTGGGGATCCAGACTCGGGTCCTGATGATAGTTTACATGTGCTTTACCCACAGAACCATCTATCCAGTCCTACCTCTGCTTGAGGGAGTGAATTTGCTCCTTTCACTGTGTGGGTCCTGAGGATCAGACTCAGGTCATCGGGCTTGGAGAAAGCTGAGCCACCTCACTGGCTCTTTAGTTTCATTAAAAGAGTGAGTTACAGCAGCTAAAGATCCCTACCTTATGTAAATTCTGATATAAAAGTATGCATGTTAGGAAAAAAAAAACAACCTCTCAGTAAACAAAGTTTTGAATGGTAATTGGATATTGATCTTTTGTGAGGAAACCTTTGTTTATCTACAATAAAAGGAGGCCAACTGCATCCATATAAAATTTAAAATAATCTTTACTTCTTCAATTTAGCTCAATTTCTATGACTCGGAGAAAAGCAGCTATAATTTGAGAATGAGATGCAGACATTATTATTTCCCTCTGAATCTTGCAGTTTTTATTTCTTTCAGAGTATGTCACAAATGTTACTTGTTCTGGTGTATTACTTTGACATACATTATCTGACACATTTGATAGGTCAAAGAAATGACCTCCCAGAAAATAAGAGACTTACCTAAAACCTGCACACAGATCTATTCTGTGCAGCAGATCTACTACCAGAATCCAAGAATCCTAGCTCCTTCCTCGTGCTTGTCTCTTTGCTAACACGGTGCAATGGATGACTTTTGGCACTGAATTACAACTGTGACAATTAGTCATGATTTGTCATTTTTCTTCCCCAACATTTCACTCAGTCCAAAGGGCAAGGGCTTTGCATATCTTAGACAGGAATGCTGAATGACTCATGTCGACCATATTCTTCTATTCCCTGACGAAGTCTATCCTTCCTGACCGTAGGAGTCATTTTCTCACACAGCAGTTTATTAGACACAGATAAAGCATGCCATACTAACAGGATTACCTTTGAAAGCCTTCGTACTTGTCCCTCACAGCTGACTTATGACCTCAGTCTCTTCCCTACAAAGCAAGCTTTTTTTTGTGTACTGCTTCTATTGACAGTGTTAAGTGCCTGAAAAGTGCCTAATAATGTGATAAAATTCTTTAATCTTATATTTAGGAAAGAACAATAGACACAAAACCAATTTATGGGACTGGAGATGCAGCTTAGCTAGTAGAGTGCCTGCTTGTTCAGTGTGCATAAAGTCCTGGGTACAACTCCCAGAACTGTATACAACCAGACAAGGGGTGCATGCATCCTACCACAGGGAGGTTGGAGGCGAGAAGTTCAAAGTCATCCTTGGCTGCATAAGGAGTTGAAATCAGCCAGAGATACAGGAGACCCTGTCTCAAAATCAAACCAAGCTAAAACAAATTTAATGATAAACTGATAATGTGCCCTATATTCTGTTCTACCACTACTCAAAAACATGTGGAAAAAAAAAAAGCAAGTAAGTAGTGTCGCTCTCCAGACTGTTCACTTTTTGCTACTTTTCAGTGACAAACAAGTAGGCGAAACAAAAAGTGCGCCCAAAACACACTGTACTTTTTAACAGGCCCATTGTTTAACTGTGACGAGCCTCAAACACAAACAATTACTCAATTGTGTACTGAAGAAGACCAGGGGTAGTTAAATACACGGCAGAAATAAAGAAGTGGTGTCTGGAACCAGTCAGTCTAACCAGCAGAAATTAATTTATTATAATCTACTGGGATAGACTGTGGCACAGCAAGGGAAAACCGCATCACCAGAAAACATGGTAAGAAAGTGGAATTCTAATTCAAATTTCATATTTAAATTTTATATATTTTCAGTAACTTATTAATGTAGCAACACTAACCAGAACTCTAACACTCTCGCCGTAAGCTGATATCATCGCACCCAAAAGTTAAGAACCTGTACAGATGAAAACATACCCAAACTACCTACAGTGCTGCCACACACAGACAGAGGCTTCCAAACTGGAGAGGAAGCAGGCGTCCACCTGATGAGAACACCAGTCAGATGCCAGGTCAATATGGCAAAGCTCCATAGCAAAGAGGCAAGGCAGAGAAGAAAAAAGGGAAATCAAACTGCATCAAATTCACATAAATACAAGTTTGGGTACTGATGAAAAGATTTTAACTCATGGGGCCAGGGGGATGGCTCAGTGGGCAAAGATACTTTCTGCTGAGCACAATGGCCTGGTTCTATCTCCAGAATCCACACCACGTATGACCTCCATACATGCATATACAAATGAGTGTAAAAAGGAAAGCTTTTATAGTGCACAAATGATATTAGTAAATAGATGAGAGACGATTTTAGTAAGTCCAGAAACAAAGAGAAGTTACTCGAGAGACTAAGCCATTTGCTAGCCCACTTATTCTAAATGCTTGACTAAACCTACCAAAAACTTCTACTTTGATGGCATCAGAAGGGACAGGCAACAAAACCAGTATGCCTGAGTTTGAAAACTTTAATGGAAGTCCCTTTCACATAAAGCTAGGATCTAAAAAGCTGTATTCTACAGGCCCAAATCAAAATAAATCTCTCTGGGCAGAAAATGAAAATACCTTAACTAGCCAGCCTCATCATAGTGAAAAGGAGCAAACAAAACCACCGAGAAATCCTAACAGCTCACTCCCCCCAACCCACACATGTACCTTTGCTTGCTATGTAGTTAGGGCTGGCCTTGAACCTGTGATCCTAGTGTACACTAAGGTTACAGGAATGAACCACCATTCCCAGCTCTAAATACATTTTAATGGTCTAAACTCATTCTGTGGGATACAGCTTCATTTGGTAGCATTCTCTGGTGAGTCAAAAAAACAACACAAAACTTCTTCATGAGAAATGAGCCTTAACAACTATCAACTAATACCTAAGAATATACACATTTGGCAACAGGTCTGATGTAGACCAGGCTGGCCTCCAAACTTGCTATTTATGGAGGATGATTTTAAGCTTTTTTGAGACAGAGTCTCACCATGCAGCTCCCGAAGTCAAATGCAGGGCTTAAAGGCATATGCCATCATGCCTGGTAACTTTCAACTTCTATCTTCCAACTGCTGGGATTACAGGTGTGCTTGCCCACAGCTACTTCTTAAGATTTATTTTCTGTGTATGAGTGTTTGTCTGCACACATACAAGTCTAGTGCTGGTGGAAGTCAGAGGAAGGCATCAGATCCCCTGAGTCTGAAGTTACAGACAGTTGATTGTGAGCTGCCATGTGGATGCTGAACTGAAATGTGTGTGGCTCAACAAAATTGACTGTGAGCAGTGACTGCTAACTCTCATCTTTACACAGTCAGACACTAACACCTACAATAGGAATTTTCTGCACTGTGTATTAAACATACTGACTAGATTTTGACACTGCCACTATCATTACCTGATATGATGTATCTTATATCCTCTCCTGAACTCTATCCTTTGTGAGGAGACACTAATTTTATAGGTTTGCAGAAGGAGGAACAGAGGGTCCCTACATAGTCCAGGGTAGACTTGAAGTTTGTCTTCCTCAGCCTACAGAATGTTGGGATTATATGTGTACCACCATGCCTGACATAAGGTTTTTCAATTAACTACAAGTACCCAGCAAGGTATTATACAGGCAATAAAATCTGAAAATGTTTTTCAAATAAATAATACTAGCAAATTTAAACAGACAGCTGCCATTCAAGTTGTATCTTGAAAACAAAGTCAACCTTTACTTTTAGACTCTGTTCAATCACTAAGTAAGTTGAATAACACTCTGTATTGCCTACTCTTTCACAAAGAGTAGGGTTGGGGAGAAGGCAGATGTGGACAAAGTATTTTGAAGTTTCATCAGTGACATTTCTTGTTGCTGTAGTAAAATATGTAACAAAAATGACTTACAGAAGAAAGCCTTATTATTTTGGCTCACAGTTTGAGTGCATGGTCCATCTTGGTAGGGAAGGCGTGGTGGTGGGAACATGAGGCTGCTGGCCACACTCTAGCCCATTCAGGAAGCAGGCAGGGGAAATGCTAGTTCTTAGCTCCTTTCTACTTTTTATTCAGTCTGTCCCACCCAGCCCATGGAAAGGTGGCTTGTCCCACAATCTAGACACTCCCTCAGACATGCCCAGAGGTCTGTTGTTATGGGAAAAGATAATGTTTATGAATTTACTCAAAATTGTAAAGATGCAGACTTTCTTCAAACTGATCTATAGATTCATTACAATCATCATCATCAATTCCAAGAAGCCTTTGTGAAACAATGGGACACCAATTCTAAAATTTATATGGAAGACGAAAAACCCACAGAACAGCAAGGATGTTTTGGAAGAATAATTATACATACATACATACATACATACATACATACATACATACATACATAATACACAAATACCTAATAGGAAAATATTTTGTAATTTTATATTACACAATCAGTTTCTGATATTGTATTACTTGCCGCTTTTCAGAGCCTCTGGACATATCTTCTCAAACTACTACTACCCCAGCAAACAGCTTTTGGATGTTTTTCATTCAGGACAACATGATAACACTTCACAACACGGATATGTTATGTGGTACCCAAACATATGCAATCTGGTGGCACAGGGGATTAACTGTGGGTGGACCACTCCATTCTCACCCTGTCTGGATGGGACAATGCAAGGAGCCTATGGTTAGATTTCCCTTTGGCGACGACGCCTTCCAGGCTCCACTTCCATTTCCTCACACTTCTGTTCTCTGGGAATGTACTTCCTAATACGGTAGTTACATAAACCCTCAGCCTCTGCTTAGAGGGATCCAGGCAAAGAAACAGTTCAACTTTATCTTATAGGTATAGCATCAAAAAATACTTCAAACTAAAGGCTGAATATGAAAGTAAATGGGGCTGGAGAGATGGCTCAGCAATTAAGAACACTTGCAGGGACCTAGTTTGACACCCAGCACCCACCTGGCAGCTCAGGACTACCTGTGAGTGCAGTTCCAGGGATTCAATAACTCTCTCTTCTTACCTTCTGAGTCATCAGGCATACACATGGTATTCACACATACATGCAGGAACTCACGCAGACATGGAAGATATATAAAAATGGGAGCCAGAAAACTCCCCCATTTCAGGAAGGTGGCGGTATATACCATCCTTTCTGAACAAGTGATTATTATAATAAATCTTAATAAAAATTTAAATAATAAGCAAACAGCATGTGAATATGACCAACCTCAGATACTATAGTAACGTAAATAAGGCCACCAGCAGATATCACTTTATAATGTCAATATTGGCAAGAATTAAGATGACTAATCAAGTCAGTAGTGGTGGCATATATCTGTAACTCTAGCATCTGGGAAGTGGAGACAGGGATCAGAACTCAAGGGCAATCTCAGCTACACACATCTGAAAGACAACATGAGGCACAACAGTGGTAGGAGTGTGCTAGACCCTATCCTGAAACTCACTACATAAACAGGCTGGCCTCACACTTACAGAGATCCGCCTGCTTCTGCCTCCCAACTGCTGGGATTAAAGGTGCCACCACCATGCCCGATTTATTTTAGTATTTTAAGTGCACGAGTGGTTTACCTTCAAGTATGTCTATGTACCATGTATGTGCCTGGTGCCCTCAGAGGTTAGGAGAGGATATTGAACACTCTGGGACAGGAGTCACAGAAGGTTGTAGGCCACCATGTGAGTGCTGGGAACTGAACCCCAATCCTCTGCAAGGGCAATAAGTGTTTTAAAATGCCAAACCAACTCTCTAGCCCCACAGTTTTGCCCCCCCCCATATGGTCATTCTACTGGTTCTAAAAAGATATTTTATTATGAGTTTAATTTGATAGAATATGGTCATTTGGTGGGTATAATAGGAAAGCTTTATGTAATGATGCTGCCACAGCTCTTATAATTTTAGAATTATAGAAAAAAATTAGCCATTTATAGTAGTACATGTCTTTAATTGCAGCACTTGGAGGCAGAGGCAGGCAGATCTCTGTGAGTTCCAGGACAGGGTTGGAGATGGCTCAGCAGTTCAGAATACTGGTTGCTCTCCCACAGCAGCTGGTTCAAGTCTCAGTATCCACATAAATAACTCCACTCACACAGTGCATAGATATCCACAGGGTTAGAACACCCATACATAGAAAATAAAAATTCTTTTTAATTTATGAAAAATAACTAGGCTCTGAAGAATATAGCAGGTGTTTCTAGAATGACTTAAAAAGTTCTAGAAGTGAGCCGGGCGGTGGTGGCGCACGCCTTTAATCCCAGCACTCGGGAGGCAGAGGCAGGCGGATCTCTGTGAGTTTGAGATCAGCCTGGTCTACAAGAGCTAGTGCCAGGACAGGCTCCAAAGCTACAGAGAAACCCTGTCTCAAAAAAACAAAAACAAACAAACAAAAAAAGTTCTAGAAGTGATCTGATTAATGGACCATCGGAGAAGTAATCACACAGCTTTTGAGTGCATCTACTTTAAAAAGGGACAAAACCATTTATATAGATTTTGTTATGTTCTCAGAAAGAATTGTTTTCATGATTTTATCTGAAGGGTTCAAGAATAAGAATATAAAAATGTAGATTCCAGAAATAGGAACGTAGAAATAAAGAAATATAAAGTTGTAAGCCTAGGAGAATGAGAATAGACTGTTAGCAGCTTTCTCAATATCTTAAGGATTAACTATTAACAGTGAGTTACTCTGCTATACAACCCATAGCTCTATTTACAAGACCAAAGCATCTCTCTGCAAACTGAGAGCTAGCCTACGGATATGAGCTGAGTCAACTTTTAGGAATAGATATATGAACTCTGGGTTATGCATTATCCCTGTATGTGAAACTGGCAGCATCAAAGGGGAGAGCACAGCTTCAGTAAACACTATCTGGACGTACCAAGAAAGATAATAGATTAAGTGGAAACACTAGTTTAACTAAAAAAACTCTCTGCTAATGGAGATTGTAAAGCAAGGCAATCTGTATCTGAGTTTTACCTCGAGATTATAAAAATTCCTTTGTTCAGACCTAATGCTTGGTGCCCCTACTATAAAAAGGTGGGTTTAGAAACCGGCCTTGGCCACAGCCTTACAAAATCCATCTCTGGCTGTGGTCTCAGCTGATAAGCTTTTTGTGCTCCATAGAGATTTTTTTATTTTTTTTTCCTGGATTCTGGTTTCTGGAATAAAGTTTGCTTCTGGTCTATTAGACTTTGGTGGTCTGTCCCCATCTTTGCGCGACCCCACTGGACCCAACATTATTGTGTATTTTATGCCGTTGCTTTGTTTTTGCTTTCTGAGACAAGAGCTCATGATATAGCTCTGGCTGTCTTTGAACTGACAGAGATTCATCAGTCTCTGCTTCCTAAATCCTAGGATTAAAGATGTGCACCACCATGCCAGGCTGTCAAAGTTTTTTGGACAAAATGTACTTGAGTGTATTTGGAGGGTGGTATGCCAAACATCTGTTTATCTAGACTATTCTTCTAGTAAAAATTCCACCTAGTGACAAAAATAATTAAAGTAAAAAAAAAAAAAGTAAAAAAACTGGAGAGATGGCTCGGTGGGAAAGAGCACTAGCTGTCCTTCCAGAGAGCCTGGGTTTAGTTCCCAGCACCTACATGGCAGCTCACAACTATCTGTAACTCCAGTTCCAGGGGACCTGACACCCTCACACCAATGCACATAAAATAATACTAAAATTTTTTTTTTCATTTTTAAGGAATTAACATTTCAGCCAGGCGGTAGCAGCACACACCTTTAACTCCAGTACTTGAGAGGCAGAGGCAGGTGGATCTCTGTGAGTTTGGGGCCAGCTTGGTCTACAAGAGCTAGTTCCAAGCCGGGCGATGGTGGCGCATGCCTTTAATCCCAGCACTCGGGAGGCAGAGGCAGGCAGATCTCTGTGAGTTTGAGATCAGCCTAGTCTACAGAGCTAGTTCTAGGACAGGCTCCAAAGCAACAGAGAAACCCTGTCTCGAAAAACAAAACACAAACAAAAAAAGGAAACTAACATTTTAGAAGATGATTTAAAAAAAAATCATTGTTTCCATACCTTGCTCTAATTTTCAATTTCCAAACTTTCTGCGACTTCCAAAACAGATTTCTCAAATCACTCTAGCCTATGATTTAATCATTGCTTCCAATTATCCAAGTTTACTTTTCACTCTCAGATTCCCAGAGACTACCCCTCACAAGGCAGTTAGCAACTTTAGAAATATTGCATGGTATTGGCTCACTGCATAAAAGCCTTTCAAGGGGTTTGGGAAAATAGCACCATACTGCAACAAGGCAAGGCTATGAAGAGCCAATGAGACATGGTGGGGAAAAGACTCCTGGTTCTGCGCATTATTAGCCAGGTGGCTTTTGAAACTAAAGAAGTAGTTTGCCAAGTATTCAGAGGAGACAGCAAGTATAGAGAATTGTGGCAATCCACAGATACTTTCTTTCTTCATTTGTCTCCAACCAAGCATCATACTCATAGAAAAACACATGACCAGCAATGAAGTGTCATGGCTAGGAAAATGCTCTCAAAGAGAACAGGCAAACAACAAAGATTACTAAAAACTAAAACATGGACTAAATACTAGAAATATAGGTTTCCATAAGTTTGGTCACAAACACTAAATGGCAATCAAAAATGGGAAAGGAAAAAATAACGACAACAACACACACACAAAGCAGAGGACAAAGGGGGCAGTAAACACATGAGAAGCACAGTTTCACTCAATAGCAAAGAGGTACAATTTAGGACAACATGCTTCTTTCCTATTAAAGTCATGTTCAGAGTCTAAACAAAGTACTTTTTACTAAAGGATGAGGGTAAAGACTGGGCTGACTAAGGATCATTATATCTTCCCTTTCCTCTTTCTTTTGAGACTGGACCCCCCCCCCCACTTCAGTTTCTGGAGTGTTAGGATTACAGGGTTGTGCTACTAAACCTGGAGTGTACTATGTCTTAAAAATCCAGAATAAGGCTGGAGAGATGGCTCAGTGGTTCAAGTACTGTGCAAGAATGAGGACCAGAGTCCAGACCCCTAGAACTCACATAAATGCCAGGTGGAGCTGCTGGCCTGCTGGAAACCCCAGTTCCCAAGCAGGTGGACACACTGGAAGATCCTAGGAGCAAGCTAGTTTACCAGAGTAAGCTACTACTACTGACCAGCTGTGAGTTCAGCTAAAGACTCTGACTTACTGGATAAGGCAGAGAGGGACCAAGGAAGACACTCCATGTCAGCCTGTGGTCTCCACACATATGCAAACATACACAAGCTATGGTACTCTCTCTCTCTGACACACACATACATACATACAGGCGCACAAACCAAATATGGCTGGGTACAAAATGTGCTTAGTGTATGCAGTCTTATAAAGTGTGTGTGCAGGGAGGTAGGGGAGACTCTAGTAACAACAAGCATCAAATCTGGAAAGTCACATGTTTTCAGAGAAAAAAAAAGCCTTAAAAAATATTTTAATTTATATGTTGTCACTGTGTGAGTGGACATCATGTGGGAGGCCAGAAGAGGGTGCTGAGTCCCACATCTGGACAGACCAGGTCCTCTGGAAGAGCAGCAATCGCTCCTCAACGAGTTTTCCCTTCAGCTGACGGGGATTAAATGATCAAACAAACAAATCTTCTAAAAACCTTACCTGTGAGCGATAATTTGGAATGAAAGATTTGAAGTCTTGGGGCTGGAGGGAGGTTCAGAGGTAAGAGCTCACACTGCTCTCAGAGTCTGGTTCCAGCACCCATGTCAAATTGGTCACAATTGCCTGTAACTCCAGTTTCTGGGAATGCCTCTGACCTTCACGTGCATTGTACAACCTCACATGCAGACAGACACACAGATACATAATTAAAATTTAAAAAAATTTCAAATAACTGAAGTCTTAAAAAAATTGATGTTACATATTATAGTTGGTCTTGGGCCTTTTATTATTTATTTGGTTGGTTGGTTGGTTTTCTGAGGCAGGGTTTCTTTGTGCAGCCCTGGCTGTCCTGAAACTCACTCTGTAGACCAGGCTGGCCTCAAACTTAGAGATCCCCCTCCCTCCTGTCTCCCAAGCACTGGGATTAAAGGTGTGCACCACCACTGCCCAGTTCACAGACATTTCTTCAAATGCACATCCGCTATAATTAAGTTACTACTCAATGATGAACCAAAAAAAAAAAAAATCCATCATAAAGCTAAGAAAACAAAAAGGAAAGATCACTGCAAACAGGGAGAATCTGCCTGGAAAGGCAGGCACTTCAACATGGAGCTAACACTGTTTGGTAAATTCCATGAAACAGGTACATATGGGGATAAAAGACCAAGATGAAATATGAATAATTTAAAAAGAAAAGGGTCCATTTTTATATCATTTAAAATGTACTACATTTAAATATATATATAAAAGAATTATGATATGATAGTATAAGAGAAATAAAGCTGATGCCAGAGGTAAACACAGCAAACATCTGAGTAGCTCAGAGAGGACAGGATGGTGAGCCAGCCTAATAATGACAGACGTATGCAAGGAAGAAAACAGGACAACCTAAACACAAGTAATCAGAGGTATTTATGGAAATGAAACATCAAGTCATGTTTCAGGTAACATCACTGAACTTTTATTTACAAGACATAAGCTGTCAAAATGGAAGGAAGGAAGGAGCAGGGGATCCTACCTACTACCATTTGGACACAAGGAATACCAGGAGGGAGCCAAAGACGACCCAAGGCAAAAGGATAAGTAGAGATGACACCAGACAATACTAACACAAGTCCTGAGGTCAGCAATGCTGCAAAGAGGCCTCCAAGTGCTCCTGTAATGCACGCTGACTTGCACATAGCCACCCTTAAAGGGAAAACCTGAATCTACTTTCACAGAATTACCAGCAAAATATGAAAAATAAAAGTTAAAAGTGTGGCAGAATTCAGAATTTTTAGATCGACAAATCAGAAATGCTTCTGTATTTTTCCATTAAGATTTAGATATCAGCTGGGTACAGTGGCACATACCTTTAATCCTAGGGCTTGGGAGGCAGAGGCAGGCAGATCTGAGTTTGAGGCTAGCTTGGTTTACAGAATGAGTTCCAGGACAGCAAGGGCTACACAGAGAAACCCTGTCTTGAAAAAAAAGAAACAAAAAACAAAAGATTTAAATTACCAGGGAGAAAAGGACCAGAACTTTTCCTATAAAGTATGGTTCTGCTTTTGATGTTTAAAAAGAGGGTGGGGAAATTAGACAGCAATATTCATTCAATCTAGTGTATTTTATAGAACTCATTCATTTCAAACACCTGAGACCAAAGGAAACAAAATATACTTTACAAATTCAAAACATAAAACATTGGTAAATGAGTTAGTGAAATTTGGTACTTTTCACAATGTGATAAACCCTGAAGACTTTATGGCACCCTAAAATAAGTCAACCACAGAAGAACAAACATTGTATGATCCCACTTTTATAAAATATCCAAAAAGAGGCAAATTCAGAAGCAGAAAGCAGAGATGGGACACAGGTTATCAGAGGACAATCACTAGGCAGACTGGCTAGTGTTTCAGGAAGTGAGTGCTCTTGGAGAAGAGGCACATTCTGGAGAGGATGACAGTGATAGCTGTCCAATGTTGGGAGTGCACCTAGTGTTTAAGAATCACCCCTGTGCCTTTAATCCTAGCACTCAGTAGGCAGAGGCAGGCGGATCTCTGTGAGTTCGAGACCAGCCTGGTCTACAAGAGCTAGTTCCAGGACAGGAACCAAAAAGCTACGGAGAAACCCTGTCTCAAAAAATCAAAAGAATCACCCCTGTGAAACTGGTGCCAGCTCCCAGAAGGTCACCAACCTTCCCTTCCCCACAGCAGCAGCCTCCACAGCTCCAACAGCCTCCTGTGTGGTCACCACAGGAGGCAGCTTAAAAGGATGGGAGCAGATAAGAATTCCTGCCCAGGGGAACCAACCCCTCTGGAAACTAAAAATCTTGCCCCCCCCCCATCTTTGGAACCAGACACCCTCATCTCAACTCCCTGCCTGCAAAATGCTCTAGCTATAAATGTGGCCCAACACGAAATCATAAATGTAATTAAAATACAAAGAAAGCCAGGAGTGGTGCCTTACACTTTTAATTTCCAGCACTGGGAGCCAGAGGCCTGAGGATCTCTGTATGTTCAAGGACAGCCTGGTCTATAGAGTGAGTTCTAGGACAGCCAGGGCTACACAGAAATATCCTGTCTTGAAAAACCAAAATAAATAAATAAAACAATAAGGTAAATAAGCAAATGATACAGGAAAAGTGTTGAGGTCGGTGGGGATGGGAGGAGGCGACTCAACCTGGCAGTTTTGAAAAGGGAACTTTATAGATGACTGTCATACAATATTATTTTAAGATGTGTTACACTTGCTTATGCTGTGGAACATTTGTTTAATGATGAAAAGATGTGTTGCATTCTTGTAGGTTGCATTTGTTTAACTCTGTGAAGCTGTGTTACACTGCCTGTCTAAAACACCTCATTAGTCTAATAAAGAGCTGAATAGCCAATAGCAAAGCAGGAGAAAGGATAGGTGGGGCTGACAAAGAGAATAAAAAGAAGGAGAAACAGAGAGAAAAGAAATCAAGGAAGTTAAGCCAGGCGATGGTGGCACACGCCTTTAATCCCAGCACTTGCACTCGGGAGGCAGAGGCAGGCGGATCTCTGTGAGTTCGAGACCAGCCTGGTCTACAGAGCTAGTTCCAGGACAGGCTCCAAAGCCACAGAGAAACCCTGTCTCAAAAAACAAAACAAAGCAAACAAACAAACAAAAGAAATCAAGGAAGGAGAAAAGGAGGAGAGGAGAACTCTGGGGCCAGTACCCAGCTATACAGCCAGACATGGAATAAGAAAGAAAGAAAAGATAAACAGAAATAGAGAAATATAAAAGGCCAGAGACAAAAGGTAGATGGGATAAAGTTAAGAAAAGCGGGGG
>NW_026067991.1:1758009-1771519 GCF_014885135.2 Alexandromys fortis
AAAAAAAAAAAAAAAAAAAAAAAAAACAAAGAGAAAACTAAGACTGGCAAGGATGTGGAGAAACTGAAGACTGTGTACTGCTGGTAAACAGTCAAACAATACAGCCACCATGGAAAAGTTTAGTGACTCCTCAAAAAATTTAAAGTAGAACTTGAGAGGTGGCTCAACAGTTAAGAGCACTGACTGTTCTTCCAGAGGACCCAGGTTCAATTCCCAGCACCCACATGGCATCTAACAACTGTCTGTGGCTCCAGTTCCAGGGGATCTTACGCCTTCACAAGAGACATATATGTATGCAAAACACCACCGCACATAAAATAAAAATGAATTTTAAAAAAGTAAAAGTAGTTGCCAAACAAGCCAGCAGTTTGTCTTGGAGAAAATGACATTCTTGAAGAAATACCTGTCTGTCTATATTGATATCTATATAGCATCATTCAAGTGTTCTTTGACTCTTTTGGGTAAGCAAATTATGATAATACACAGAACGAAGTATTCAACCATAAAAGGAAGGGTACACTAACACATGCCACAACATGGATGATCACTGAGCATATTAGGCTAGGTGAAATAAGACAAAGGTACAATTAACTTATACAAGTAGTCAGAATCATGGAGACTGGAAGTAAAACAAGGAATTACTCATTAGTAGGCACAGACTTTTAGTTTTGTAAGATGAAAAGAGCTACAGAGCCGGGTGGTAGTGCTGCCGTGCAGCACAGTGAAGAAATGCAATGCCATGGCACTGTAAATTTAGAAACAGTTAAGATGGCAAGCATTCTTAGGTATACTTTATACCACAATGAAAAAACTGAAAACAAGACCTGAGCTGAGAAGATACCTCAATATGTAAAAGCACGCACTTGCCATGGAAACTTGATGACCTGAGTTTGACCCCAGAATCACAAGAGCTATACGCTGTGTGTGGCATGCTGCTACAGTGAGCCAGGAAGCAGAGACAGGAGGATCACCTGGAACATACGGCAGACAGAACCAAGACATGACTCAATAGTCCGAGGGCCCGAGCTCACCCAAAGGCTTGAGCTCAAGAGGAATGAATAGAAAGAACAGACAATTCTTTTGGTTTGCTTTATAATTTTTGAGACAGGGCCACTCTATGTACCCCTGACTACACAGGAACTCACTGTGTAGACCAGGACTGCTTCTGCCTCCCAAGTGCCAGGATTAAAGACCTGTACCACCATGCCAGGCCAGCACAAATAATTTTGATTGTATAGGAAATGATTGTGTATGTTTCTTCAACATGTTATTATACATTTGTCATTGAAATAAAAAAAAGCATTCAAACATGAGGGGCACTTTCATTCAAACCACATATAAATACATATATACATGTACACATATAAATAATTACAACTAAAAGTTCAAAATAAAATAGATTTTATTTAGTAAAAAGTGTAATAGGCAAGATTTTACAATACAGGCAAAATGAATACCCATTAGATAAAGAAATATAGATGAGAAAACATACATTGACGAAAGTTTTTTTAAAAAAAGGTTTATTATGTATACAGTGTTCTGCCTACACATTCCCTGGCTGGTCAGAAGAGGGCACCAGATCTCATTACAGATGGTTGTGAGCCACCGCGTGGTTGCTGGGAATTGTGTGAAAATACACAACAGGGACAGTCATTAAGGCTCTCCCCGCTCCACCAGAAAACCATAATGAGCAGACAGAGTACCATATAACGGGGTAACTCATAACTGTTAAAGAGACAAGGTACCACTGTATGTATTGATATGGAAATCAACACACAAGGGTCCCACCCCCACTTTAAAAATCAAGGTAAATAGGTCGTGGTACTCAACCTATAATCCAAGCTCAGAAAGAGAACCACCATGAGTTCAAGGCCAATCAGACTATACTTGGAAACTCTGTCCAAGAAGCACTAAACAAAAGAATTTAAATCAACTAAAAAATACACACCCTGAACAGATGCTTACTTCTAACTTCTTATTAAACAAACTGTTAGCCATGGGGGACTGGAGAGATGGCTCAGCAGTTAAAACCACTGAGTGCCCTTCCAGAAGACTAGTGTTCAATTATCACCCATATGGCAGCTCACAACTCTCTGTAATTCCAGTTCCAGGGATCAGACGCTCTATATTGGCCTTCATGGGCACCCACATGTTGCATATACACATGAAGGCAAAAACACACATACACAAAGAACAATTCCTTAAAAAGATAAAAAGGAAGGGCTGGAGAGATGACTCAGGTAAGAGTACTGACTGCTCTTCCAGAAGACCCAGGTTCAATTCCCAGCACTTACATGGCAGCTCATCTGTGACTAGAGTTCCAGGACTTCTGACATACTCACAGACATGCAAGCAGACAAAACATTGAACATAAAAGATTCAAGAACTCAGAAGCACAATTTACAAACAACAACCTTCCTCTCATTAAATAAGAATCAGCTAATTCTGTAATAGAAGCACTCAAAACGGGAAAAGACCTGATTTAGTCTCAAGATTTGAACCAAAGTCCAATTTAACCCAAAAACAAAACTCAGAAAGCCAAAGGAAATGTATATTGAATATTACTACTGTAATAATCATTAATGACAAAGATAGTAGGGATTCAACCATACCTACTTGTTTTATACTTGACTTCTTATAAAAGCTCTTGACTTCTGTGAAAGTATAATTCAAAGTTTATCTTTAGCTAACCAGAACAAGTTCTAAGTTCCTTCACTTAAAACATGTAATTGAACTGAAATATAAACTACCCTCATCGTGTCTACTTGGAAACCCGCCTATCATAAAGATCAAAGAAACACAAGAACTCCCACTCCTTTAGCAGACATACATCAACTAAAAACTATACTTCATGAATTTACATTTGCAGTGTTGGAATCATATAACACAAAATCTACAAGAATTAATCTTTCTCTCTGGGGGTAAACTTGGAATCATGGCCCCAAAAGAAGTGAAATACCCAAGAATTTATTTTTTTTAAGTGTCTGCTTGCTCACCAC
Source organism: Alexandromys fortis (assembly GCF_014885135.2). Classification (NCBI taxonomy): domain Eukaryota; kingdom Metazoa; phylum Chordata; class Mammalia; order Rodentia; family Cricetidae; genus Alexandromys; species Alexandromys fortis. The sequence continues at coordinate 1,761,009 of NW_026067991.1, forward strand.
AATGGTACGCATACCTGTGATCTCAGTTACCAGGAGCCTGATACAAGACAATCTTTTGAGTCCAGGAGTTTGAAACAAGTCAGGGTATCATGAAAAGAGCCAGTCTCAAAAGAAAATTAAACAGACACCTGCTTCTGCAAAGAAATGAGTCATTCTTCTGGTGCAGGTTTACAATCCCAGATGCTAGGAAGGCTGAGACAGGAAGAACACCAGTTCAAGACCAGCCTGGAAAACTAAGTGTTTCAAAAGTTAGAGGGCTGGGTTAGAGCTCAGCGATAGAGTGGTTACCTAGCATCAGAGGGAGGGCTTTGGTTCAATGCAGTATAAGGGGTTAAAAAGAAAGAGAGAGAGAGAGAGAGAGAGAGAGAGAGAGAGAGAGAGAAAGAAAAGAAATAGCAGAAGGTGACCTCAAGGTACTTTTTCATCCCCTGGCATTTCTACATCTAAACCTCTCACGGCAGGACGTGTCATTAGCTTAAGAACAACTGACAGTACCAAAGAATGACAGGACTTAAGTACTGGGCCGTGTCCCCACAGCCCAGCAGAGGGAAAAGTAATGATAGACTGTTTAGGGAAAACAACAAAACACTCTGAATCAGGTCAACCTCTTTACCAAAATCCAAAAGTTACTTTAAAATGAGTATCTACCTAAGCAACAACATGAGATTCAGTACCTATCTACCTACCTACTTAAGCAACATGAAGTTCAGTTTCCATGACGTAAATGTACAATAGTGTTCCTGGCTAATTAATCTCTAGAAAGATTTAAAAGCAGGGGCTGCCAAGTATCATACGGCCGAGACTCCTAGAAGTGTCAGGCCAGCCTGAGCAGGAATGCCGTCTAGAAAAAAGGCAGAGGATGGGCGTAAAAGCAATTCTCTCTCTCTCTCTCTCTCTCTCTCTCTCTCTCTCTCTCTCTCTCTCTCTCTCTCACACACACACACACACACACACACACACACACACACACACACTCTGAAGAGCTGGGCAAGAATGTTCTACAAATGCCACAGGGCTTCTGACAAAGTTGACATGCCCTAACCTGCTTTAAAAATTACACTTCACTGCCTTCATCCCAACCTAACTTTATTCATGCTATTCTTTTGGATAACTCTACCAAAAAAAAATCTCCAGAGCAAATTCTTGTGTATTTATTTCAATATCCTGCCTACTTATAAGAGCGGAAGAGTCAAACACAGCGGGGGGGAAAACATGACGCGCACAACCTTCATCCAAAACACAGTTCGTCGTGGGTAGTCTAGGTTCGGGCCTAACCGGTCTGGTTGTCATTTTTTTAAAGGTTAGAAATTAAAAGATAGAAAACTTATAGGTCACTTGTAAAGAAGAACCTGGCCTCAAATAGGAGTTGGTTATTTATCAAAGAGGAAACAAATCTCTCCCACTCTACCTAGCCCTAGTAAAATTAAGATAAAGGATGAGGAGAACCTTCCATCAAGCCACAATGGCAACTGTTTTATACACTTCTGTCTTGGATGACTGATCTCTAAAACGAAAGGTTGAGCCCACTAAGTTATTTGCGGCAACGTATTTGTGAGTGAGGGCGCGCGTGTTTCCAGACAGCCAAACATGGTGAAAAGCCAACCTCAACCCAAGTTAACCTTAAGAAGCAAACATTCACCTCCTGGCTGAAGATCAAGCAAAAACTATGAGAAGATCCTTAAATTCTGTTCTTAAGCGGAGGCTCCCGGAGCCCTGCAAAACTTTCTCCTGAGGTGGAGAATGAGGAAGAGCTCACAGACGGAACCTAAGGGGCTCGCGACAGGAATCCGGAGCCACAAGGCTGCCGCGAACGCAGCTGATAAAGGAGGGAACATCCTGGAACAAACCCGAGCCGTCCCGTGCAGCGCCGCGGTAGAGCAGGGCGAGGACGGCCGGGTACAGCCAGGTACGCGCAGCCCCGCGAGCTTCCTCTCGGCCGAGGCTGAGAGTCCGGGAGCAGACAATGAGCCACCGCCCGGAACCGAGGGCCCGCTCGCAGGTGCGTGTGTCCCGGGCCGCTGGGCCCAGGCCGCGGAGGCGGGAGGAGGGCGGCGGCCCGGCCCGGGCGAGAGCGTCCGCACTTACCAGAGAGGGAAGGTCTCCACCCGACCCGGGGCGGGCTGCCGGGACGACGCGGGCGAGCGCAGAGCTGGGCGGCAGAGAGGGAGGAGGGCAGGGCAGAGGGGAGCGGCTCGGGGCGCGGCCGTCGCTACCGAGGCCGTGAGGCGCGGAGCCCCTTGGGCCAGGGAGGGGAGGGCAGGAGCCTTCGGCAATGGCGACGGCCCGGGCCGGAGGGGAAGCGGAACAACCGCTGCCGCTGCGCGTGGCCACAACCCTGGGGGAGGGCGTCGGCGGGGCGAGGGGCGGGGCCGGAGCACAGACCCGCCCTCGCCGGTGGCGTCACTCCCGAGGGGCGGGCTCGCAAAGGGCTGCTGGGAACCGTAGTCCAGTCGTCTGCTGACGGGAGGGTGGGCGGGGATGTCGTTCTGGGATTAGAGAAAAATTGTCCCTCATTTAATTCAGCATTGTCTGAAGATGCTGACGGAGAACATCTGATCCCTATATGTTTGCGTATACAGGATCTTTGTTTCTGAGCATTTATCCATTTACCACTTTGCTTTTTTATAAACCTACAAATTAGACCAGATAATGCTGCTAAATTAGGTCCTCCCTCTTTGCAAACAAATACCTTTGTATTTTATCAACGGAGGAGTTAATTTATGTAACTTTTTGTTTTGTTTTGTTTTTCGAGACCGAAACTCTCTGTAGCTGTGGAGCTTCTCCTGGAATGATCCGCTTGACTCTGCCTCCTGAGTGCTAGGATTAAGAGCGTGTGCCACCACTGCCAGATCTAATTTATGTATTCTTACTCTACAATTATGTCAGTGTATAATGCATATAAAGGACACCTTTAGGTACGACGGATTCAGGGATGGACATGTTTTACCTAGTCTTTGTAAAACATAAATAATGAAAACAAAATAAAGCATTTATATCTGTTACAAGGAAAAAATTGACGGAGATTACTTTGGACAGAGAAGGTGATATTTAAAGTGAAAACAGAAAGAGAAAGCCAGAAACACCCAGAGGAAAGGATTACAGGCAGGAAGGAAAAGGAATGCCTGTCAGTTAAGAACACCCACATGGCCCAGAGGTAGAGCACAAGCTCAAGCGCAAGGCCCTAGGCTCAGTCCTCAGCTCCACGTAGGGGTGGAGAGATGACTTGGCCACTGCAGGTTAGGCTCACAAGAACGAAAGGAGACCTGTGTAGTTGCAGTCTGGTGCAAAACGGTTTATGAGGAAATCCTAGAGCACAACAGATACAACGGAGCAAAGCGGCAATCCCAGCACTTGGGTGGCTGAGGAAAGAGGAGGAGCTTGAGTACAAGACCCCATCTCAAAAAACAAACAAAATAGCCAAACAAACTTCACAGCAGACAGGACTGATACAGTAAGAAATGTGTCCTTTACTTCCAGAAGCCATTAAACAATTTTAAGCAGAGAAGTAATGTTACGTACTGGTTTACCCTTTAAGCTCATGAGACTGTCAGATTCGATGGTGCATGCCAATCAGCATTTGGGAGGCTGAGGCAGGAATGTTCAAGACTAGTCTGGATCACACATAAAGACTTAGCTAAAAGGAAAAAGAAAAGAAAAAAGAAAGGGGGGCAGCTGGATAGCTCAGCAGGTAAAGGTACTTGCCTCCAAGACTCCACCTGAGTTTGATCCCCAGGACCCACAGGGTAGGAGGAGAGAACTCTGACTTCCACACCTGCACCCCCGCCCCCTCCCAAAAAATAAAATAATGAAGTGATATCCTTGTAGAAACAAACACAGTGAGTTGTCACTAGCGAAGAATGCCTCTCTCTGGTAGCTCTCCAAGGCGCAGGCTCAGCCCCAAAAAGGAGAAAAGCAGAGAGAATGAAGCCACGTCTGCTGGGATTAAAAGATACCAACTTTCCTTGGAAATCTCTAGGGTTTTGATAGCTGCTTAGGAGATAGCGGTGGAGCTGCAGAATACCAAAGATACAGCAACCAGGGGAAAAATTGAACAAAGACAGTTCTCCACAGATGAGCAACTACTGAACTCACACCAGATTTCTTAGCTGGACATAGTGCGTCACACCTGTGAATCTGAGTCAGCCTGGGCTGTAACAAGCGACCCTGTCCAAAGCAACCATGGGTGACAGTCTGTCATGGAAGAAATGCCCGAAAGTACTGAGAGAAATAACTTAACTTAGAAATGTACATGTAGCTGAATCATCAAACTAAGACAGAAACATTACCAACAGAGATGGAGAAAAGATGTAATTCATGCCAGGCATAGTGGTGCCAGCTGGAAATCCCAGCACTTGGGAGGCAGAAGATAAGGAGTTCAAGGGTTACATAGTGAGTGGGAGACCAGATAAGCTATATGACACCCGAGCGGGGGGGAGGAGGGGAGCTAAGGTAAAGGAACAATAAATGAGTAACTATACGCTCACTGCTTAGGCCGATTCTGACGGCATACTCAGTGCACACCACTTTACTCTCTTGTAGTCTACCCAAGCCTGCATTCAGCCGCCTGCTGGCAACACAGGATGCATGTCTGAGAGACAGACGTTCGTCACTTTACTCTGATTCCATTTCCATATAATTAGCACTGAACATGGATTATCAAAATAAGTAGCTTCCCTAGAACAGTCCTTAAATTATATTCCAAGTCATTAGGGCTGCAAAGGGTCATTCTAATTCCTAAAGCATGTAGCATTCTCCAAAACAATTAGCTGAACGACTAGGATGTGTAATAATACACAGGCCTAGCACCACCCTAGTTGAGTTGTTTTCTGTTCTCTGCATCCAAAAGAGCCTAACACCAATCTCTAAGACAGATAAGTTATAAAAGTGGAACAAACACTGGGACATAATGAACAAGACAGCAGTATCCCTTTTCTTGGCCTGAAACAAAAAGGACCACACACGGAGTTACAAAACTGACTGAAAACATAAACACCTACTCATGTCTATCAAAGGAAGATAATATGAGGAAGCCAAACACAGACATGTGCTTGTATCAAAATTAGGCAGTGAGTCATGTCAATGTTTGTGTTGTGTCATTCCCATAGTTTTCTCTTTTTTTTGTTTTGAATGAGCTATACATTTTTCTCCACACTTTATTGCTTACTTTCTTTTTTTTTTAATTTATTTTTTTTTCATTCCCATAGTTTTCATGTGCTTCTTGACATCCATCTAAATGACTACAAAACTGGATTATGTAATAGGACACAATCTTAAATATTAACTTTACACTTACAGACTAATGAAATTTGCTTCAACTGAAAACAAATACTTCTCTTAAATGCACACATGTTGGTAGAGGCCGCTCATTCATTCCCAGCTGCCCAGACTCGAAATAATCACTCAGAAAACTGTATTATTTACAACATTGCTTGGCCAATGATTCTAGTGTATTCCTAGCAAGCTCTTACATCTTACATTAACCCATTTCTATTATTTTCTATTTTACCATAAGACTCGTAGCCTACCAAGCAAGGTTCCAGTTGGTGGCTTGCATCTTTCTCCTCTGGCGGCTACATGCTTCTCATTGACTCCACCTTCTTTCTCCCAGCATTCAGTTTAGGTTTCCCACCTAGGTCTACTATGCCCTACCACAGGCCAAAGAAGCTTCTTTATTCATTAATCAATAAAAGTAAAACATAGAAGGATCTCCCACAAAACACACACACACACATACACATGTATGTCCACACTTAAGCAAAGGTGGAATTTATTAAATAAAGGTTTTAGAAAGGATGGAGAGACAGCTCAGCAATTAAGACTGGCTGATCTTCCAGAGAACCTGTTCGTTTCCCAGCAGCCATGTGGCAACTCACAACCATCTGTAACTCCAGTTCCAGGTGGTCTAATGCTTTCATGCGGCCTCCACGGGTACCAAAGATATGCAGTACACATACATTCATGCAGGCAAACACTCAGGCACATAAATAAAATAAAAAAGAAACTTTTAAAATGCAGTTTGACACTCCATAGGATAAAGGAGTAAGTAGTATGATCTAGGTGTTTATCTGACTAGTTTTTTCTCTGCTTTGTTTTTATTTCTAAATCTTCCTCCTGGGGAGTTGGAGAGATGGCTCAGTGGTTTAAGAGCACTGGCTGCTCTTCACATAGTCCAGCCTGACCTTGAATTGGCTATGTAGTGCAGGCTAGCTTTCAAAGCCTGATTATCTTCCTCTACTATGAAGTGCTGAGATTACAGGTGTGAGTATTCAACCCCAATACCCTTCCCACTCTAAATAGCCTATTTTTTGTTAGTTTTTTGTTTTGGGGGGACAGGGTCTCCCTAAACACAAATATACAACATAACAAAACAGGGTCTCACTAAACACAAACACACTAAACAAATATACAAAACTCTGGTTGTATTGGAATTCATTATGTAGACCAGGCAGGCTTTGAATTCACAGAGATTCACATGCCTTTGCCTCCCAAGTGCTGGAATTAGAGGCACAAGCCACTATGCCTGGCTCTAAAACTTCCTGAGAGTTATCCAACGTTAGTGAATCTAGTGGACTCTGCCTCTCTGAAGACACTGTGATTCCATTTGAGCAAGCTGGAAGTTTAGTTTTCCAACCAACTAACCAAATTTCAGCATTCAATTCTTTTTTTTTTTAAATATTTATTTATTTATTATGTATACAATATTCTGTCTGTATGCCTGAAGGCCAGAAGAGGGTGCCAGACCTCTTTACAGATGGTTGTGAGCCACCATGTGGTTGCTGGGAATTGAACTCAGGACCTTTGGAAGAGCAGGCAATGCTCTTAAACACTGAGCCATCTCTCCAGCCCCTCGGCATTCAATTCTTAAATCCTAGTTAAGTATTACTGTGACCTTAAAGAAACTATCAATTCTGAAGTAATGAGTTTTGATTGAATTTACTTTTTAAAAACCACTAGGATTTTTCTCCCCCAGTCAAGAGTTTCTTTGTGTAGTCCTGGCTATCCTCGAACTCACAGAGATTCACCCTCCTCTCTGCCTCTGGAGTGCTGAGACTAAAGGAATGTGTCACCACTATCTGGCAAAAACCATTTGGATTTTAATTGTGTTGTAGAAGTATAGTAACAAACATTTGGATGTTTATAGACATTATTTCCACTCTAGCAGATAAATTCAATAAATGTCATATCCCCACTCCAAAAAATAAAAAAGGAAAAAAGAAAAGCTAATCCTATTTCAATGTCACATTATTAATCCCACAGTTAATGCTTGTAAAACATACCCTTAGGAGAGATGGCTCGGGGGTTAATTGCACTGTCTGCTCTTCCTGAGGACCCAGGTTCGTTCCCAGCACCCAGATATCTGTTAGCAATTGTCTGCACTTCTGTTCCTATGGAACCAACACCTCACACAGACATACACATAGACAAAACACCAATGCACATAAAATGCAAGTAAATAATTTAACAAAGAACTCATTCTACTCATTCTATACCAGATGAAGACAACACTTTTAAGTATTAATCTAACACAAAGAAGCGTCTTCTACCAGACTACCCAATACTATTTGAGGGTTATAGAACAGAACACTAAATTTAGCTGGCAATGACCCAAAATTTCCTCTGGGAAACATAATTTTTTGTTGTTTGTTTTATTGGACAGGTTCTTACAATGTAGACCAGGCTAGCCATGAACTGACAGAGCTCTGCCTGGAAATGAAATTTTAACCATAAGGAAGACAAAATAGCCAGTTAACACGCCTTGTCACAAGTGAATCGGTCCCGTTTATTAGGTTCATAGAAAACATCTACCTGTCTAAAACTCACAGGGAAAAGTGGCCGTATTTGAAAACAGCTACAAGGATCAAAGAAGAGCACAAGATGGTGATGAGCAGAGTCACAGAGCACACCAAAGAGGTGTGGATCGTCAGTCCCACTGGAACTTGGAGGGTCACATTCTTACGGATCTGTGGGGAGAGGGAAAGAGAAAATCAGAGGCGTTGAATAACTCTAGGTGCTCATCTACATCACGCTCCTCCCAACCAAGGCTAGAACTTCTCACAAGAGGGGCAGAAAGAATGGAAGAGCCAGAAGGTATGGAAGGCCGCTGTGAAATGCATAGTTCTGGACATGACATGGCTGTTGTCTGTATGGGCTCACAGAAGCTGGAGTTACATGCACAAGACATGTGTAAGATCAAGTCAATCAAAACTCCAGCTCGGTTGGGGGCCTCTGAGGCTCCACAGCTAGTGGAGGAGCTACAGCAGTTGATGGCTGCTAAGGGAGGAAGAGTTAGTCTCCTTTGGGGACATGTCACTGGCAGGCTGCTCATGCCCCTGTGGATGGCCACACACCCATGTGTACGTGGACAGCACTGACCAGGTTCATTAGGTTATACATAGTTTTTAAAAAGAGGACATGAACGTGGGAGGGTGTGTGGCACTAGGAGGAGTAATGGTTGATAGATATTATCAATATACACTGCATAAAGTTTTTGTTTTGTTTAGTTTTTTTTTGCCTTTCAAGACAGGGTTTCTCTGTATAACAGCCCTAGCTATCCTAGAACTGGCTCTGCAGACCAGGCTGGCTTCAAACTCAAGAGATCTGCCTGTCTCTGTCTCCTAAGTGCTGGGATTAAAGGCTTGCTCCACCACCACCCATCTTTGTTTTCTTTTTTAAAAGACTATTTTTTTATTCTTAAAAGTTTTCTTTTCTTAGCCAGGTGTGGCGACCCATGTCTTTAATCCCAAAACTTAGGAGGCAAAGACAGGCAGATCTCTTGAATTTGAAGCTAGCCTGATCTATAGAACAAATTCCAGGACAGCCAGGGTACACAGAGAAAACCTGTCTCAAAAAACCAGAAAAAGAAAAATTAGAGTCACTTAAATGTACATCTTATGGTGACCGCACCGTTTCTTTGATTCTCTAACTCAAAAGTTTGTATTAATTCTAACTACCTTTTCTTAAGAGACAGGGTCTTGGGCTGACAAGATAGTTCAGTGGGCAAAAGCACTCACTTGCTATCCAAGTCTGATGTCTTAGGTCTGATTTCCCAAACCCACAGTGAAAGGAACCCTTGTTGTGCAGTGGTGGCTATGCCAAGACTTTAACCAACACTTAGGAGGCAGAGGCATGAGGATCTGAGTTCAAGGCCAGCCTGGTCTATGGAGCAAGTTCCAGGACAGCCAAGGCTACACAGAGAAACCCTGTCCAAGGACAAAAAAAAAAAAAGAAAGAAAGAAAGAAAGAAAGAAAGAAAGAAAAAGAAAAGAAAAGAAAGACTGGATAGGAGGAGAAAACTAACTCCTAAAAGTGTACTCTGACCTCTACATATACACATACACACACACCACTAATAATAAATAACAAGGAAAATTAAAAAGAGAGAAAGAGAGAAGGATCTAACCTCAAATTCCCTATGTCATCAAGGCTGGCCTGGGGCTCATATTCCTTATGCTTTAACCTCCTGAGTACTGGGAATACACACATATTATATCATACTTTCACTTAAATTTTTAATTTTTCTATGTTGGGGTTCGAACCCAAGGTCTTCCACTTGATAGGCAAGCACTCTTCCACTAACCTACATTCTGGGTCCTCCTTTCCTAAAAAATGGTATATTCCTTTATGGTTTTGTTATTTTAGTTTGAAGCAGGGTTTCACACAGCATAGACTGGCTGCGAATCACTATGTAGGATGGCCTTCCTGCTGAAGGAAAAATGAATGCATCTGCAGGTTTTCTTTACACCTTTACAAAGTATCCAAGTAACACATATACTCTGAACTAAGGAGGCATGGGACTCACTCCCCACCAGCTCCCAATTCAAATGACACTGACTGTACTCACTGTGATCATCAGTAACAAAGAATCTCAAAACAACACAGGTGCTCTGTATGAGAATACAGCACACTAACCTTTCAACACAGCAGAGACTGAAGTGAGACAGTTATTTAAAAGCAGCAGAAAGCTTCTTACTGATTTATACTGCATGTTCTTCCACCGGCACATCTCCTCACTGTTCAAAGCACAAGGAGCTGCTACTTCTGACTGACCCCAGCATTTCAAAACAGGGAACTCTGAAAAAAGGGGTAAAAACAAGACGTCAGAAACCTCATCTTTGGATTCAAGGCTACAGCTTGCCTTGCACTTCATCAGGAACCGTTCATGCTGGGATATGAGAATTCAGATATCTCTACACACAGTGTAGATGGCTTGGACCCACCTGTAGATAGAGACTGCACTTTATTTCTCAACTGCCTAGACTCAAATAATCCCACAGAAACTATGTTAATTACAACACTGTCTGGCCAATAGTTTAGGTGTATTCCTGGCTAGCTCTTACAGCTTAAATTAACCCATTTCTATTAATCTGTATATTGTCACAAGGCTGTGGCCTACAGATAAGGTTTTCTGGTGTCTTTCTCCTTTGGCAGCTACATGGCATCTCCTTGACTCCACCTACTCTTTCTCTTTCTCTCTCTCTCTCTCTCTCTCTCTCTCTCTCTCTCTCTCTCTC
>NW_026067991.1:1774075-1779776 GCF_014885135.2 Alexandromys fortis
GAGCATCAAAGAGGCTCCTTATGGAGTTTGTTAGCCATTTGGGAAAGAAACTGCTCTTGCCAAGACTGCTTGATGTTATGCTATATGAACTGGACATACAGAATCTACAGAAAAATGACTGCTGAAGTTGCCTAAAGAAGGTGAGACAGTCCTTCAGGGTTCCCGCTTCATGAAAGAGTCTGCCAGACATTCTGCAGGACACAGAAGAAAGTGACTGACAAACTGTCAATAAAGATGGAACTGTCTTTGAAATTTCCTGCTTCATGGAAAAGTCTGCCAGATACTATGGGCCTGTAGACTAAAAATGGATACTCCAATGTTACAGAAGAACTTTGGGTGACTGTTCAGGCAACAAGATGTCTCTGTCAATCTTACAGTTTTGGAAGTTGCTTACAATGCACTTCCTGTTTACTTAGGTAACATTATATCCTTCTGAAGTCTTGATGGAGTTGAAGAACAGATAGTCATAATTATAGTTTTCCTTAGTTATGATAAAAGATAAAATAGATATAAATATTGTAACTGTAATTCTTGTTTGATACCTGTTTTGTTATATGTAATTTTACTATGTTAAATTTAGACAGAAAAGGGGAGGTGATGTGGGATTCCCCTCTCAATGCTGTGAATATGTTTTATTGACATTCATTAATAAAGAAGTTCCTTTTGGCCAATGGCTTAACAGAGTAAAGCCAGGTGGAAAATCTAAATAGAGATGAAGAAAGAGAGCAGGCAGAGTCAGAGAGAAGCCATGGGCTGCCGCAGGAGACAGATGCGGGATGGTAGCTTACTGGTAGGCTACAAGCACATGGCAATATACAGATTAATAGAAATGGGTTAATTTAAGACATAAGAGTTAGCCAGGAATATGACTAAGCTGTTGGCCAAGCAGTGTCGTAATTAATTCAGTTTCTGTGTGATTACTTCGGGTTTGGGAGGCCAGGAAACAAAGGAGCAATCTCTGACTACATGGAGTCAATCCCAGGAAATAAGCATTTTACATGAGTGCAAATAGAAAGGCCCAAACCGTAAGAAAGAAACCTTCAGATCAATGGGCCTTCCAAAAGAATCTTAAGGAAAAGAGGGAGACAGGAGAGAAACAGCAAAACTAAAGAAATTTAATAGAAATAACATTTTTTGTTGCTGTTGTTATGGACAAGACTAAAACTATAGTATTTAAGTCTCCTGCTCACAAACAGGTGGTGGTGTCACACCTTTAATCCTAGCACTCGAGAGGAAGAGGCAGGTGGACCTCTTGAGTTTGAAGCCAGCCTGGTCTACACAGTGAGTTTTAGGACAGTCAGGATACACAAAGAAACCCTGTCTCGAAATGCCCCCCAAAAGATTCATATCCTTTCAGGAAGTGAGGATCGGGGAGGGGGAGAAGGCGCAGAGGTTAAGAGCACTTCTTGCCCTTCCAGAGAACCTGTGTTGGTCCCCAGCATGCACAGTGGGTGAATCACAACTGCCTTTAACTCAGCTCTAGGAGATTGGACACCTGCTTCTGGCCTCTCCAGGCACTGTACTCCCAGGTTCACATACCCACAAATAGACACCCAAATATACACAGAGTCTTAAAAATCATAAAATAAAAGCGGAAGTGACTGATAAAGTCAGTAAAATGAGTTAGTCTTAGAAAGGAAAGAGGACACTATGATAGGGACAGAACACATGGGACAGCTCTGAGAGCAGGTGGAAAAGTCCTGTTTCTCCTTTAAAATGCTTTATTACAGTTAGTGTGTGCATGTGTGTGTACGTGTGCACCTAGCACACACGTGGAGGTCAGAGAACTTGCAGGAGTTGGGCTCTCCTTCATTATGCATATAGCTGGTCAGGCCTAGCAATAAGATCCTTCACCTTCCAAGCCGTTTTCAGGCCTGTAGTTTTATTTTCTGGCCTAGGTGGAACTTATAGGTATCCATCTCACAACAATTCACTACAAGTTAATAAAGGAAGACGTGTTTGCCATTCTGTCCTCGACTAAGGCCCGCCACCACACCTTTAGTCTTAATTCTACCCCTCACCTTGGTCACAGTACATCAGTAGGTCTGGGTTGTTGATCACAATCAGGGTGTCTCCATCCTTCCTATGGGGCCGGTGATAGCGATAGTGCACAGGCAAAGAGGCCTGGAAACAGTCGATGCACTGTGCGTCTTGTCGTGCGTAAATGAGGACCGCAGACTCTTTGGACAAATAGTTGGGAGCTTCTATATTAAAACTTTCTGATAGCATCACTGCCTGTGGAAGAGAAAACAAATATTAATCAAGAAGAAAATACTAATGAAGAAAAATAAAGAAGACAAAGGTAAAACCTGAAGACTGCTGTACAGATAGGCAGAAACATCAAGTGTATTCCTGTTACAGGCCATTTCCACTCCATTTCCACCTCACTTGCATGTAGAAAACACAGGATATGATCCGCAAATAATAGAAGCAAACGGGGGAACAACTATGACAAAACCGTTTAACTTGTGTTAGGTTGAAATGCCTGGTATCATCCTGGCCATTTCCTGTTCTTCGGTGAGGTAAACGGTAGTGAGTAAGCCAGAGCACCGCAGGCAGGAAGCCAGGCAAAGGTCAGCAACTTTCTAGAGTGGGTATACAATGGAAATGTGAAAAACAATTTTATTTTTGTAGTGCTGGGGCTCAAAACCAGGACTTTATACACTCTAGGCAAGGGATCTACCACTGAACAACACTTACCAACCTCAAACAAATTGCGTGCACACACATACACACACAGACACACTGTCTCAATGTGTAGCTAAGGCTAGTTTTGACCTTACTCTGCAGCTCAGGCTGGCCACAAAATTGCAAATCTCCTGCCTTGCCCTACCCAAGGGCTAAAACTATACTATACTTACATCATTCCCAACCAGCAAAGCTCTGGGGGATGCTCCATAGACAGAAGGACTCGCCATGCAAGTCTGAGCATCTGACTTCAAACTCTGGAATACATGCTGGAAGGAGAGAACTGCCGCCCAGAGGTTTTCCACCAGGCTAAAGCGATGGCTCAGTGGTTAGGACTACATGCTTCTCTGTCTTCTAGACCAGCAATGGAAAGTACGTTGGATAGCTCAAAAACACCTGGGAACCCTAGTTCCAAACGATCTGACATCCTCTTCTTGACTCTGTGGACACCCATGTGCACAAACACTCACACAGACACATATGTAAATATAAATAATAAAAATATAAACAAATCTTTAAAAAAAAGTTGTCCTCAGATCTGTATGTGTGCACGGCATGCACACTGGCACACAACACTAAATAAAATAGGAGCTGGAGAGACAGACGGCTCAGTGAGTGGTGAAGAGCTCTTACGGTGGACATGAGTTTGGTTCACAGCACCCACGTCGGTCAGCTCATAACTGCCTGTAACTCCACCTACAGGAGATCTAATTCCTCTTCTGGTCCCCACAGGCATCCACACATACAAGCACATGTCCATACAACACACACATATGTATACACAACTAAAATTAAAATAAAAATTATGTGTTTTTTTAAAAGTACTAAGAGCACATGGTGGCACAAGCCTTTAATTCCAGCACCTGGAGGCAGAAACAGGTGAATTTGTATGAGTTCAAGGCTAGCCTGGTCTACATTGTGAGTCCCAGGCCTGCCAGGGATACATAGTGAGACCTTGTCTTAAAAAAACAAAAGCAGGGGCTGGAGAGATGGCTCAGTGGTTAAGAGCACTGGCTGCTCTTCCAAAGGTCCTGAGTTCAATTCCCAGCAACCACATGGTGGCTCACAACCATCTATAAGGAGATCTGGCGCCCTCCTCCTGGGTATACATGGAACGTTGTATACATAATAACTAAATAAATCTTTTAAAAAAATAAATAAAAGCAAACAAAAATTAAGTGTGTTAGAACTATTTCAAAATAACTATCCCAAGTCAGACATGGTGGCACACACCTATAATCCCAGCACTTAGAAAGCTGGAGTCCTTTTTGTCTGTGTGTGAGTATACACGCACATGTGCACACACACACACACACTCAAATAACATCCATGTGCAAATTTGCGTATCAACAGAACAGCCTCAGGTGCCAGTCCTTGCCTTCCAACTTATTTGGGACACTGCTATGCAAGCCTAGCTAACTCGTGAGTTTCTGAGTTATTACTAATTTTTTGTTTGTTTGCTTCTCGAGACAGGGCTTCTCTGTGTAGTAGCCTTGGCTGTCCTGGAACTCACTTTATAGACCAGGCTGGTCTCGAACTCACAGAGATCCACCTGCCTCTGTCTCCCAGTGCTGGGATTAACAGTGTGAGCCACCACTGCCAGACTCAGACCCATAATTATTTATCTGAGATTTTTCTTCTTTCTAATATAGTCATTTAGTGCTATGAATTTCTTCCTAAGTATCTTTAGTAGCAACCCACTAATTGTGAGGGTCTATTTTCACTTTTCTTTAATTCACTATTTTTTATTTCCCTTAGAAATATGTATTATGCTGGGCACACGCCTTTAATCCCAGCACTCAGGAGGCAGAGATGGGCGAATCTCTGTGAGTTCAAGGCCAGCCTGGTCTACAGAGCTAGTTCGAGAATATACAGAACAACCCTATCTTGAAAACAACAACAACAACAACAACAACAAAAGTAAGATGGAAAGATAGAGGAACACATCCTGTGTCAACCTGTGGCCTTCACATGTGTGTGTACAGGTGTATGCACAAATGCTAGCACACATACACACTAAAAAGAAAAACAAAAAGACAGTATGTCTTTCCTATTAACAAAGCTAAGCACTATTTATTAATCCTTAATCTTCTTAGATGCAGAGACATACACAAATACACATTAACTTTCTTAGTCACTAAACTATGAACTATACTGCTGAAAAGTATTCAGATACTTCAGGTTAGGTGGCTTAGTCCTGACAAATGTCATTCATTTGTTGAAGAACGCACCTATGCTATTACAAAAAAAAGGACTTTTAAAAACTTCAACAAAATTTAAACTACAATGTTGTCTTATCTAACATTTTACCTTAATCAAAATCATTGCACGCCTATATTAATTTCTCTTTAAAAATTCCCTAATAGCTGTACCTCTGTTATGTTTCTCTCTCGTAATGAAGCCAGCTCATATGGATCCACAAAAAGTCCTGCTGGGATGTGATGTTTAATCAAGAGCCGGCAAGTCTGTAAGTCCTCAATGCTTTCTCCAAATTTCACTTTTATTAAAAGGTCTCTGTAAGACAAGGACATTCAAAGTAAATCTCTTCACTCAGTTATTAAATAAGATAGATTAACATAACATCCATTATAGCATAGGCACTACATTTCAAACTCATTTCCCAAGAGTAGATTATCATGTCAAGTGGAATATTTACACCACAAGAGATCACCCATTGGATGGCTCATAATTCCTATCACGAGCCACAGCACAGCATTAATGTAAAAACAGATGACGATCAACAGAAAGAAAATCCAAAAGTCACACACATGTTAATATTCCAAGAAAAGAACTAATATTATTTGACAGGAAAGCGGGGTCTTTTCAACAGTGGTACTGACACTGGCTATCGACAAAGAAAAGGAGCGATGACGTCATAAATATCCACAAAAATTAGCTTAGGTCTGCAGATGGTTCCGTTAAGAGTGCTGCTCTTGCACACGACCTGAGTTCAGTTTCCAGCGCCCATGCCAGGTGGTTTACACCAGTCTGTAACTCCAGCTCCAAGGGATCA
>NW_026067991.1:1781906-1805232 GCF_014885135.2 Alexandromys fortis
TCTTCTGGCCTGTAAACATATACACAGACAAAATATTGTATACATAATAAATAAATAAATAAATATAAAAAATAAATAAAGGGGGGAGGGGGACTTCCGTTGGGATATATGATATGAGAGGATAAATGAATAATTTTTTTAAAGTTAAAAAAAATGCTGGGCAGTGGTGGTGCACGCCTTTAATCCCAGCACTTGGGAAGCAGAGGTGGGCAGAGCTCATGAGTTCGAGGCCAGCCTGGTCTACAGAGCAAGTTCCAGAA
This sequence comes from Alexandromys fortis, assembly GCF_014885135.2. NCBI lineage: Eukaryota > Metazoa > Chordata > Mammalia > Rodentia > Cricetidae > Alexandromys > Alexandromys fortis. Next base: position 1,782,167 of record NW_026067991.1, read on the forward strand.
CAGTCAGAGCTGTTACACAGAGAAACCCTGTCTCAAAAAACCAATAAAGTTTTTTTTAAAAATCCAACTAGAAATTCCTTGCTTTTGCTGAATGCTAAGGTAAGTGTAATTAAGAAGTCAAGAAGAACAGGAAACAAAAGTGACTAAGGAGCTGAAAAGTAAAACATTCCAAACTTTCATGAAAGATCAGAAAGCATTCGAGTTCTAACATCAAAACGTAAAACAGAAACACTCACAGCAGAACCCAACATGATAAAGTCTTAGACAGATTAGCCCTGAAGCAAAGAACACTGTAACTTTATAACTAAACAAAAAGCTTATAGGATCAGGATGGTAAATTAAAACCTTTACTAACAGGAGAAGAGACCAACAGTCTTTAAAGGAAGAAAAACAAAGTCTACAACTACCAAAGCTGCTTTCTGTCTTGTCATGTAATTGATGCACTGAGCTACCCTTTGATTTGATCAGCAAGAAAACCACTACCAGGTACGGCCTCTGGGGCTGGTTAGGGTTTTTGTTTAGTTTTTGTCAACATAAGTTAGGGTCTATGGGAGGAGGAAACTTCAGTTGAGACAATGCCTACATCAGATGGCTTTAACTGAGGTTTGATGTGGAAGGGCCCAGCCCACTGTGGGTGGTGCCACCCTTGGGCAGCTGGACAAGATAGCACACTGAGCAAGCCATGTGGAGCAAGTCAGTAAGCAGCATTCCTCTATGGGCTCTGCTTCAGCTCCTCAGTGATGGAGTGGAACCTGAGAGTTGTAAGATCGAATCAAACCTTTTCCTCCCCATGGTGCTTTTGATTCAAGTGTTTGATCACAGCACCAGAAACCCTAACTTAAGACATAGTTGAACCTCACACCTCCAGAATAAGGGGTTTAAACAAATATCTTTTCTTTATGCTGTTAAAAAAGAAATGGAATAGCAGGTGGACATTAAAAGTCTTTATATGGGACAGGAGAGATGGTTCAGGGATTAACAGCACTGGTTGCTCCTGCAGAGGACACAGGTCTAATTCCCAGCACCTACAAGGTGGTTCACAACCGTCCGTAACTTCAGTTCCAGGGGATCCAATGCCATCTTCTGACCTCCTTGGGCACCAAGCATGCATGTGGTACACACACACAAATATACATGCAGGCAAAATATCATAAATTAAAATGAATAAATTTAACAAAAATTTTAAATTTTAATAACAAGTCTTATAAATAACCTAATATGTGAAAGGATTTAAAGATAAACAAGAATATTATAAGGAAAAGAGAAGCATTTTTTTTTTTTTTGATTTTTCGAGACAGGGTTTCTCCTTAGCTTTTTGGTTCCTGTCCTGGAACTAACTCTTGTAGACCAAGCTGGCCTCGAACTCACAGAGATCCGCCTGCCTCTGCCTCCCGAGTGCTGGGATTAAAGGCGTGCGCCACCACCGCCCGGCTTAAAGGGAAGCATTTTTAAAAATTATTTTTTTCTGTGTGTACACATGTGTGGGCATGCACTTGCCATGGTTCACATGAAAAGGTCAGAGGACAACTTGTGGGAGCCAGTTATCTCCTCCACATCAGTCCTAGGACCCAAACTCAGGTCATCAGGCTTGGTGGCACGCACCTTTACCCACTAAGCCATTTAACAGCCCAACTTTGTTTTTAATTTTTAAAGACTTGATTTATGTAAATTCAAATTACATAAAATAAAATTTCTAAATGTATGATTAGAAGCAATTAAACATTGACTAATAAAAGATGGTTTGGAGGAAGCCACAGAAAACAACTGGAGCATAAAAAGGAGAAAAACAAACAAAAGACTGGCAGGGAAGAAGGAACTGAAGCAGTGAACTCAAAATAAAGCACACAATCTAGGAACCGTTTCAATGGTGCCCGGGAAAGACAGGGCAGGGAACAGAGACATATGGCCCCAAACTGTTCAGATTTCATGAGAATTATGATTCCTTAAGCCCAAGAAACTTAGCAACCCTCAGGCAGGGAAAACACAGACAAAACCACACCAAGGCATGTTACTGTACAGTCAGTCACTAGAGACAAAGATATCAAAACAAAAGTTCATACAATATAGAGAACAACAAAGACAAGAATAAGCCAGAAGAGAAAGTCTGGAATTAGCTATCGGGAACAAAATTCTACAAAAAGAAAATAACATGCAAAGTACACTTGATCATAAACAGAATGCTGAGAAATGACTTTTTTTTTAAAGAAAAGATAATTGATAATAAAAATAAAAACAAAGTCAGTCAGGAATCATGGTATACACCTATAATCCCAGCAAGTTGGAATGCTGAGTCAGAAGGATTATTTTAAGCTCCAAGCCAACATGGGCTATACAGCAATACTTTGTCTCAAGAAAGAAAAAGATAGGCGGTAGTGGCGCACGCCTTTAAGCCCAGCACTTGGAAGGCAGAGGCAGGCGGATCTCTGAGTTTTGAGGTCAGCCTGGTCTACAGAGTGAGTTCCTGGACAGCCAGGGTACACAGTGAAACCCTGTCTCAAAAAAGCAAAAACAAAAACAAAAAGAAGAAAAAGAAAGAAAATAATAACAATAATAATAATAACAAGTCAGGTTTGGTGGCACAAACCTGTAATCCCAGTACTTGAATGAGCAGGAGGATTAGAAGTTTGAGGTTATCCCAAACTACTTAGCAAAGTGGAGACCAGCCTGGACTTTATGAGATCTTGTCTCAAAACAAACAAAAATGAAAACAATTTTTCAGTTTATCCATATTTCAACTATCAATTTCTTGCTGTAAATTATGAGCCAGTATTTGAATATAACTAGAAATCAGTGGGCAACTTACCTGTGGAAACCATCTTTCAAGAATTCTTGCCTCAAAATGATTTCAGAACAAGTGGCCCTTATACCTATAAAGATCAAGACATTAAAAATGAAAATAAGCATATTAAAAGAACTATTAAATAATTAGAAAATAACTACTAGAAAAAGCTTCACTTGTTAGAAAAATCTAATCATCTAACGGAAAGATAAAAATTTTAAATGTAAGCAGTTTGAGCTCCACATAAATCTATTACATATAAACCTATCATGGAGGTTGAGAATGTCTGGTTTCAGATCCTAGTCCACCACTTAACAGCTGTGTCTTTGAGTGAGAGTTCTTCTCTGAGGTTGTCCATCCTCCTAGCTCACCAAACCTCATCAGAGACATAACAGCACCCTCTGTATTCCCTGGTCCATGCCTACACATCTTGGAAGATTGGACACTCATTCTTTGTGAAGATGTTCGGAGAGTTAAAGGGGGGAAAAAAAAGGCAAGAAAAGGAGAGGCCCCTGAAGATTCAAAGAGTTCATTTACAAACGCGGGGTAAACAGAAGTCTTCATAAACTGATTCCATGCATATTTTGGATATTAAAACTATTACTCAATGGGTAAAAATTCAAGACTGGTGAGACCCTGTGTCAAAAATAAAAAAATAACAAAAAGCAAAAAGGAAAAAAGACATTAAATATTCAGTTGTCAGATCCCTTGCTATAAAACTTTGAGAAGAAATGTGTGGGAAGGACAGTAAGGGAGTGTGAATCACTGCAATAAACCTGTTCCACAGGAACTTGAAGAAAGCACGTGAAGCCAGGAGAGTAAGACTTGGAAGATTCTTTTTTTGTTTGTTTGTTTGTTTTTTGTTTTTCGAGACAGGGTTTCTCTGTGGCTTTGGAGCCTGTCCTGGAACTAGCTCTGTAGACCAGGCTGGTCTCGAACTCTCAGAGATCCGCCTGCCTCTGCCTCCCGAGTGCTGGGATTAAAGGCGTGCGCTACCATCGCCCGGCTGACTTGGAAGATTCTTGAGGGTCCCTACCAACCCTATGAAAGGGAGTCAAGAGTTGCTGGGGACAAACCGCAGAAAGAGATAGGGGGAAAACCAGACGCTGGGGCTGTGGAGCTGCCTACAAGCTGCTTAGCGAGCTCCAGGGTTGCAGTTTCGGGGTGGGGGCGTCACCCATGTTGGGGTGGGCTTTCTAGTGAAGCAGCTTCTTTTGCGTTATCCCTGCTCCTTGTAACTCCTCGCCCACATTTCCACTGGTAACGCCAATAAAAAATTCATTGGTCCATCAAATTGGATACTGGTACAAAGGTTACCTTTCTGGATGAATGTGCTCTCTCTCTCTCTCTCTCTCTCTCTCTCTCTCTCTCTCTCTCTCTCTCTCTCTCTCTCTCTCTCTCTCTCGTGTGTGTGTGTGTGTGTGTGTTGTATCTCCAGAGAAGTCTGTCACGCATCACACTACCTCACCCCTTCTCCTTTACATACAGTTTGGGCATTCATTCTCACACTTCCCGGGACTCGAAGGGTTCCCTGGCCTCTCAGCCTGCAGAAAGCAGCTTCGGGGGTACCAAAGCATCCCAACACGCTTCGTGGCTGGACTTGTTTAGTACTTTTGCTACAGTGTGGTCAGTCCGCCTCGGAAGGACAAAGCCCGGCTCCGATGTCCAGGATGGAACACCGCGCAAAGATCACGGGGAGGGCAGGGGCGCACGCGGCCTTTGTTGCTAACCTCCTCCCGGCCCTGGTACCCGTAACACCGCGGGTGCTCCCCACCCGCGCCCACGCCCCGGGCCCTTACCCGAGCTGAAGGGGGCGTCGCTGATGTCAGCGGCGAGCCTGCCGACCAGCCCAGCCGCCCAGAGGAGCAGCCAGGCCACAGCGTCGGCAGCCAGGACGCCGGAGCGGAGAGCCGACGCCCGAGAGGGGCGCGCGGGAAGAGCTGCGGTCGCGGAGGCAGGCTGTACTCCCACCGGCCCCGGTGACTGGGACGGAGCGCTCCGTGCGCAAACGTCCTTGAACCCACCGAGCGCTCCCACGGGGCTGCTCAGAATCCCTGGAACTCTACCCCTGTAACTCTAAGTTCCCGAGAGGACCGCATTTGACTCCGCCCCTTGCCGTCCCAGCCGGGGCGGGGCGAGAAGCTGCGCAAGCGCTGTCTTCGTGCCCGCGCTGTTGCCTTGGAAACCATCCTAAGGGGGCGCCCGACCGGCCTCTAGACCAAGTACGGTCTCTGGATCACACTTGCAGAGCTCTGGCCGGCTTCCTGTCCACAGCCGGGTCAGTGTGGGCTAGGCCTCCTGCCTCTGAGCTCACCCCATGGTTACCCACGTAGGGTATGGCTGTCGCTTCTTCCTGCAGCGCCAAGTTCCGCTCCACCTCAAAGTCGATATAATGAGTCCTCTGTGCAATGCGGTTGGATGGAAACGACCCTCTCACTGCTGTTCAGATGTGCACTTCCTGTACTTCTTCAAGGGTAAGAAGGGTCGCCTTGCACTAGTGAGGACATCAGGAGGAAATCCGTACCCTCTTAGGTGCTGTGAGGGGCAGTCGTTGATCCTGGGAAGAAAAGTACACATGCGGCCAAGGACAGTTAGGGAAACAAGCTGTCACTCCTCCCAATTCTGGGACGCATTAGCGGTTTTGGAGAGTGCTAGTGCTGACCAGGCATGAGATCTCGGGGTGGGAACGGGTGTAATATAACACTACAAGCCTGCAGTTAAGAAATAGGGACAGCCAGGTTAGTCCCAGCTCCTGGGAGGCAGAGGCAGGCGGGTTTCTGTGAATTAAGGCCAGCCTGGTCTACAAGAGCTAGTTTCCAGGACAGCTAGGGCTAGACAGAGAAATCCTGTCCCTAAAAATAAATTCAAAAAGGAAAACTCTATAGCGAACGCCCTACATTATCGTCAGTTGTATTGACAAGTGTGGTCATCTGTTATAATGTGTTTAGTAGTCGTTTTAGGAAGTACACTAACATCATACTTTAATGAGGTGACCTGGGAGTAGTGCCTAGCCACTGGCTCAGATCAAAGGCAGGGCACAGCAGTCTGAAAAGCAGCTTTTTATTATGCCTACTCTCAGAGGAATACAAATTCTCACCTCTAACAGCAGAGGTAAGACTAGGTCCTGTATGACAAGTCTACTTGGCAAGCATAAAACATAAAGATGGAAGTTAGGTGAATATTTCATGTTTACTTTCTTTCTTTTGTCCCTATTTTTCTGTAATGAACCAGTACAAATACTGTCAACTTCTTAAATAATGTGCCTGTAATTGTTCTCCAGCAGAACTAAGTTACAGCTCCTGGGCCTTGAGCGGCTCCATTCCTGCAATGGCTGATCTTACTGCTGTTGGACCAGGGTACAAGAGCCCTAAGCCCTCCAGGCCTGGAAGCCCCCCTGAAACTCTTCGGCACCTAGGCCTCATAACTACTATTTCTGCTTCAGTTGCTTTCTTAGGGTTTCTATTGCTGTGAAGAAACACCATGACCACAGCAACTCTTTTTATTTTATTTTATTTTATTTTATTGGATTTTCGAGACAGGGTTTCTCTGTAGCTTTTTGTTCCTGTGCTGGAACTAGCTCTTGTAGACCAGGCTGGCCTCGAACTCACAGAGATCCGCCTGCCTCTGTGCTTTAATCCTGAGTGCTGGGATTAAAGGCGTGCGCCACCACCGCCCGGCTGACCACAGCAACTCTTATAAAGAAAACATTTAATTAGGCTTACAGTTATCGTCACGATAAGACATGGTGGTGTGCAGGCAGATGTGGTTCTGAAGAAGGAGCTGAGAGTCCTACATCTTGATCCTCAGATAGGAGGAAGAGATCTGTGACACCTCCTCCAGCAAGGCCACACCTCCTCCAACAAGGCCACACCTCCTCCAGCAAGACCACAACTCCTCCAGCAAGGCCACACTTCCTAAGAGTGCCACTCCCGATAGGGGCCATTTTTATTCAGACCACCACAGGTACTCTTGGAACCTTCAGTTACCTTCGTGGGGCTGTGACTGCTGCTACCAGGATGGAGGCTGCTCCCAGTGTGCCAGTTTTACCATGTCTTCTTGGGGTTGAGAGCTCAGTCTGGTCTGCTAGTTCTAAAGATCAAAAGCGGGAAAGAAAAGACCGAGGCCCGTTTGCAAAGCCTTTGAATGAGCCTAATGTTGTAACATGGAGCACTTGGAGCAGAACGAAGAGGGTGTATCGCAGGTGACTCCAGAAGTGAGCGGCCAGATGGGTGCTAGGCAAGGATGCTTGCACCGAGGATGTTTACACAGTCCTTCATGCAAGTGGATGTCGTGATCTGCATCCCAGAGCGGCTGCTGAGCCATCGGGATCACTGCACACTGGCACTGTGAACCTAGGGTTACTAATGCTCAGTGAGGCTGTGCCCAGCGTGTGCCTTCCAAGGCCTGTGCCTGCCTGCTGGAGAACTCACTTTGGCTGTGGTTCTCTGGCATCCTCAGAGAAACAGGAAGGAAGGAAGGAAGGAAGGAAGGAAGGAAGGAAGGAAGGAAGGAAGGAAGGAAGGAAGGAAGGAAGGAAGGAAGGAAGGAAGGAAGGAAAGAAAGAAAGCTGGGTCTGCCCAGTGAAGGGGCTGCTGACAGGTCCCCGCTCCAGGCCCTCGGTGTAAGAGAAGGACCTGTGAAGCCACTGCCCTACATGGTCTGAATCATTCACAGAAAGAAGCCACACAGAGCTAACAATCTGAGTAACAGTTAACAGTGCTTAATATTATTTCACAATGTGTAACAGCGCTCAGCTCCTGCCCCAGGATAATATATAGAAACCTTTGTTTATATGAATGCATAGCATTAAATAAGTATTACCCTTCTTGTGTTGCAGATATGTGCTAAGAGCTAAATGAAAATGGACACACTCTTGCCTCCCTAGAACAAGGAGACTAACAGGGACCATAGATGGTAAGTAATGGTTTTTAAAATAACCTTTTTTGTTGTTGTTGTTTTTTCAAGACAGGGTTTCTCTACCTAGCTGTCCTGGAACTCGCTCTGCAGACCAAGCTGGGCTTGAACTCACAGAGATCTGCCTGCCTCTGCTACCCGAGTGCTGGGATTAAAGGTGTGCACCACCATCTCCCGACTGCTTAAAATAACCTCTTGATGAATAAAAGAGTTCATAAAGTACAGGGTGGGGTAGATCTGGTCTAGTGAACATCTCCGTATAAAATGTTTATTTAAAAGAAAACGTAAAAAAATAAAATAAAATAAAATAAAAAATAAAAATAAAAAAAAACATGCTGGGGAGGTAGCGTAGCTGGCAGAGTGCTTGTCTGGTATGCACGAAACCCTGGGTTCCATTTGCAGCACCCCATAGACCAAGCCTGAAGGCACATGCCTGTAATTCTAACACTGGGGGAATAGAGACAGGAGTATCACAAGTTCAAAGCCAGTCTGGGCTATATGAGAATCTGACTCAAAAACAGAAAAAGTTTAAAGACCATAATAATATTGATAGAGGGTGATTCAGGCATCCTTTAAATGAAAAATCAAAATGCTTCTGTAGGCTAGTCGGTCACCTGTTGGGCTTGCTTGAGGTTCCTGTGTAACCTCTGGTAGAATGCTGTACACTAAGGGGCCAGACCGAAGAGCATTACCTAGCTCATGTGGGAAGGACCTGCATCCCAAACAAGCAGAGATCCAACAAACGAGGCTAGCCTTGGCCAGCTGAACTTTCAAGGTGGCCCTCAAAGTCTTGAACTTTGTTAGCTGAGTGTGTAGTTCCAGGGCTGAGACTTCAGTCAGATCCGCTGAGGAGAAGGAGAAAGCAGATTTATGCAATATCGACCTCAATTTGGGTTTTCTTTTTCTGAAACTTGTTCCACAGCTATCCCGTCTTTCTCAGAGTTCCTCCAGTTCACACTGAATTGTATGTCAACATGAAATGTGTTGCCAAGAAATGTGGAATTAGATTCCAGCCCCCGGCTATCGTCTTAATTTACGACAATGAGACCGAGGGAAAGAGCCGCCAGCGCATTATGCCAGTCCGAAACTTCTCGAAGTTCTCAGGTACTCCTAGTTTATCCCGCCTCTTATCTTGTTTAACTTATGTATAAGTGTCTCTGTGAGTGTTCGCCATGCATGTGGGTGTCTATGGAGCCTGGAAGGAAACTAGAGTTACGAGCCTGTGAGTTGCTAAACTTGGGAACCCTGCAAGAACAGCAGGCACACCTAACCTTGGACAAGCTCTCCAGCTCTTGCCTCCTGTGATGAAGGTCATTGAGCAATAAAGAAACTGCTTGGCTGGCCCTGATAGGTTAAAGCATAGGTGGGAGGAGTAAACAGAATAGAATTCTGGGAAGAAGAGGAAGTGAGGTCAGACTCTGCCCTGCTCCTGGAGAGACCCGACAGCTCTGCTCTTTGGAGCAGAGATGCCAAGCTCTGCTCTCCCAGGCAGCTCTGACCCAGGATGGACATAGGCTAGAATCTTCCCGGTAAGCGCACCTTGGGGTGCTTACACACATCATTAGAAATGGGCTAGTCCAGGTGCGAGAATTAGACTGTAAGGGCTAGAGTTCATGGGCCAAGCAGTGTTTAAATGAATACAGTTTGTGTGTTGTTATTTCGGGCATGAGCTAGCAGTCGGCCGGGGTGCTGGGGATGCAGCCCCGCCGCTCTTATTTCAAAACTCCTGTCTTAATAAAAATAGCCTGACATAATCAGGTCTGGTGGCATATACCCATAATCCAAGTACTTTAGGAGGCCGAGGCAGGAAAATTGCAAATTCAAGCCTGGATAGCTTGAGATAACCAAAATTTGAAACAAAACTCGATGGGTTGGGAAGGGAATGTAGGTCAGTGGTAGAGCACTTACCTAACATGTAGGGAGTCCTGGATGCAGTCCCCACTGAGAGGGAGAACCGAGGGAGTGAGGAGGCAGAGAGAGACAGAGAGGGGGAGGTTTTAGTTTCAATGGAATGAGAGGTTCTTCAGAGTTAAACTTAGGTTTAAATCATGATTATCAGGGACTAGATTGTCATTCATAAACTTCAGCTTTTGTACTGGTATTTTATGTCAGCTTGACACAGGTTAGAGTCATTTAGGAAGAGGGAGTGTCAATTGAAACAATGCCCCCAACAGCTAGGTCTGTAGACAAACCTTCGGTGCATTTTCTTGATTGATGATTGATGTGGGAGGGCCCAGCTCACTGTGGGTGGTGCCAGCGGTCATGGTGGAATAAGAAAGCAGGCTGAGCAAACCAGAGGGAATCAAGCCAGTAAGCAGCACTCCTCCCTGGCCTCTGCACCAGCTCCTGCCCCCAGTTTCCTGCCCTGTTTGAGTTCCTGTCCTGACTTTCTTCAGTCATGTACTAAATGACATAGAAGTGTAATAACCCTCCAACTGCAACTTGCTTTTGGTCATGGTGTTTTATCACAGCAATAGAAGCCCTGACTAAGATTTTCCTAATGTGTACTTTTTAACAGTCAATTGATGATTTAACATTTTAGAATGGTTACATGAGTTAAATGATATACTACTGTTTAATAATACTAAATTTCCTTCTATCTCTCCCCAAATGTTTTTTATTTGTAGACAGCATTTTATTAGTGTCACATGGCTGCCTTTTAAAAACTATGTTTTTTTTTTCACCAGCTATGTATGCCTTTAATCCTAGCCACCAGGAGGCAGAGGATCTCTGAGAGTTGGGGGCCAACCCTGGTCTACATAGTGACCTCTAGGCCTACAAAGGCTACATAGTGAGACTCAGTCTCTAAAATAAGTAAAAATTATAGCATTTTTCATCCTTAGACAATTTCTTCAGTTGACAGTTTTTAACATCCCACAAAGTAATTTTTGGTTAAGGAAAGAAAGAAAGAAAGAAAGAAAGAAAGAAAGAAAGAAAGAAAGAAAGAAAGAAAGAAAGAAACCCATTTGTCTTTTTCTCTACACCAAAACTAGGTTTGTTTGCTTGTTTGTTTATTTATTTAAAATATTTCATTTGGGGGCTAGAGAGATGGTTTAGCAATTAAAAGCACTTGCTACTATTATAGCTGGGTCCAGTTCCCAGCACCCACCTGGTGGCTCACAGCCATCTTCTAACTCTAATTCCAGGTGATCTGATGCCCTCTTGTGGTCTCTCCTGGAACTGCACACACATGGTATGCATACATACATACAGGCAAACAGTCACACTGAAATTAAAGGTGTGGAATTAAAAGAATTGACACCATCAGCCGGCTCCTTTGGGTATTTTATGACACAGGAGCTCTCTATGTCACCTCCCTGATGCGGGGATAAGAAGCAATTATGAACATGCACCATCATACCATGCAGTTATGGTTTCATTTATAAGGCAGGATCTAGTAAGTAGCCCAGGCTAGCTTCAAACATTCTTTCTCCCCAGTTCTTCCAAATGCGAGGAGTGCAGGCATGTGCTCATCATGTGACAAACATTTCCTAGGGAGACACTACATATTTACGTGTTTATCTTAGATAGGGAGGCCATGACAGGTAGCATGAAGTTCAGCTTGGTGAACCAATGAGCTTTAGTGGGGTTTATAGGAATATGATGATAGTAGATCCTTACTTCCGGGAGCAGAAATGACTCACAGACAGCTGCATCACTGACATCTACCCCAGCGTGGGCGACAGCTCACAAAACTGGGAACCTGGAGTGCACAGCCTGCAGGCATCTCAGCAGGTGGGAGAGCATCCTTTTTAGTTGATTCCACTGGTCTGAGCCTCTTCTAGGCAGCTCCACTGGTTTTTGCTTCGTTTGGGCTGTTTGGCTGGTCTCCAGTCTCTTGTGTAGCTTGGCTCCTCTGAGAGTGACCCTCAGCAGTCTTTATTCTGGAGGAGGAATGGGCCTAGTGAATCTGGTCAGCTTTAGGGATTTCCTGGAGTTGTTTTAGATTGTTTAGTTTTTGTGTGAAGAAGCTTCTCTATAGAATGGAATGCTTGATTTGTTTTTAGTTTATTTATTCATTTTACATTCTAACTGAAGTTTCCCCTCCTTCCCCTTCTTCTATTCCCTCTTCCTCCACCAGATTGGTATGTTTTAATCTCAGAAAAAAATAAATAAGCTGCTATATGACAGCATGATTATACCCTACAAAACTCAATTTACTATAAAACTATAGTTCTAAAGAATAATTATTGATTTCTATAGGCCCCTTTAGGCTTGGAGCTGGTGGTCTCAGGGTTTTGGTCTATCTCAGTCTTTCCAGTATTGGTGACGAATGTGTCTGTCCATACACTTTTCTTTCCAGACTGCACCAGAGCTGCTGAGCAATTAAAGAATAACCCACGGCACAAGAGTTACCTGGAGCAGGTGTCCCTGAAGCAGCTGGAGAAGCTCTTCATTTTTTTACGAGGTTACTTGCAGGGGCAGAGCTTGGCAGAAACGATGGAACAAATTCAACGGGAAACAACCATTGACCCCGAGGAAGACCTGAACAAACTCGATGACAAGGAGCTGGCCAAAAGGAAGAGCATCATGGATGAACTTTTTGAGAAAAATCAGAAGAGAAAGGATGACCCTGGTTTTGTGTATGACATTGAAGTTGAGTTCCTGCAGGATGAGCAGCTGTCCTGCAGCTGGGACACAGAGTCAGCTGACGAGTTCTGAGACCTCCTGCTCCGCGTCCACGAAGAACAAAACTCGGTCCCAGAAAATCTGTGAACGCTAACAGACTATAAAACCAAGATACTTGCATGTGTTGCATAGGCCTATGAGAAACACAGCTTAGGAATCTCGTTAGAGATGGCAATCCAAAGGGAAGGTAACTCAGAAACTTGTAAAAAGATATTTTAATAATATTACTCGGGAAAGAGATTAGAGCCTGATTTCCGATGAAGGCTGAAAAGGTGAGAATCTGGATTACTGCGGGTAGAAAGAAGGGAAGACTTCCCTCAGCAGAAAGGGGCCGTGCATGGCCCCCGAAGGCCACAGATGTTTCTAAATGAAGCAAGGGGGGGAACACAGCATAGACATTTTGAGAACGAGTGAATAATTATAGTCCAACAAGATTGGAGTTAACCTGTGTTCATTATGTCTGCGAATTTAACCCTGGGGTAGACAAAAGCACCTGCAAATGCCTCACAGCTGCCGGTGCATGCAACGCAGCAGACGAAGGCAGTTCTGGCCCTCCACACTCAGGAAATGTACCCAGAACCACTTCCTGTGAGAGGCTGGTTTACACGGTGGGAAATCTACCCGCAAGTGAGCAATAGGTTCTGCCTGTTGAAACCTGCCCAGGAATTTAGAGATACAGTGATCTCTGTTTAACAAGGCCACCATATGCAGGTGTGTTTGCTCTTACTAGAATATTCTCTGCAATAGAAAGCATCTGTTTTCTACAAGGAAACTACTATTCACTGAGTAAAGCTGTGCCTGTGAGTCCTGAGTCTTACCAGTTTTTCTTTTCCTTTCCTTCAGTCGTGTTTTGTTTGTCAGGGTTCAGGTAAGTTAGCAGACAAAGCAACATGCTTTGTTATGGCATTTTCACAGCTGCATTCATATCGTGTGTTCCTGCTCCACCCCCACTGTGTGTCCCCTTGTCTTCTTGCTGATCCCCTTCTTCCCAAGTCACCCCCTTTTGCTTTCGTGTCCCGTGTGTGCCATTACCTTCTGCACCCCTTAAGCTCATTCCTCCCCCTTCATAGTGTCCTCTCTAGCCCCACCCATCCTGACATACATCCATACCCATATAAAAAACTAGAGTTTGGCCAGGTGGTGGTGGTGCACCCCTTTAATCCCAGCACATAAGAGACATGTGAATTTCTGTGAATTCGAGACCAGCCTGGTCTAGAGTGAGTTCCAGAACAGCCAGGGCTACAGAGAAACCTGTCTCCAACAACAATAACAAAAACCCTAGATGTTGTATAGGAGAGAAAATGCTGCCTTTGTCTTTCTAAACTTGTTTATTTTATATAACATGATGATTTCCTTTTGTCTCCATTTCCTGTAAATAAAATTACATTGTGTGTATGTATACATTTCCTTTACTAATTTCTTGATGGACATCTAGGCTGGTTGCATTTCCTAGTTGTGAATACAGCAGCAGCAGACGTGGATGTGCGAGTGTGTCTGTAGCTGTTGACTTAGGAACAGCAGACGTGGATGTGCGAGTGTGTCTGTAGTTGAAAAAAAAAAAGCAGAAGTGGATGTGCGAGTGTGTCTGTAGTTGTTGACTTAGGAGCAGACGTGGATGTGCGAGTGTGTCTGTAGTGTTGACTTAGGAACAGCAGACGTGGATGTGTGAGTGTGTCTGTAGTTGTTGACTTAGAGTCCTTTGCGTCTTCCCCTGAGAGTGTGATACCTGGGTCATTTGGTTGTCCCATTTATAGATTTTTTTCTGAGCCTTCATACAAATTTCCGCAGTGGCTGTTCCAGCTTGCATTCCCACCCTCGTGCACAAGGGCTCCTCCTTCCTCTCATTCTCAAGTTGTTCTGACTGGGCCACAAAGCAGTTCAGTGTGTGGTTCTCTAAGGGCCACAGATGGGAACACTTCTCAGTGAGTTACTAGCCATTAGTATTTCCTCTCCTGAGAACTGTTTAGTCAGTTTTTTTTGTTGATGGTATGGTTTGGGGTGGGAGTTTGTGAGTTCTCGATAGAATCTAAGGTCTTTAATAGAAGGTGATAGTTTTTAGGTATATAACGTGTAGTTGGCAAACATTAGCCCATTGTTTTTAGATTTTTTTTGTCATTGTTTGCTTTCTGTTGCTATGATAAAACACTGATCAAAACAATTTGGGGAGGAAAAGGTTTATTTCATCATATAGTTTACAGTCTACCGCAAAGGCAGAAACACTTCTAGCCAGCTTGCTCCTCCTGGCTTGCCCAGCCTGGACCACTTGCCCCGGGGTGACACCACTCATGGTGGGCTGCATACTACCATATTAACCACAATCAAAATAATGCCCCACAGACAGGCCCATAGGCCAATATGATGGATGCGATTTCCCAGTGGACGTCCCCTCCTCCCAGGTGACTCTAGGTTCTGTCAACGTGACAAAAAACAACCAGCACATTTTTTTTAAATATGTGTGTGTGTGTGTGTATATACACAGAGTTTTTTTTTTTTTTTGTCTTGTCAGTCAGCTTTTTCCTGCCACCTGGCTCCCTAATAACAACACAGAGACTTGTTAATTATAAACGCTTAGCCAAAGCCAGACGGTGATCACACACACCTTTAATCCCATCACTAGGGAGGCAGAGACAGGCAGATCTCTGTGAGTTTGAGACCAGCCTGCTCTACAGAACAGGTTACAGGGCAGGCTCCAAAGTTACACAGAGAAAACCCTTTCTTGAAAATCCTAAATAAATAAATAAAATCTTGGTTGATAGCTTAGGCTTATTACTAACTAGCTCTTACAACTTAACCCATATTTCTTACCTACGCTCTATCACATTGTGGTACCCTTTTTCAGCACAGCATGCTCATCTCCTGCTTCCTCTGCATCTGGCTGGCAACTCTGTTCTCCTTCCCAGCATTCTCTTTTTCCCTGTCTGCAAATCCTACCTAGCCTCTTCCTGCCTAGTTATTGGCCATTAGCTCTTTATTAAAACAATGAGAGCAAACCATAGTCATGGTGTACAAAAGGATTATTCCACAGCATACAGTTAGGACAGGTGCTTGAGGATTCCAGAAAAGAGCATCGCATTCCCTAGAGCTAGAGTTATAATGTAGCCACCCATTCCAATGAGCCATCCGATGCAGGTGCTAGAAACCGAACTCTGTAACAGAAGGAGTGGGCTGCTTGTCCTCCTGGCCGCCCAGCTATCTTACACCTGAAATAATCACATAGAAACTGTATTCACTAAATTACTGCTTGGCCCATTATCTCTAGTCTCTTATTGGCTAATTCTTATATCTTGATTTAGCCCATTTCTCATAATCTGTATGTCACCACGAGGTCATGACTTACCAGGATGTATTCAGCATGTCTGACATGGCAGCTCCATGACGGCTCTCTCACTCTGCTTTCTTCCTCCCAAAATTCAGTTCTGTCCTCCCTGCCTACCTAAGATCTGCCCTATCAAAAGGCCAAGGCAGTTTCTTTATTCAACCAATGAAAGCAACACATAGACAGAAGACCTCCTACACCAGAACTCTGGGCCTCTGCAAGAGCAGTATATGTTCTCACTCCTTACTCCCATCACGTAGATTATCTCTGTATTGCTGATTGTCTCCTTTTCTGTACAGAACCTTTGTCAAGTTTAGGGTTATTTACTATGCCTGTGCTGGGATTAAAGGAGTCTTTTCCACAAAGTCCTTGCCTTACACCTAACTTTAAAGTCTTTTCCTTCAGCACTGTCGGAATTTTAGGTCTTACATTAAGGTCTTTGATCCATTTGGAGCTGGTTAAATTTTTGGAATTTATTTTTATGTAGACTACAAGATACGAGTCTGGTTCATTTTCTCTATGTGGGCATACGGTTTTCCAAGCACCATTTGTTGAAGAGGCTTTCTTTTTGTTCTCATGTGTGTTATAAGTACCTTTGTTGAAAACTAGATGGCTGTACTTACGTGGAACCGCTATTCTCTTGTGCCGGCTGACATTCTTGTTTGGGTGCTAGTCTCATGCGGATTTTGTTACTATGGCTCTGTTGTGTAGTTTGAGAACAGAAATGAAGTATTCACCATTGTTCTTTCTTTTTAGGATTGCTTTGGCTCCTCAAAGTCTTTTTCTTTTTCTTTTTTCTTTTATTTATTTATTTTTTTTTGAGACAGGGTTTCTCTGTAGCTTTGGAACCTGTTCTGGAACTAGCTCTTAGTTCCAGAGGTTAGACCAGGCTGACCTCGAACTCACAGAGATCTGCCTGCCTCTGCCTCCTGAGTGCTGGGATTAAAGGCGTGCGCCACCATCGCCTGTCCTCAAGGTCTTTTATGCTGTCATATGAATTTTAGTAGTTTTTTCCTAAATCAGTAAAGAATGTCACTGGAATTTTGATAAGGACCACATTAAATATCAAAACCATTGCACAAAGCCAGCCTTATCCTGACACCAAAGCTGGATAAGGACACAACAACAAAACCACACACCATGGGGCTGGAGAGATGGCTCCGAGGTTAAGAGCACTGGTTGCTCTTCCCCAAGTCCTGAGTTAATTCCCAGTAACCACATGGTGGTTTACAACCATCTGCGATGAGATCTGGTGCCCTCTTCTGGCCTGCAGACACACATGCAGGCAGAACACTGTATATATAATATATAAATAAATCTTTTAAACAAAAAACAAATCACAGACCAATTTCCATGAACATACATGTAGAAATTTTAAATAAAATACCTCAAAACTCATTAAGAAAGACCAGCTACCATAACCAACTTGACTTCATCCCAGGATGTGTAGAAAATGAGGTAACAAGCCTTGAGCCTCATGCAAACACAGATAGAAATATGGGTTAAATTTAAATGTAAGAGCTAGTAATAAACCTGAGCTACTGCTTGAGCATTAATAATTAATATAAGCCTCTGAGTGATTATTTGGAAGTGGCTACAGGGCAGGGTGGGACAGAGAAACCTCCATTTACATTAGGCGAGGCAATAAAAATGAAATCTTTATATAATCCTCAAGTTAATTTTATCCCAAACCCCTGATCTCTTTCCCCCATTTCCTCTTTTCCCATCACTCCTCACAATTCCACCACACCCTAAAAGTGGGGTCACCAGCTAGTAACAAGAGGAAATGTATCGACTTATAGTGATTGTCCACATTTCAATTTTATGAATGAGGCAAGAGGTAAGGCCATGTGTCTTCTCTAAGCATTTCTTAGAAGTTCCATTTGGGATTTTTTTATTGTGAGGTTCAGACTGAACCCAGCACTCTACCACTGACCTAAACCCAAACCCTAGTCTTCTATGACATAACTGCTTAACTTTGCTGTTTACATTTTTTTAGAGCCCAGGTATTGTGCATTTTTATGTTAACTTGAAGATCTCTGTCCAATAAAGAAGATAGCCATAGAGAATATGGCTTATTTTCCTATTGCCATTAGCCAGTCTATGTCTAACCCAAAAAGCATTTTAACATCTTCTGTAAATGCCTGTAAATTCTCAGTTCTTCAAGATCATCTGAATCAATAAGAAGAAGGGAAAGGCCACATAAGCTGGAAGAGAAAATGGTGGAGGGAAAGGGGAAGAATTAAACGGGGAGGAATAGAGAGTGATTTGACCCAAACACAAAGACACACACATGGGATATTTAAAGTACGTAAGCCAGACTTGCCTGTTATACTAGTCATTAATTAATACATTTTTTTTTTCTGAGACAGGGTTTCTCTGTGTAACAGCTCTGGCTGTCCTAGAACTCACTTTGTAGACCAAGCTGGCCTCAAACTCACAGAGATCCGCCTGCCTCTGCCTCCTAAGTGCTGGGATTAAAAGCACATGCCATTACCACCTGGCCCAAGTTAATACATGTTAATACATCTTAGTATGTATTCATTTTATATTTACATGAGTTCTTTATTTTTCAGTTGCATTTGTATGTGTGTGTATGTGTGTGTGTATGTATGCACATGCAAGCACAAACATGCTTGTGTAGAAAAGTCAGAGGACAACTTGTAGGAATCTTTTCTCATCGCTATGTGAGTCTTGGATCATTAGACTCAGTGGCAGGCCCCTTCTCTCACTAACCCATCTCACCGCCCTCCTCTCACACACAATGGTCTAATTGTGTTGTCAGACAGGTCTGGAACTGCTGGGCTTAAACAGCCCCTCTTTAGTCTTCCAAGGATCTGGGATCACAGGTATGCATTATCATAGTCAACCTGAGTTTTATCCTTGTTCTTTTGTGACACAGTCTCACATAACCCAGGCTGGCCTTAAACTTACTCTGTAGTCAAGGCTGGTCTTGAACTCCTAATCCTTTTACCTCCACTTCCTGAATACTGGGATTACAGGTGTGTACCACCATACCCAGCTTGAGTTTCTCTCACGTGTGGAGATCAGAGGACAGCTGATGGCAGTCCGTTCTCTCCTGCCACTATATGTATTTTGGAGCTTGAGCTCGGGTAGTGAAACTTAATGAAAGATTCCTTTACTCACTAAGCCATCTTAGACATGCCTTCCTAATTGCAATTTGAAACTTATTTATTTATTGGTTTTTCGGGTTTTTTTTTTTTTCCGAGACAGGGTTTCTCTGTGGCTTTGGAGCCTGTCCTGGAACTAGCTCTGTAGACCAGGCTGGTCTCGAACTCAGAGATCCACCTGCCTCTGCCTCCCTAGTGCTGGGATTAAAGGCGTGTGCCACCATCGCCCGGCCTATTTATTGGTTTTTCAAGACTGAATTTCTCTGTGCAGCCCTGGCTGTTCTGGAACTCACTCTGTAGACCAGGATGACCTTGACTTCAGAGACCTGCCTGCCTCTCCCTCCAGAGTGCTGGCTGGGATTAAAGGCGTGTGCCACCACTGCCTAGCAAATTTTATTTATTTTATAATTTGATAGGCACGACTGTTTTGCCTACCTGCATACATGTGCACCACATGTGTGTCTTGTATCCCTGAAGATCTAAAAAGGGCCTTGGATACCTTGGGACTGATGTAGATGGTTGGTTGTGAGCCACTGTATGGGTGCTGGGAATTGAACTCAGGTCCTCTGGAAAAAAAACACAGGTTCTCTTAACCACTGAGCCAAACCTCCTGCCCCACCACCCCTGTTTTGAGACAGCATCTCACCCTATCTCAGGCTGTCCTCAATCGTCCTCATATCTTAGCTTCCAAAGTGCTGGAAGCTGGAAACAAAAAGATCCAGCACCTCACCCCAAGATGAGGTGTCTCTGTGTAGCTCTGGCTGTCCTGGAACTTGCTCTGTAGACCAGGCTGGCCTCGAATTCACAGTGATCCACCTGCCTCTATGTCCAGAGTGCAAGGGTTAAAGGTGTGCGCAACCATGCCCAGCCTGCACTCTTAACATTTTCACCACAAGTAATGCAGGATGTTTATTGCTGCTGAAACAAAAAGTGGAAGGAAAAAGAAAACCTACCATCAGAGGGCAGTATTTGTTTTTCACTTATCCAAAGGCCCCTTCATTAGGCAGCAGAAGGATGTAAGCAATGTGTTCTATAACCTAAGCAATGTGCCTTAGTCAACCTCTGTGGTGAGCCTTGCTCAACCTCTAGGTGCCTTTTAACAGTATTTTCGCGATGCGGGGATATCTGGATTTATTAGAGTCTTTCTTTATCCATCTGATCCATTTCAAGCCCTGACAAAATGCCAAGCGCTGTCCCCAGTAATCAAACAGCGAGGACAAGCAGCTCACATTTCAGTAAGGAGAAATGTCAATAAAAATATCAGATGGCCGTAAGTGCTGTGCAGATAGAGTGGGTGCCGTGAGGTCTGTCCTCCGCCATAGGCACTCCTGCTGCAGGGTCTGAAAGCCCGAGCCCGGCAGGGAGAGCCGCCGTTTGCCATCACCGCACGACCAAGTCACATTTTATAGAAATTTATGCTTAAATTCAACTTTATCCTTGTGGTTTAGCATTCTTTCCCTCTGGCTTCATTCACAAGGCCTGAAGCCTGTCACCCAGTGTGGAAAGGACCAGCAGCTCTTTCTCCTTCCAGATCAGAGGTCGTTGTCATCTGACCCCTGCTAAGCCTGGCGCCTCCTCCTCCCCTGAGGCTGTAGGCTATAGCTCAGGCATCTGCATAGACAGTGGCATCCGTATGCTTGGTCATCCCTGAGACTGGTGGCCCCAAAAGAAAATATCAATGAAGAAAATACTCCTGGGTTCTTGCCTGGGTACCAGTTTTATTTTTGAACTCATACTTCTTTTGGGGCTTGGGGTTTAGCACGTACCAGGAGTGTGGGTGGAGGTTGGAGAACAGCTCCCAGGGGTCCGTTCTCTCCTTCTGACACGGATTTCAGGGCTCAAACTGGCTTTAGCTTGGCGGTGGGTCCCTCCCCACTGAGCCACCTCACTGAAACCCACTGGTGCAGAAAATGGGATAGTAGTAATTGTTTTCCACTTCCTTCACATTTTTGGGACTTTTGAGTCAATCAAGACATGACCTTCGAGCCTCTAACTTAAGCTAGTCAGGGTGGGCAGACCCACCCATCACCATTGGGTCACTGGCCCAGGGCTTCTGACTCCACAAGCCTGGGGAAGGACAGAAAAACAGCATTCTTTTTGTTTGTTTGCTTGTTTTGTTTTGTGGGACAGGGTTTCTCTATGGAACAGCCCTGGCTCTCCTGGAACTAGCTCTTGTAGACCAGGCTGGCCTCGAACTCACAGAGATCAGCCTGCTTCTGCCTCCCGAGTGCTGGGATTAAAGGTGTGCACCACAACGCCTGGCAGTCTAATAGTCCCTGGACCACACTTTGGGAACCACTGTACTAGGCTTTTGTTCTTCAGTTTTGAAAATCCACAATTTTCCTTTGTTCTGGTAACTCCAGCATATCCCACTGTGGTCTCTGCTTTATGGAACATTCACAATAATTCTACTAGATCCAGGTTTTTTCTTACGGCCCTCCATTCAAACCTCCCCACAGCCACAACCCTCTAGACCTGTGAGGATTCATCCTCACACGGGCTCTGTGCAGAGGAAGGAGTGAGGTAGGCTGGAGACACCTGGGACACTTTAAAAAGCAGACTAGGTTCAAGTTCATCCTCCAAGGGAAATTGATCTCTGCAGGAGGAAGAAGGAGGGGCATTGCCAACGCGGGAATCGTGTTGTTGGTGACCCGGAAAGCAGGAGTAAGTCCTGGGACAGCCCTGAGGGAGTACATTATTCCATGGGAGGGGCCGTCTGCTGCCAGGACCACTGTGACCTGCGCAAGTCATCCTGACTTTTATTCCAGCAGATTATTGAGCTCTCGGGGAGCCCCTGAGCAAGACAGTGTGCAGCCACTAGGGGAACCGGTATGTTTCCTGGGGCCCAGGGCAGATCCTTCTACTTCTTCTTTCTGTGGAAAAAGGGCTCGCCCATGCAGGGTGTGGCAAGAACTGACCTGGAGAGGAAGCTTTGCTCAATAGGAAATGAGATACAGTGGTAAAATGGGGAAGCAAGACTGCCCGCCAGTTTGACGGTTTTGGAAAAAAAAAAAAAAAACGAGTGAGAAGTGACCATTAATGGCAGGGCGCCACTGGAAACAACCAACCACGTAGCCATCAGGAAGACATTTGTGAAATCAACTGTGGTAGCTGGATCACCTTCATTCCGGCTCCAGCGATAAAGTGTCCTTACAGAGCAATTTAGGCAGAGTTTATCCTCCTAGCTTCCACTTGCAGGGTGCAGTTCTCTTCAGCAGGGAGGTCCCAGTGGCAAGGGCTTGGAAGAGCAGGTCGCATGATAGCCAGGCGCGGAGAGAACTAGTGCACGCGCACTTGTCGGCTCAGGAGTCCTTTTTACTGTCTAGCGCCCAGCCAGTGAAACAGTGCCGCCCACAGTCAACAGGAGTCTTCCGCCTCAACTAAGAAAATTCCTCACTTGAGGGCCACCCTAATCTGGACAACTGCTCGAGACTCCCTTCTTGGGTCAAATTGATGGTTAAGACTAACCCATAACGCCGCTGGAGGGTGATGAAGCACACCTTTAATCCCAGCACTCGGGAACCAGAGGCAGGTGGATCTCTGAGGCCTTCCTGATCTACAGAGCGAGTCCCAGGACAGCTAGGGATACACGGAGAAACCAGGACTCGAGAAGGAGGAAAGGCTATCACTCTCTGCACGCACCGGAGACACTAGCAAAAGCAGGGAATGCCAGAGCATTGACCCGGAAAGAGCTTCGGGCTCTATGACTAAGAAAAGGACGTTGCCAAACAGCAGGCATATTCTAAATCCCTCCCACCCCCCACCCCACCACCTGACCAGCCCCCCACTATGGCAGCCAGCTGCAGAGGGACAGAACCAGAGCTAGGGGTCAGCACTTAAATACAAAGACTTGGTTTCTGCCTCTTCTTCACTCAAACCCCGTCTCTAGACTTTTCCTTCTCTCTCTCTCTCTCTCTCTCTCTCTCTCTCTCTCTCTCTCTCTCCCTCCCCCCCTCCCCCCCCCCCCCCCCCCCCCCCCCGTTGTTTGCTTCCCTCTCCCTTTCCAGCTCCACGCATGTGTATACCAATCTAATACTGACTTTTTAAAGGAGAAAGCCGCCCTGCCAGCAGGGTTGGAGTTGTGATCCCCTTGCCTTGAGTTCCCCTGAAGGCCTGACTGACTCCCACTCCTGCACCTGCTATGGTTGGCGGGACTTCTATAACTCAACTGCTTTTCCCCTTAATTAAACCCAATTAATCACTTTACTGCTTGCTTTGTTCAATCTTGAATCCATTCCCTGTTCTTCCACCTGCCCGTGTCCTGTAGGGCCTACTCATTTAAATTGCTCTTGGTTGG
>NW_026067991.1:1807003-1809311 GCF_014885135.2 Alexandromys fortis
CTTCCTTCCTTCCTTCCTTTCCTCCTTCCTTCCTTCCTTTCCTCCTTCCTTCCTTCCTTTCTTCCTTCCTTCCTTCCTTCCTTCCTTCCTTCCTTCCTTCCTTTCTGGCGTTTATTTTTTGTTTTTGCTTATAGAGTATCATTCCGTGGCCTTGGCTTAGAATCATAGAATTGAATTCAGAGATCCCCCCTTGCTTAGTCTCCATGTGATGGGATTAAAGATGTGCTCCACCCTTCCCAGTCTTTTGTTTTTGTTTTTTTGAGTCAGGCTTTTACTGTGTAGCCTGACTAGCCGGGGACTCTGTACTCGGGCATCTGTACTGGCCTGTCCTTGGGGTCCTGACAGGATGCATTCTCAGCTGCAGCCACTAAGAGCACCTCCTGTGGACATTTGCTTACGCGTTCATCGCTGGATGCCGAATTTTAGCCCTTCCTTTCTTCTAAGGCGATATCCTTGTTGGCTCTTCCACGTCCCCAAGGATCAGTATCTTGAACCTCACCTTGTGTCCACATTTGCTTTCCTTGCCTGTTGTCTAGTTGTCTGTCATTGTTCTCCTGTAGTTATTTTCACTTTATGGAAGTACAGCAAGGTGCACCTGCCTTCAGTGTCCTGCCCAAGAAACACACACCTGCGTGGTCACCTCCCTAGTCAAGGTCCAGTGCCCCAAAGGCACTGTTCTCAGTTCCACACACCGTTGTTTCCATCTTAAACATCCCTGGATCTTGCAGTGTGCACTCCGGCGGCTGATTTCTTTGCTCAGCCCAGGACAGTGAGATGCAGATACTCAGTGGCACGTAACAAGCAGTGGCAGCCTACCATTTTGAATTGCTGTGTGGCATTCCATTGACAGCTGTGTTACAGTGTGGTCATCTAGCCCCCTGTGAACAGATTGGTAGACTCTTGCCAGTTGAGGGTGATTGTGAATAATGCCAAGTGTTCATCTAAATGCCTTTATCAGGCTGGTTTTCCCTTGTGTAGTAGGAATGGCATTGCTGGATCATAGAAAACATACATATCTATCCTATATTTGCTTTAGTAGATAATATCATAAAACTTCCCCCAGATTGTCTCCATTTGCCTTCCTATCAGAGATTAGTGATTCCCTATACTGAAAAAATTGATATCACAAGTGTTTTTAAGACAAGCCCTTTCTTGTAGGGGGGTGTTAGTAAATTATTGGAGGTTGAATCTGCATCTTGTGTGTTTTCTTCTTTATTTGGAATCCTCTGATTCTGAGACAGGGTCTTGCAACACAGCCCTGGCTGGCCTCAAACCTGTAGCGATCCTCCTGCATCGCCCTCCTGAGTGCTGGCATTTTAGGAAATGAGCCACCTTGCTCAGCTGGACACTGGAGCTGCAGAGATGCTCGACATTTAAATGCACTTGCAGCTCTTCCAGAGGATGGACATTTGACAGCCAGCACCTACATGGGGAAGCTCACAGCCACCTGTAACTCTAAGGGGCCTGTGGTGGTTTGAATAGGAACAGCCTCCATAGACTCACAGGTCTGAATGCTTGGCCCAGAGGGAGTGGCACTATTAGGAGGTGTGGACTTGTTGGAGGAAGTGGAGGAAGTGGGGGCAGGCTTTGAGGTCTTCTATATGTTCAAGCTACACTCAGTGTGGCACACACACTCCTGCTGCCTGCAGATCAAGATGTAGAACTCTCAGCTCCTTCTCCAGCACCATGTCTGCATGCACACTGCCATGCTCCCCACCATGATGATAATGGAATGAACCTCTGAACTACAAGCCAGTCCCAATTAAATATTTTCCTTTATAAGACTTGCCCTGGTCATAGTGTCTCTTCACAGCAATAGAAACCTAACTAAGACAGGACCTTATACCATCTTCTGGCCTCCAAGGAACCTGACCTCACATGGCAGACACTCATACAGATAAATAAACATTAGGGTGCTTGATTTTTGTTTTGTTTTTTTGAGACAGGGTTTCTCTTTGTAATTCTGCCTGTCCTGGAATTCTCTCCGTTGACTAAACTGGCCTTGAACTCTGAGATCTGCCCGCCTCTGCCTCCTGAGTGCTGGGATTAAAGGTGTGTACCACCACCTCCTGGCTCAAAGGTGCTTGACTTTTTTTTAGACTTATCTATTCTTTATTTGATGTGTGCTTGTGTAAGCAGAGACTACTCGTCCCTTTCCCAGTTGCTCAGACTTGAATAATAGACCTGAATAATTACACAGAAACTATATATAGCACTGTCTGCCCAATAGCTTAGGCATTTTTCTAGCTAACTCTTACATCTTAAATTAACCCATTTTTATTAATCTGTGAATCACTACAAGGTTGTA
>NW_026067991.1:1816194-1861514 GCF_014885135.2 Alexandromys fortis
AGGGGGGTGTTAGTAAATTATTGGAGGTTGAATCTGCATCTTGTGTGTTTTCTTCTTTATTTGGAATCCTCTGATTCTGAGACAGGGTCTTGCAACACAGCCCTGGCTGGCCTCAAACCTGTGGCGATCCTCCTGCATCGCCCTCCTGAGTGCTGGCATTTTAGGAAATGAGCCACCTTGCTCAGCTGGACACTGGAGCTGCAGAGATGCTCGACATTTAAATGCACTTGCAGCTCTTCCAGAGGATGGACATTTGACAGCCAGCACCTACATGGGGAAGCTCACAGCCACCTGTAACTCTAAGGGGCCTGTGGTGGTTTGAATAGGAACAGCCTCCATAGACTCACAGGTCTGAATGCTTGGCCCAGAGGGAGTGGCACTATTAGGAGGTGTGGACTTGTTGGAGGAAGTGGAGGAAGTGGGGGCAGGCTTTGAGGTCTTCTATATGTTCAAGCTACACTCAGTGTGGCACACAGACTCCTGCTGCCTGCAGATCAAGATGTAGAACTCTCAGCTCCTTCTCCAGCACCATGTCTGCATGCTGCCATGCTCCCCACCATGATGATAATGGACTGAACCTCTGAACTACAAGCCAGTCCCAATTAAATATTTTCCTTTATAAGACTTGCCCTGGTCATAGTGTCTCTTCACAGCAATAGAAACCTAACTAAGACAGGACCTTATACCATCTTCTGGCCTCCAAGGAACCTGACCTCACATGGCAGACACTCATACAGATAAATAAACATTAGGGTGCTTGATTTTTGTTTTGTTTTTTTGAGACAGGGTTTCTCTTTGTAATTCTGCCTGTCCTGGAATTCTCTCCGTTGACTAAACTGGCCTTGAACTCTGAGATCTGCCCGCCTCTGCCTCCTGAGTGCTGGGATTAAAGGTGTGTACCACCACCTCCTGGCTCAAAGGTGCTTGACTTTTTTTTAGACTTATCTATTCTTTATTTGATGTGTGCTTGTGTAAGCAGAGACTACTCGTCCCTTTCCCAGTTGCTCAGACTTGAATAATAGACCTGAATAATTACACAGAAACTATATATAGCACTGTCTGCCCAATAGCTTAGGCATTTTTCTAGCTAACTCTTACATCTTAAATTAACCCATTTTTATTAATCTGTGAATCACTACAAGGTTGTAGCCTACCAGTAAGGTTCTGGCTGGAGGCTTGCGTCTTTCTCATCCAGGAGCTACATGGTGTCTCCC
The DNA here is from genome assembly GCF_014885135.2 of Alexandromys fortis. Lineage (NCBI taxonomy): Eukaryota > Metazoa > Chordata > Mammalia > Rodentia > Cricetidae > Alexandromys > Alexandromys fortis. Next base: position 1,817,409 of record NW_026067991.1, read on the forward strand.
TGACTTTGACTACTTTTTCTTTATATCTCTGTTCAGATTTCCCACCTGGCCTTACTCTACCAAGCCATTGGCTGAAACAGCTTCTTTAATAACCAATGGTAATAAAACATATTCATAACATACAGAGGGGAATCCCACATCATCTCCCCTTTTCTTTCTAAATAAAAGGTTTTAACTTTAACATAGTAAAATTACATATAATAAAGCATGTATCAAGCAAGAATTTAGTTACAATATTTAGTTCATTTACATTTGACAAATTAAGGAAAATGTTCTACCATCTGTCCTATCTTCATGAGTCTAAAGTTTTATATCTAATTTATCCTTTATCATAACTAAGGAAAACTATAACTATCTTTCTTCAACTCTTCAAAGACCCCAGAAGGATATAATATTACCTAAGTTAACAGAAAGTACATTGTAAGCAACTTCCAAAACTAGGAACTGGACAAAGATATCTAGGATTGACAAAGATATCTCACTGCCTGGACAGTCACCCAAAGTTCTTCTATAACATTGGGGCATCCATCTTGAGCCTGTAGACCCGTAATATCCAACAGACTTTTCCAGCAGACTTTTCCATGAAGCAGGAAATTTGAAAGACTGTTTTGTCTGTCTTGGCAGTTTGTCAGTCACTTTCTTCTGTGTCCTGCAGAATGTCTGGCAGACTCTTTTATGAAGCAGGAACCCTGAAGGACTGTCTCACCTTTAGGCAAGTTCAGCAGTCATTTTTTCTGTGGGTCCTGCATGTCCAGTATATATAGCATACCATCAAGCACAAATGGCTAACCAACTTCATAAGGAGCCTCTTTGATATCCATCATCCTCTTGAAGTAGATTGGTGCTTCCAGGAGCAGATGCATCTCATTGTTGAGAAAAGCCTAAGATCGTAAAACATTTAAATGTCTTATTCTGTAAGTCTTTGAAAGGTTTGTAGAATACCTATCCTTCAGAAATATATCTCTGTACATCTAGAAAACCTAACATGACTACAAGCTTGACTATTATAGACTATTAACTTGTATTTCTTAATTAAACATTACAGTTTTAAATGAGCTGTACAAACACAATACCTTAATCAAGAGAAAATAATATAGATATAACAAAATTGATGTTATATCTGTATCAATAAATCAAAATCCATACCAATGTAAAGTATTCATTTCTATTTCATATCCCTGTTTGAATGAAAACAAACATTTATAAATAACATTTGGGAATTTGGATGTAGTTCTCTCCAAACTAATTCCTGCTTTTTGTTGGGCAAGTATTTTGGGGATTCATGGAGATGATTTGAGGATCTGGGCCCATCAAACCACATTAGCCTGGAAGGAATCTACAGGTTCTCGTCTTCCATGGAAACAAAAGCAGAGCCTATTTTCCAAAGCAACATATCCTTACACTCAAATTTTGAAATCAAGATACCTTTAAAATGTATATGTTGGCTTAGCTTAGCAGCCCCCAGAATCAAATGTCTCGCTGCAGTCAATAAATTCAAAGAAAACACAGTAGTATACATAATCCAGACTCTGTGTATTTTCCAACTTTAGGTGACTTTTTAAAAATTACTTTTACTCCTTTAATCTATGTCTGTCTGTGCTCTTTTATATTACTTTTACTGTCTCTTTAAAGACTTTGTTTTATTTTTTTAACTGTCTATATTCTTTTTTTTCTTCTCTCTCCCAAGCCTACGTATATTTATCCAACACTGTGACCCATTCAGAGGTCTTTTTCATCCGAATCTGTCTTTATTGCATATCTGTAATCATTTTCTGACCAGGAGCACTTTTTAAAAAAAATGCTAAGTGGGCATGGCTAGATTTGTTCTACCCAGTCCAACATGGCAGAGGCATGTTCACTGCCTCTGTGAGCTGTGCATATTTCCCCAGCTCCAGGGACTCAGTGGATCTATGTCACCATTAAACCATTTATAACACACTGCTCACAGACCCCATTTAAGTGCAGGACCTCCTGAAAGAGCCAGAGTTCATTCTGCCAGCATGAACCAGGAAGCTGGATCTTAAAGGAGCTACGCCACTGCTCGCTGCCAGCAAACAGTCTATCTGAAAAAGTGTGGCTACCAAGAATCTGTGCTGAACTCTGTTTTTTATGTCTAAAATTTCTTCCCAAGCTCTCTCGGTTTTTATATGTATGTAGTTGCCTCACGTTGGCATGCCATTTTGTAAATGGAGACTGCTTGCTTGTTTCCCAGCCACTCAGACCCAAATAATCGCACAAAACTACATTAATTACAACACTGCTTGGCCTATTAGCTCAGGTTTCTTATTAACTAACTCTTACATCTTAAATTAACCCATTTCTATTGATCTGTTTATCAGTATCAGGCTTACTGGCAAGGATCTGGCATCTGTCTCCTTTGGCAGCTACATGGCATCTCCCTGACTTTTCCTACTCTCTCTATATATCTCTTCCAGCCTGGCTATATTCTGCCCTGCCATAGGCCAAAACAACTTTATTCATTAGCCAACAAAAGCATTACACATATAGAAAGACATTTCCACATCTTATTAGTGATTTGCCTGAATGCATGTATGTGTATCACATGCATGTCTCATGCCCTCTAAGGTCAGAAGAGTGTAGCAGGATGCCCCAGAACAGGAGTTTTAGGTAATTGTGAACCACCATGTAAGTGCTGAGAGTTGAACCCAGGTCCTCTGCAAGAGCAACAAGTGCTCTTAACTGCTGAGCCCTCTCTCTAGCCCCTTTTACTGACTTTTTATTGATTTTATAAGTTGTTTATATGTACAGATAGTGAGTCCTTCATTGGGTACACACATTAAGAATCTCTTCTCCCAGGTCAAGTGATGTGGGATTCCCCTCTGCATGCTATGAATATGTTTTATTACCATTGATTAATAAAGAAGCTGCTTTGATCTGTGGCAGGGCAGAATATAGCTAGGCGGGAAAACTAAACTGAATGCAGGGAGAAAGAAGGCAGAGTCAGGCAGACACCATGTAGCTACCCAAGAAGCAAGATGTGAGGTAACAAACCATGAGCCTCATGGTAAAATATAAAATAATAGAAATGGGTTAATTTAAGATGTAAGAGGTAGCTAGGAATAAGAGTGAGTGGTTGGTCAAACAGTGTTGTAATTAATAGAGTTTTTGTGTGGTTTGGGTCTGGGCAGCTGGAAAGTGAAAGTGCAGTTCAAGGTTTGCCTTTTCACTTTTTAAGTAGTGCCTTTAATAAATAATCTCAATTACTTATTTATTTTTTATTTTCTGCCACAGTCTCACTCCATAGCCCAGGTTGATTTGGGTTTTGCTCTTTTTACTCTACAGCTCAGAGTGACCTTGAACTCAAAATCTCCCTCTGCTTTGTTCTTCTAAGTAGTCATCTCGATTTTCTTGTGTGTTTGGGTGAACATACACTACAGTCTTACCATCATGCTTCTGATATCGGGGCCATGAAATGACATTTCAGTATTAATATATTGAGTTTGGAACCTATAAACTTTTAATAGATGCATACAACTTATTAGAGAAATTTTTGCTATTGGTTTCCTAAGCATCATGACACAAACAAATGCCATGTTCTGTCCAGGGTCTTTGACACATGGAAGCAGTTGCAGCTGCTCTTAGCATGTTGATGGTAGGGTAGATTGGCATTGCTGATTTTGGAGTGATATGTTGATCTCATATTCCTTGGATAAACCTGGCATTCCTAATCAAGGTTCAAGGGACACTTGAGTGTGTGGCTGGCTCTGGTAGGCCTTGCCCTTCTCTCCCATTCCCTCTGCCTTGTTAAAAACCAGTTAGACTGCAGTCCAAAAGCTAGCCACCAAGGTCTCTTCCCTTATTTGGCCATTTCCTCATCCTGAGGCTGACTACCAAGGTCCAGCTATCATATAAGTATGAAATCCAGCAATCACCTTTGGCTCACCTAATTAACATGCCCAATTAAAACTAAACACCTCATCCTAACACGGGGCTTCCTCTTACCTTTAGAAACCATGTTTCCTATGCACCACACCAGTGTCCTCTCTACCCAGAGGCAATCTTTTGTCCCCCTGGGACAGGTAGCCCTTCCTAGCCACTCCAGCACAGAAAGTGGCACCTACAAGGTCATTGCTGCTGGGTTTTGGTTTTTTTTTTTTTTCTGCCTTAGCCAAAAAGCAGCCACTTTAACTTTTCTTCCTCACTTAATAAAGGATCTCTCTGTGAAAACTAGTGTTTGGGTGTGGTTTGTGCCTTATTGGGGTCTAGGAGGAAGCCCCACCATGTGTGTATGTTGGGGGTGGGTTCCTTAAAAGGTATTGTGTCTTTTCTTGAATAATTCTGGATTGATTTGTTCTATTTATGTAGAGTAGTCATGTGTGGGTTCATTAAAGGTATATCATTCAACAATCTTCTGTTTTGGCAATGTCATTTGTAGGTCTGATATTAGGATTATGCAAATTTCAAATCAATTTGGGTAGGGCATAGTGGTACAGGCCTTTAGCCCCAGCGATCTGGAGGTAGAGGCAGGTGGATCTTTGTGAGTTCAAGGCCTGCCTGGTCTGTGGAGCAAGTTCCAGGACAGCCTAGGGATGTATAAAGAAACTCTGTCTCAAAAAATCAAACAAATTAAACTAAGCATGATGGTACATAACCCCAGCACCTGTGAGGCTAAGGCAGGAGGATTTCAATTTAGAGGACAATCCAGGCCACATAGTAAGAGCCTGTCTCAAAACAAAACAAAACAAAACTGAAGTTGAAAAATATTCTTTTCCCCACTACTGAAATGTTCTTGAAGAATATATTTCTTCCTTAAACATCTTGGTAGCTGGCAAAGCCATCTGGAAATGGAATTTCCTTAGAGGGAAGTTTTAATTACAGATTCAGTTTATAGCTCTGCTCAGATGTTTTTCTCTCTTTCGTATCCATTTTATTTACTCGTGTTTTCCAAAGAACTTGATAATTCCATTCTATATTGTTCCATTTAGGCTGAGACAGAACAATATTTCTGAGCCCAGGATTCACTCGCTCTTTCTTTCTTTCCCTCCCTCTCTCCTTCCTCCTTCCTTCATTTCTTTCTCTCTCTCTTTCTTTCTTTTCCTTTGTTTTTTGAGACAGGGTTTCTCTGTGTAACTTTGGAGCCTGTCTTATTCTGTAGATCAAGCTGGCCTCAAACTCACAGAGATCCACCTGACTCTGCTTCCTCTCTTAAAATTTAAGACTTAAACATGGCTGTGGAATTACAACCCTTTAATCTCAGCACTTGGCAGGCAGAGGCAGGTAGACTGTGAGTTCGAGGCCAGCCTGGTCTACAGAACAACAGAGTGAGTTCCAGAACAGCCAGAGCTATAACACAGAGAAACCCTGTCTAGAAAACAAAACATAAATAACAAACAAAAAATGTAGCAATATTCTAATTTTCATTTTTGTTTTTGGGATTTTTGTTTTGTTTTGGTTTGATTTTTGTTATAGAGTTTTTCTGTGTAGTCCTGGAACTTGCTCTGTATACCAGACTGGCCTGGAACTTAGAGATCTGCCTGCCTCTGCTGAGTTCTGGGATTAAAGGCCACCACCTGGCGAAAATCAATCTTTCACTGGGTATTCAAGGTCAACCATGTCTACCTAGCAAGTTCTAGGACAGCCAAGATTACACAGAAAAACCTTGTCTCCAGAAAACAAAAACTCCAAAGATTTATTTTATTTTTATTATTGTGGTGTGTGTGTGTGTGTGTAGGTCAGCAGAGGGCCTGAGATCCCTTGGAGCTGGGATTACAGGCTGTTGTGAGCAGCCCAGGCGTGGGTGCTAGGATCCCTCTGGAAGAGCAGGAAGTACTCTTAACCACTTAGCGGTCCCTCCAACACCTGCTTTTCTCTTTAAATTGTCTGTTCTTTTGAGATGAGTCACAAGCTCCAGCCCACACTCAGAAAACTAGGAAGCAGGGTGGAGGAGGTGTATGGGGAGGGAGTTAAACCTGACATTCCAGATGAAGGGGCATTCATATACATTCCCGGAACTTTGTAAGGAAGAGTCTCCCCCTCGCACTTAAGAATTTATCTGAGTGGACAGAGAGGAAAGCAATCTGGGAGGAAGACAGGTCTAAAAGGAAAGAGGCTGTGGACCGGTGTCAGGGAGAACCTGATATTGTTTAATTTCTTTATGATTCAGAGATGGAATGACTAAATCTGTGACAATTTGATATTCTGTGTCGCCCAGCTTTGGGACCACGAATAAAAAGAGGCAATTGTGTTACATTGCGAAGCAAATACACAGATCATGCAGGGACAGAAACTGGTTTCTCTCTTGGGGCCTCACCAAATTAAGAAAGCTGAAGGGACCACAGAGGGACGGTGTTCCCACACACAATCTCCTTGCTATTGCCCACCTGGGACCGAGTACCTCAGCCAGCACTAGTTGATTCTCAGCTCTCACAGGTGCAGGTGCCAGAGACAAACACAGTGGAGGGACTGGGGATGCAAATGAGGAGAGGGGATTTGTAAGTGACAAACCAATGAGAAAAAACCCCAAAGTCCCCAAACTCAACTCTGTATGTCTTCCCAGAGCTAAGCGGTACCTGGCACCACGTTGGGGCTCTAGCAATGTTACCACGTGGATGAGCGACCATTTCCTCATTGGCAAACACTGAGGGGCACAGAAACAACAGTACAGTATTTCTGTGTGTTCAGACTTAAGTCAAATTAATAAATGCGTGTTCCTAAAGAGTGACATGCTTACTGTTCATGACGCTGAACTCACGGAAGACCCTGAGCGACAAGTAGCTCGCTGGTCTGAGGATATGCGGGTGGCCTGATGAAGCTATTTCTTCTCTAAAACACCACTTGACAGATACCAAGAAACCCGTGGGCAGTTCTCTGGGGAGTGCCCTTGGTCATGCTCAATAACTCCTAATCTTTCTCTAACCCTGTGCTCTCTGCTTGCTGTCTGTCCATTTGGGGGCTGGGGGAGGGGAAGGGGGGAATTCCAGCCTATCTGGGGAGCACTTAAGGGGGAGGTTCCATCCTGGTCTTCCTCTACAGGTGGATCCTGAACTCCCCTGGAAGGGTAGGGCTGAGACCCATCTGTCCTCAAGAAGGTTACTGGGTTTGTGAGCAGGATCCAGCTTCATACTGAGGTAAAACTCTCAAGCGTGAGAAACAAGAAGAGCCATACAGGTGTTCCCACACACAGGGAAGCTCACATTATATACAAGGAAGTGTGCTGGCCTATAGCTGTATTCCAAGCGCTTGCAGGAAGAAATGCTGCCTGCCTGGGCTTTAATTCCAGACTAGCCGGAGCTAAAGTATGGGATGTTGTCCTGGTTAGTTATCTGTAAGCTGACACAAGCTAGAGCCCCTTGAGGAGTGGGAGCCTCAGTTGAGAAAGCGCCCCCCAACAGAGCAGAACAAGAAGAATCTGACTCAAAGATTAAGGCAGCAAAGGTGACAGACACAGCATTGTTGACAGAGGTTTCTGTTCCACCAGATCCCACAGCCGTTTAGTTCCAAATAAACACACAGAGGTCTACATTAATTATAAACTGATTGGCCTATTAGCTCAGGCTTCTTATTAACGCTTATAACTTATATTAGCCCATATTTCTTGTCTGTGTTAGCCTCGTGGCTTGGTACCTTTTTCAGCGAGGCAGTCACATCTTGCTTCCTCTGTGTCTGGATGATGACTGCAGACTGGATCTTTCCTCTTCCCAGAATTCTCCTGTTCTCATTACCCCACCTATACTTTCTGCCTGGCTACTGGCCAATCAGCATTTTATTAAACAAGTACAAGAAACAAATCTTTACAGGGTAAAACCATTGGCCCACAGCACAGTATGAAGATATGTCTAGCCTTCCATCCCATTCCCGTCACCATAAGATATCTGCAGGCCCAAGCGCCAGCGCTTCAACAGAAGTGGTCCCCAGGTCCCTGAATGTAACCTAGGCAGCTGTTATCACAACCTGATGTGAGAAATGTCACACAGCAAAGCCAGCACACAGGTTACAATGCCCTGCCCAGCTGTGTGACAACTGAGTGAGGCAAGAGTAAAAGGAGCCTTGGGGTTTGCCCTCAGTGACAGGCAAGTGCAAAACTAAAGAAGGAAAGGGCAGATTAAGTGAGTGATGAACTACTGGGGTCCAATCCTGGGCATGGGTCCGAGCGTCCAAATCAACAAGGACCAGGCTTCTCTCCCTCTGAAGCCCAAGAAATAGATTGTACTTCCTTACAAGATTCATTTTGTTTTGTTTTTGAGACAGTTTCTCTGTGTAGCCCTGGCTGTCCTGAATCTCACTCTGTAGACCAGGCTGGCCTTGAACTCAGAGAACTACCAGCCTATGCCTCAAGTGTTGGGATTAAAGACATGCATCCCATCACAGGGAAATTTACAAGATTTTAAAAGACCAAAAAGAAAGAGTGCTCAGGTTAGCCATCAGAAGAGGAAAAAGCAACAATAACAACAACAGGAATGTAGCTCATTTAGTAAAGTGCTTACCCACCAAACAGGAAACCCTGGGTTAAATCCCTTGTACCACATAAGTAGAGCATGGGGGGGGGGGGGCATGGCTGTAATCTCAGCCCTCGGTGGTGGAAACAGGAGGGACAGGAGTTCAAGACTACTCACAGCTTCATAGGAAGCAGAAGGCCAGCCTGGGTTTCTTATGACCATTTCTATAAAAACCAAGTTGCTGGGGTTGGACAGATGGCTCAGCGCCTAAGAGCATCAGCTGCTCTTCTAGAAGAACGGGGCTCGATTCCCAGCACCTGCCTGCAGAACACCAATGTCTGTGTGAGGGTGTCAGAAGCCCTGGGACGAAGTTACAGACAGGTGTGAGCTGCCATGTGGGTGCTGGGAACTGAACCCAGGTCCTCTGCAAGAGCAGCCAGTGCTCTTAGCGGCTGAGCCATCTATCCAGCCACTGGGCTTGGTTTGGGTGATAAAAATAAGCATATAAATATTCCATCCCCCTCGGCAGCGACTGTGGACATCTGCTCAGAAACCAGGACACTGTTTGGGCTGTTCCTGCTAAATCCTATGGAACAGTTTGTGGAAGCAAAGAGGTAAGGACAGCAAGCAGAATCTGATATTCAAATGATTATTTCAGACACTGCAGGACGCTGGAAGGGGATGGAGAAAGTGATGGGGAGCGTTGGGGCTACGTGTATTCCTTTGACAGCCTCACCCTGTACCTCACTCTTCTTTCAAGATCTTCAACTGTCCTGACATTTAGATGTTTGCCAAGGTGCTCTTTTCATATGGAGAAGTTATTTTCTCGGTCTTGATTGATCTGAGCATCTGCCATGGGGACGGTGCCTCTTCCTCTACACATCCTGGACAAAAGCCAGCTTGGTTCTGCTGGAGCCTGGCATCCTGACCTGGCCAGAGCTTCCCATTTCCCCCTTTTCCCCCATTTTTCTTCACTTCTAGTTTTTTTTTTTTTCTTTTTCAGCATTGGTAAGAACAGGAAGTACCGGGCTTCCGTCGAAGGGATGTACTCACCACATTGAAAACATCAACCGGAAAGAGAAACACACACCCCCTCTAGAAAGCATGGCCCTCTCTGCCCACCCTACCCCCACCCCGGGCCCTCCCATTCTGGCCCCAACATACCGCCAAGAGCCTCAGAGGTCCATGGGGTTGCACCACAGTTTGGGCCACAGCAACACTCAAGCCAACTTTAATCCCACTGAAAACTTCATTCACAACACTGAGGAGATGGTTCAGCATATAGGTAACATGCCAACAAACCCGACAACCTGAGTTCAGTCCCCGGGCCCATGACAGGAGAAGACAATGCCACGAGTTCCCTGACATGCATGTGCATGTCACACACACACACACACACACACACACACACACACACACACACACGTTCGCGAGTCGGGTAAGGGGCTGGAGACTCACACACACAGAGACAGACACAGAGAGACAGACAGACAGACACACACATGAGTCATCCTTGAAACAAGATGGCCCCTTTTATTGTGTTGCAGGGCAGAGTATATAGGGCTCTCCTTGACTAATGGCCATGCCCTGACTCTCGGGACTTTTCAGCTGCAAGCCCACCAGAACCCACTTCCCTGCCATCAGGAACTCATGAGGGTCTCGTGCTCAGAGCAGCTGCAAGCTCAGTAAAACAAGTTGTTTACTTCAGCAGGCAAGGGGTCATAGAAATTCAGGGTCTGAGGGTCTGCAGTCCCCACAACTGACTGGCTGTAAAGGATCTCCAGGCTGTCTCTATGTGGGTCAGCTGGTGACAACTACTGTTCTGAGTGTCCTTTCCTCTGCCCCAAGTGGACCGTGTCCGAATCTGCCATTTAATCAGTGAACGTGTGTTTTTCAGGGACCACTATGACCCCCGGCTCACAGTTTGAAGTACGAGCCAGGCTGCTTACACTGATAACATCTTGACCTTAATTCCATATGACCTTGGGCAAATTTTAACTGCTCTCAGCCCAGGATTTCCCTCAGATTGAGTGAAATTACCTAAAACAACAGTGTTTGGAAATCGTCCAAACACTTGATGGAGGAGGAGATGACAAGGGGGGGGGGGAATTTCTTAAGTTGATGGTAGTTTACTGCAGTATCCTGTTTAATTTTGTCCTGAGTTTTCCGTTGCATTCCAACAACGCTGTCATCTCTAACTCCACGGAGCAGCAGGGTCTGTGCTGAAACCCCACAGGGCACCTGGAGATACGCAGGGCCGGCATGGAGTCAAGTTGCTGTGAACAACAGTTTTGTCCTCATTAAAAAGAAAATGCATTAAAAAAAAAAACCCACTTTTATATTTTTCATTTTCTCTTTTTCTGTAGATAAATATTTTGACTCCAAATGCAGTCACACCCTTTCTGTTGTTCTTTCTTCCCCGGCACTCGTGTGCCCCTCCCTCCTCCTTTAGTCACTCCTCTTTCATTTCACACACACACACACACACACACACACACACACACACAGAGAGAGAGAGAGAGAGAGAGAGGCTCTATGTGCATAAACACAGTCATTGGCAAACCCTTTCAACCTAGGTTTTGTGTCTGAGAAAAAGTGTGATATGGGAGTGTCCTGTTTTTTTATTTTTATTTGTGTGAGTATGTGTGTCCACAGAGGCTAGGGACATTGAATTCCATGGACAAAGATGGTTGTGAGCTGCCCAGCATGGGTGCTGGAAACTGAATCTTGGTCCCCTGGAAGAACAAGCGCTCTTAAACCACTGAGCCATTGTTAGGTCCCAGGAAGTGCATATGTCCATAAATGAGAGCCTTGGCTTAGCTCAGACTGGATTTCAGAAGGATTCCTGGTGGTTAAATAAAAGCCGACCTTCCTCAGGAATTGGTGGGACGGGTTTTCTATCCACCAAAGGAGTCATTTTCTTTGCCTTTGGCGTAAGGGACACGTGACTCTGCATTAGCATGTACCTATGGTGGCCCAGGCTGGCCTACAGGCCCCTCAGTCCCTAGTCACAAGTCCCTGTAAGACATTTCAAAGGCCCCTGGCTAGTGTCCTTGTCCTCTGCCCTGAACTCACAGGCCTGCTCCAGGTCCAGGTTTCCCTCCTTCAGTTACTCATCCTCCTCATAACCTGCATGATTTCCCCACACCCCTGCCCCACCCCTGGCCATGTCCAGCTGCTTCCTCTGGGCTCTGGACAGTTCCAGTTGCCTCTGGAGGTTTGCTCCTATTCACAATAAAGCTGCAACCATTTGGTGAGCACCTCACTCGTGTGCACCATCTTCCAAGCCCCAGGGAGTATTCTCTTTTCTTTCTCTTTGTTTTTCTGAGACAGGGTTTCTCCGTGTAGCCCTAGCTGTCCTGGAACTCACTCTGTAGGCCAGGCTGGCCTCGAACTCCCAGAGATCCGCCTGCCTCTGCCTCCCGATTGCTGGGCTGGGGTTTACTACTGCCGGACAGGGAGGGAGTATCATTGTTTTTTTTTTTTTTTTTTGGTTTTTCGAGACAGGGTTTCTCTGTGGTTTTGGAGCCTGTCCTGGAACTAGCTCTGTAGACCAGGCTGGTCTCGAACTCACAGAGATCCACCTGCCTCTGCCTCCCGAGTGCTGGGATTAAAGGCGTGCGCCACCACTGCCTGGCCGGGAGTATTCTTTAATAGCATCTTCCCCTAGCTCCACTGTCTGCTTCCCTTAGCCATCACCACACCTATACTCTTCAGGCTAGAAATATCTTCCATGGTGATTTGTAATTATTTGTAATATGATGAGATATGTCAGCTATTTATAGCCACTCCTTCCTCAAGTTCACCCCTAATGAGTCAGAGGAATGCCTACTTCAGGTTTGGCCTTCCAGGCTCTGGCTGTGTTCTCAGCATCCTGTGGCTTTTTGATGCAAATGCTAGGGTTTCCCAAGCAAGTATTACTAAATAAGGAACTTTACCACCCAGGGTCCCCAAAGGAACCAGACAGTACATTCAAGCAAGAACAAAGCACTGTTTACAAAGCGGCAGTTAGGGACAGGTACCCCATAAAGGACAAGGCACTGACACAGGTCTGGTGACCCAGAACTGCTACCCACCCCTAAACCCATAGGTAGGGACCAGTAGAGTCAGTGGGGCCTGGACCTCCAGGCAGAGTTTTGAGTTTAACAGAGAAGTGATCTCTGGCTGATAGGTGTAGCCAGTTCAAGACAAATTCACAAAATGTCAGAGAAATAAAAATCCCTCATCTCATCCCCCCCCATCCACCCAAACCCACTCACCCCCATCTCCCCTCAAATCTTCTGAGGCTCCTAGTGGACTACAGATCTGGTGCTGTGGAGAAAATTATCAGACATAGTAAACAAACAAAAACGAGCCAAGAATGTCTAAATGGTGCTCAGACGGAATCAAACTAAGGGACATTCAATTCCTCAGAACTGGGACTATCTGAGCTCTGATAACTCACTTTGCATTTCTAGGAAGGGACATTCAATTCCTTGGGACTGGGACTGTTAGAGCTCCGCTGAGCTCTGATAACTCGCTCTGCATTTCTAGGAAGACCTCAAGCTTTTGCTTTGTGACTTAATCGTCAAAATCTGAGAACTTGTGCCAACAAACAAGCCCCCCATTTTCTCTCTGCTTCTCAGTGCTCTGTCATCCGAACATTCTGGCATGTGGCATTGTCCTACCCACAGTCTGGCTGTAGAGGAGATCTCAAGCAAACAGCCATTTGGGTTCCACCAGAGAACTCTGGTAACAGACTCTGTGACTCTCCCTCTCCAGTGGCCCGAGAGAATGCTATAGTGTACTCTTAGGGGAGAGGTGGGTGGGAAATCAGGGCAAAGGGACAGGATTTGTTGGAAGAATCCACAGATCAAGACTAGAGACAGAATTTTACCTGGGGATGGAGGGCATGGCTGGAGAGATGGCTCAGCAGCTAAGAGCATATGCTGCTCTTGGGGAAGACTGGAGTTCAGTTCCCAGAACCCAAATCAGGGGCTCACAACCACCTGCAACGCTAGCTCCAGGGCATCTAACACCTCTGTCTTCACTGGCACCTATTCTCTCTCTCTCTCTCTCTCTCTCTCTCTCTCTCTCTCTCTCTCTCTCACACACACACACACACACGATTAAAATTACAATTATCCTTTTTTAAAAAAAAATCTACTTGCCCTAGAACCGGACCCTTCCTTGCCCATCCCTGCAGGGGGTGAACCTGAACTAGTGTGAAGAACTTGAGCTAACTCTGGTGCTGAGGATCCGGGAGAGCTGGAGGGCGGAATGACTGTGCCACTTCCCAAACCCAGAACCAGGCTAATGACAAGGCCTAACCCAGCATCCACCTCATCTGTGATCTGCGGTAGCACTGAAGGGGCCGGTCCTGCACACAGGATAAAAACAGGATGTCCAAGAGGAGCCCCAGAGAGGGCCAGCATCAATAGTGTAGCAGAAACCAGAGGCCTCGAACCAGACCAACGACTCTCTGCAATGAACACTTGCAAGAATTTACTGTGTGACTCACTATGTCACACTACAGCTTCCATGGGGAGATTTTTTCTTTTCTTCTTTCTTTTTTTCTCTTAAATTTTATTTTATTTTGGGGGAGGTTTCAAGGGCAGAGGGCAGATATGAAGGGGTGGGAAAAGAATGGGATGGAGATGCATGATATGAAATCCACAAAGAATAAAAGGAAAGTTAAAAAAAAAAAAAAAACTCCGCCTGCCCTAACCAAACTTCTCATCCCTTTGAAGGGAGCCTTCAGACAGTAGGGATAAACCAAGCTAGCAGGACGGCCACAGCCTTCCGAAGCCACTGACAACAGCCAGAGAATTTGTCCTAAATTCCCAATCTGCAGTCCTGTGAGGCGGGGTCCTAAAAACAATGATTACATGCAATGATTGGAGGGGCTTCAAAGGGCCTCATAGGCCCCAAATATCTCCCCAGTAGACTCAAATTCCCTTTGAAGTTTCCATCGTTGTTTGTGCCCAGAACCTGCTTCTAGAAGTCTTCTAAAATGTGCACAATCACCCAAAAAGGCATGATGCTTTTTGGTTACTCTTTTGTCTTTTCGGCATCTTTATTCATTCCCATGTCTAGAGGCCCGACATGAGCATATGAGCATCTGCAAGAAACACAGTCTTTTTTTTTTTTTTTTTTTTTTTTCTGCAAAAACATCTCACCTAGAAGCACATCAGATGCTCAGTCAGGGCTCATCCTGTTGGCAGCCAGGCAGGGTCACAGGACCTAGGGTCAGTTAGCCATGCCCTCACTCCAGGCTGTGCATCAGCTGGTGGTACAGGAGAACGCAGGGACGGCAATGGCTCTGTGGCCCTGGCAGCAGTGTGACTGTGGGTCCAGGATGAAGGGCTGGCTGCAGTCCCATTCTCAAAAACCATTGTTTCCAGCATGGTTTACTGTGGTCCTAAGAGTAACATGCCATTCTCTGTTCCCACCCACTTTCCAAGGTGGATCCTACTCAGAGAGTTCAGAACGTCCCAGGATCCTCTTGCTTAAATTCCCATAATGCTTTAATCTGGCAGAATAGATCTTTTATTGTGAGAAACTAAAGGTACCAGCCGACACAAGACTGGCATACTAACTCAAGAGTAGTCACGGATAAGTTCCTTTGTTGTTGTTTTGGGACAGGGTTTCTCTGTGTAGCCCTGGCTGTCCTGGAACTTGTTCTGTAGACCAGGCTGGCCTCAAACTCAGAGATCTGCCTGCCTCTGCCTCCTGAATACAGAAATTAAAGGCTTGTGCCACCACTGCCACCCAGCTACGTTCCTTTGTCTAAGCAGTTAGCCAGCACTCTGGAAAACAGCAGGGCCCCAGGGGATGGGTCTTATTAAATGGGAGATTGTGAGAGCCTGACTCTGTGAGCAAACTGAGAAAGCTTGCCCGGCAGAACAGGGCAGAGGCTTCAAGGCAGTGTCAGGGACACAGGAAGCACTAGGCAAAGGTTACACAGGATGTGTATAGCCACGGACAGAAAAGGTGGACGACTGTAAGGGCAACATCTAATGTCACCTAAGGGTTGCCACTGATACCACGGAACACGGCGACTTACTGGGACAGCGGCGTACAAAGCAAGGAAGACTCTTGCCTTGCCAAGACCACCGATTTTCTGATTTACCTTAACAGTTCCATTGACATCAGTCTGCTCAGTAACAGAAGTCAGTTTCTGTCCCCTCGGCTGCACTTGCCCCTTCATATGGTCCAGGACTGACTCAGGAAGTGGAGGTCAGCAGCAGCAGCTGTGTAAACTCGCGCCTGCCAGAACGATAGGCACGGTGACTCTGCGCTGTCCCCAGGGAGGAGCACGGGAATATTCTGCTTTTTCAGGAAGCCGGTGCTGAACGTTACGAATGTGATGGATGTGAAGTAGGAAGGTCCACAGGTGGCAGGATGTGGATTCCTTCCTTTCTGCATTTCCTCTGCTTTTTCCCTCAGAGCAAGCACAGCCCCTGGCTCACAGACAGGCAGAACGCAGGCTGAGTTACCATTCTCCTAGCTTGTGTAAGGACACATCATGGCTGCCAGCTAGGAACTCCACATGTGAACCCAGTGCCCTTGGAAAGGGCCCCGATGCCAGCTCTTTCTCAGCCATGGCCAGAGTGGGGAGTGCCCATCTGGTGCCACACCCTCCAGCAGAATCCTTGGGATTCTTGTCCTGGGCAAATCTCCTGGGCATGCTGTGGGAGATGATGCGTTGTCAGGTAGCATCAGGCTGACAACCTTTGCCTCCATAGACGTCACCAAAGAAAGATCATTGAAGAATAACCCGAAGGAAACCATTAAAGGATATTACACAAGATACATTTGATTTAAAAATATTTATGAGCCACGCCCTTTATTCTAACAGAATGCCACTTAATAAATAATTCCACCAGGATGATGAGAATAAACCACAAGGGTGGGAGGAGAATTTAAGGGGACGAATGATAGAAATTTTATAAAATTTTAATTTAACCTTCAGTGGGTCACACTCAGTGTTGACAGATGTGGAGACCCGTCAGAGAAACCCATCCCTATGCTCACCGATCAAATTTCTAACCTTGGCACATAGGTCAGTATATGGAGGACCAGTGACACCGGCTCTTGATGACCTGAAGCAAAGGCTTCTTAAAAGTGAGGAAGATGACGGTGCAGGCCACCAGCAGGGTGAGGCAGCTAGGCAAAATGAGGACGAGGTAGAACAGGCCAGTGTCCACCTGCCCCCACTTACAGTCCCGAGGCATGCCTTCGGGCAGCTCGACCACACGAATGATCTTAGAAGAGAGGTTACAAGTGACCATGGCCAAGTCTGCAACAGTCTTGAAGTGCTGTAGGGCCCCCCATCCTTCCACCCCGCAGCAGTCGTAAGGGTTCTGGCTGAGGTAGATGGCCTGCAGACTCCTCAAAGGCTGCTCAGACACAGCCCTCTGAGGAAGGGCCGTGAGGAAGTTTCTGCGGAGGTCGAGAGTCTGCAGGGCCAAGATGCCACTGAACTTTGGGAAGCTAGTCAAGGAATTTCCCGAAAGATCCAGCTCCCTCAGATTCCCGAACCCAGAGAAGTCCATCTCTGCAGCGCCAGAACTGAGGCCCACATTCCTGAGAGCCAGGACCTGTAAGGTAGGGGCGACAGCCCAGAGAGGGCTAATGCTCCCGTTCAGAATCCCCCAGTTGCTAGACAAGTCTAAATGAGTGAGGGAGGTACCCTGGAATGGGCGGTCTTGTAATGCCTTCAGCCCACAGCCCTCCAGAGAGAGGCTCCTCAGAGAGGCCATGTTTCTGAAATCCACACAACGGGAGGATCCCGTCCAGTCTAAGGGCACCATCTGGGGACAGAGTGAGATCTGGTTGTGGCTCATGTCAATTGTAGTGATGTTGCTGGCATTGTCGAACAGGCCAGTGGGAACACCCAGGAGCTGGTTGGAGCTCAGGTTGAACACTTGGAGGTTCTTGAGGCCGTCAGTGAGCCCTGGAGCCAGGCGCAGCTCTGCCAGCTGGTTGTGACTCACGTCTAGCTCAGTGAGGGCTCCCGGGGGCTCATGCTCTCGAATGTGGAGCATCTTCAGGCAGTTCTGGTTGAGATTCAGGTGAGAAAGGGATGGTGTTTTCTTTAGGAAACCATCTGGCAGGTGCCAGAACTGGTTTTGGCTCATGTCCAGGAAGCGAAGGGCTGACAGGTCGCTGGAGGCAAACTCTTCCCAGAGGTTGACAGTGGTGATATTAGTCACATTGCCATCCACAAGAAGGAACTGGGCTACCATCTCCTGCGGCGAGGAGGTGTTATACAGGTCCCTGTAGAAACCCATGTTGTTGTCCCGCAACAGGAGGGTGTGTAGCTTGCTGCACTGGGGCAGGAGGGGGAAAAAGAGCAACTGGTTGTGAGAAAGGTCCAGCATCTCCAGTTCAAAGGTTGCCTCCTCCCTGGCTGCTAGAAACCACTCCAGGATGTTGTAGCTGACATTGAGGAACCGCAACTGCGTGAGCCTGAAGTCCACAATGCAGGGGAGGTTGTTGTAGGCCAGGTTGAGGTGCCTCAGCTCAGTCAAGCCATCAAAAGCACCACCCTCAATCTCAAAGATATAGTTCCTCTGCAAATCCAGTTCCCTGAGGTGCTCCAGGCCCTCAAAGACAGAGTCGTCGAGTCTCATGAGGGTATTCCTTGCCAGGGACACAGCCTCCAGTGAAGAGAGGTTCTGGAGCATGAGGGCTGCCATGTCTTCGGTCAGGGAGTTTCCAGACAAGTCCAGGCTCCGAAGTCCTAGCAAGGTATGGAGAGCTGCTGCTGTCTCCTTGTAGTTCTCAGAGAGGCGGTTGTCTGCCAGGCCCAGGCTGTGTAAGTGGCCTTGCCCTTGGAAGGCGTAGTGACCAATACGGTCCAGGTGACAGCTGTGCAGGCTGAGGTTCTCCAGGTGTGGGTAGGCCTGGAGGGAATGATTCCACAGCACCCTGAGAGGGTTGGCATCCAGAATGAGTGTCCAGGAATGTAACGGGAGGCTTCTGGGTACCGAAGCAAGGTTCCGCCCCCGGCAATCAGCAACTCCATCCACCTAGGTCCAGAAACACACAAAATTTAGGCACACATATGGAGTCTGCAAAAGCAATTAGCTAGCCAGAAGATGTTAGTTAGGTATCCAGGAAAAAAAAAAAAAACTGTTAAGAAGAGCAATGCCATTGCTTCTTATAGGTTGGCCAGTAGATCAAGGTGTTTCTTACTAACAAGTGAGTACCAAATGGCCCAATCTCCAAGGACAAAGTGGAGTGAAAAGAAAAGGCCCAAGAAAAGGACAACACCAAGGTTTGGAGCCAGCACTCAAGTCTGAATGTCTACTTTGCAATATGTTAATTTGACCCTCAGCAAAGAACTAATCTCTTAAAGTCTCAAATTATTTAATAAGTTATTAAAATAAAACATAATAACTAAAAAATTGTTATATTAAAATACAAAAAAAAAAAGGTAACTGGGCATGGTGACAGTACTCAGAACCCAGGAGACAGAGGCAGATGGATCTCTGTGAGTTTGAGGCCATCCTGGTCTACAGAGAGAGTTCCAGGCCAGTCAGGACTATATTGAGAGACGCTGTATCAAAAGAAGAAAAAAAGAAACTCATATAATCTCAGCTTCTCCCTCAGATAAAAGACACAACCATTATACTTATAATTCGCTCATAGGTTTTTTTGCCCCCCCAAGGACTGAGTGTGATTGCTTATGTAAATCATATTTATTATGGCTAATGAGTGTTGGCATATCAGCTGTAATTACCAATGTGCGCTAATTGATTAGGCTGCTCATTGTTGAACACTTCAGTTGTTGTTTAATTTCAGGATAGACTTTAGAATGAATTTGCCAGGTTCCTCCTACCTCCATGCCCCCCCCCCAAAGCCCACAGCATTTACCTTGGGATTGTATTAATGTGTGGAGAACTGACAATTTTACAGATTGAATTTCTGCCCTGGGACCATTGTCATCTCTGTATTTTCCCGAGGCCTCCCTGGAGACCATTGTGTGTAGTGGCTTTCCTCAGTCTGCAATGGACCCTGTTCTTCCACAGTTGCTGTAGTCCAAGGGGGCTCAGACCTTTGCAATTCCCTCGGACCCACCAAAGTGTTGCAAAGGACCATGTGGTTACCGGAACACACAGGAAGCTTTCCCGTGGCCATTTTATGGCCAGGCCAGATGGCTGACGTAATGGAGAGCAGCACTGGAGTTTTCAGACCCCTCAGATCGTAAGGGCCAGAGGAAACCCTTTCTTTGACCTCCTTGATGGTCGTCAAGCTCTACAGCTCCCCACCAGACTGAGCCCTAAAAAGTGGTTGGTGACCTCATGCTCTATTCCCTTCTCTTCCTGTGCCTGATCACCCCAAAATAGCTATTGTGATGTGAAGTCACTCGTTGCCTTTGGAGGGGAATGGTGGCAGTCACATGTAGCTGGGCTGATGCTGATAATAACATAATAATGATAACTGGTTAAACACAAGGTACTCACTACATATCAGGCATCATTGTGAATGCGTGCTGTAATGTAACATGAATGGGCCAGGCCTGCTTGCTGTTGTTTTTTTTTTTTTTTTTTTTTTTTTGCCCTGCCCAGTACCCCCAGCTGTTTAGCCCCAAAGAAAATCACACATAGGTCTCCATAAATTATAAGCTGATTGGCCCATTAGCTCTAGCCTCTCACTGGCTAACATCTTGATTAACCCATTTTTCTGATCTATGTTAGCCATGTGTCTCAGTACCTTTTTTCAGTGGGGCAGATCATATCCTGCTGCTTTGGTGGTCTGGGCAGGAGTGGGAGGAATCAACTTCCTCCTTCCCAGAATTCTCCTGTTCTCATTACATCATTTCTACTTCCTGTCTGGTTTTTCCACCTATATCTTCTGCCTGGCCAATCAGCATTTATTTAAAACATGATTGACAGAGTACAAACAATTCTCCCGCACCACTGTAAATTCATTCAATCATCAAAAGAGCCTGGTGTCATGATATCATTGCTAGAAATTAGTTATTACCATTGTTATCATTACTGATAGGGTCTCATATCACTCAGACTGGTCTTGAACTTGACTGGTCCTGAACTCTTGACTTTCCTGCCTCCATCTCCTGAGTACTGGCTTGACAGGTGTGTGCCACCATGGCCAGCAGATATTATTATTATTATTATTATTATTATTATTATTATTATTATTTCTCTGTTAAAGATGAAGAAACTGTCATAGAGCGACTTCAGGACCATCAGCTAAGCAGTGGTGGGGCTAATGGGTTTAGGCCTGGCCAGTCTGGCTGGTGACCCCTGCACTACCTCAAGCACACTGACTACTGGTTGCCACAAGTGGTTTAGAACCATGATGGCCATGATGTTTGAGATTAATCAGCTTCAAGAACACTATCTTTCCCTGGCACCAAATATACTGAAAAAAAAAAAAAAAACCCTGAATGTAAGTATTAAGCCTGGCTTCCAGTTTGTCTTTCCAGTTCTTGGGCTTGAGGGATGCTGAGTGGGCATGAGTTTCTCACGCAGACCCTTGACATCCTTCGGTTAAAGACAAATTTCTGGAACTGAGCTCAGTGATGACCTAAATCTCTCTTCATGTGCAGGTAGGGAGTCTTCAAAAGACAATGTGAAGGCTCGGGGCAACCTGCCTCTGAACTATCAGAAGCTCACAACCCAACCAATGTGAGCATGGCTCTGTAATACAGTCTGGGCAGTGTGCTCTCTGCGGGGCCGCCGAAGCGCTTGTGTTGGCTCACACATGAACTCGCAGGCAGGACTTCTCCAGTGCTGGTGTGTTCCTCAGGGACTCTGGTAACATTAGCAGAGCTCTTTAGCCAGGTGTTCTGCTCCTGGTAGCTGATGTAGGCCTGTTCGTGGGGCCTCCTGCTATCAGTACACATGAAAAGGTGGGGCGGGGACTTCAGGGTCCTTCCAAGTGCCCTCCTGAAATCTCCCACAAAGGAGCAGTAAGCACACTGCACTGGGCAGGTATGCTGCTAGACAGGTACACACTGAGTCAGACTGCCCTTTGATTGACAGGGCATCAGCTTTCCTAACAGACTAAGCAAGGCTCATGAGGACAGGGGCCAAAGAGAGAGCAGAATCCAAGGGGAAACTCACCACCTTGCAGCCTCCTTGGGAAGCTGCAGCGGCTGTCCCACTTCCGTTCCTCCATTCCACAACCAAGAAGTGAAAACCCAGGCAGAGCCAAAGGGGCAGGAACTCCATCTCAAGCGCAGCACTGTGGACAGAAGACCAGGACAAACTGAATAAGACGGGTTAGCCACGAACTCAGCAAGGGCACAAGGAATCAGCTAGCTTCTGCACGTATCTCTCGGGGGCCCACAACTACAAGGAGGTGGAAAACCACAAATTATTCAAGTTTCTCAGCTCAGCCAACACACTCAACCTTTCGCTGACACCACCGGCGAGAGCTCATTTCATTTCGTCTGTGCCATTCAATGGGCAGGTGGCTGACCTCTGAAACCCCAAAGGGACAGGACAGGAGATGCAAAGGCCTTGGTTGAGTACCAGGCCTGAGGTCACCGAGTTTCCTGTGTTTTGCCAGCCTGCAGTTTTCTCTCTGTCTGAAGCTCATCTCTGCCTGATGCAGACACGAGCTCAAGAGCTATGCCATGAATGAATGAATGAGTGAGTGAATGAATGAATGAATGAACGAGTGAATGAGAGCGTGGGCAAAGGAAGGATAAAGTAGGATAGAAACGCTGACTGTAGCCTCTGGACTCCGACAGATCAATTGCTTTGCCTAAAGAAGGCTTTGAAGCCTAGTAGTGATGGCGCCCACCTTCAATCCAAGCACTCAGGAGGCAGAGGCAGGCGGATCTCTGAGTTGGAGGCCAGCCTGGTCTACAGAGTGAGTTCCAGGACAGCCAGGGCTACACAGAGAAACTGTGTCTCGGAAAACAACAACAAACAAACAACAACCAAAAGAAGAAGAAGAAAAAAAGAAGAAAGGCTTTCAGAAATAAGTCTGTCACATTGGTTGGCTCATTTAAATATAGCCCATCCATAAAATGATGTTCATATTTTCACCTAGATAAGGGAAAAAAAACTTGAGAAAATGAAAAAGTAATCCTTGGGTAGATTAAAAAAAATCTGGTGTGGTTTTGGCCCTCCTGCCTGGCCAGTGCAGAAAGAACAGCAGTGATGGATGGCTTGAAATGATATATCTAACAACAGAGTCTCCAATGAAGAGGTAACAGCACCACCTTCACAAATTTCAGGGCAACAAAGGTCCAGTGTAATGCTGGTCTATCCAGGGTTCCAAATCTGAGTATCGAGGGATGAGAGCAGCCCGGGTCCCCCTTCTGAGCTCCAGGGTGGGTAACCAGGGGGCTTTTCCCCCTAGATGGAATTTCATGGACAACCCTCCAATTGTGAGATCTGAGAGCCCAGTGGCATCCTCGCCCTCCTCCACCCCCATCAACAGCAAGAGCCTGGTCCAGCATCCCATCTGCCCCATTCTTGCCTGGATACCTGCAAGAAGGACCAGAGAGAGAACAGCTCCTCAGTCTCTCCCTGGGTCAGCAGCAGCACCATGTTGAACATGAACCACCCCGTTCCATGCCGGTCACAGACCTTTCTGCTAACACATGCGGACCACCGTAGGGCCCCTCCTTGCCTTCCTTCTAGTATGTCTACTCATCCCAAAGGGTGATTTAACATCTTAGTCAGATTTGAATGTTCCCTGTTGAAAACAGACTATCAAAAAACCAAGTGAAACCAATCAAGTCAAATCAGCTCCAGCGCTGAGTGGAGTCCAGACCGGTTCTCTATGCCACAGAAACAACCCCGGGATCCGTCCTCGTGAGCCTCTGGGAATCCCTTCCAAGGCCCTCTTCCTATTCCTGCACCTGTGAGGGAATTATTACCTCACGGCCGGCACAGGACACAGATGGCATATGTGGAGCCATCTGGACTCCTGTCCTTAGTGTCCTCCGGCACCCTCCCACACAAACACACAAGCACCCCTGAAACTTTGGGATCCCCGCCCATCCTGAGGTAAGGCTGCCAGATTCGTAAATGCCAAGGACGATAAAAATCGCTCACTCACGTTCTCATCTCACGGAATGTCCTGAAGCTCTTGGAGGAGAGATGGGGAAATGGGAATTGTCAGCACAGTCAAGTCTTTTCCCCACTTCCTGTCATGCGTGGGCAGCTACACGCAGCTGTAAGCCGAATACTGACAAGCTAAACTCTGGCGTGTGAAGGGCAGGAGGGCTCACGACACCTCAGACTGGTACGCTAGATGAGCACGGGGCACTACACCCGGGGTAATTTAAATTTGTGAGACACCAAAATGTTCACAAAATTTAAAGGTATTCTCTCCTCCTAAACTCAGCCAACTAGCCCAGAAAAAAAAAAAAATGCCAGGCCCGCAGGGCAACATCTGGCATTAAGTAACAGAATTGTCATGAGACTATAGAGTTTGGAACCTCGACAGTTCAGAGTTTAAATTCTGCCTCCACTCTCCATAACTTCTATAGAGTCTCCAAGTCTTGGCTAACCCTCCCGTAAAACGGGCGCACTAATAACCCCTCGCAGACTTCATGAGAGCCGCACGGGATGCACTTATGCTGTGCATAACAGTGCATCAGTGTGTCAACAGTGGAAGCTGCTGACAACCTAATTAGTATTTATGAATTCCAAATGGCGCTGAGAGCTTGTGTGGCTGTTGTTCTTAGGTAACGTCTCTAGGATGGTACAGGAAAACATACAGTGAATGACACGGCTAGAGGGGCGACTGCTCGGCTATGCCAATCCAACAATCTACTCAGAAAGGCTGGATTAAAAAGTCTGTATTGAGAAGCAAGAATAAGACAAGGGGCTGGGGAGATGGCTCAACGGTTATCGTGTTTACTGATTTGGCAAAGGATTTGACTCCCAGTACCCATATCGTGTGCTCCCAAC
The DNA here is from genome assembly GCF_014885135.2 of Alexandromys fortis. Classification (NCBI taxonomy): domain Eukaryota; kingdom Metazoa; phylum Chordata; class Mammalia; order Rodentia; family Cricetidae; genus Alexandromys; species Alexandromys fortis. The sequence goes on from NW_026067991.1 coordinate 1,841,695, forward strand.
CTCCTGCAGCTCCAGCTCTCAGAGATGCAACGCCTCTGGCCTCAAAGGGCACCCCCCAACACACACACACACACATATGTGCTCGTACCCGCACATACACATAACTAAAAATAAATGTTTATTTTATTTGTTTGGTTTCAAAGAAAAGAATAGGGTGGCCCAGGGGCAGATGAACGCGCTGGTAGAGCTCTCCATCCTCAGAGTGATGACCTCATCCTGCCTTGCCCTGCTCCTAAGCAGGCGCAGAAGGCTCTGCAAGCCCGTGGCAGCTGGCCCACAGCATCTTGGGCCATCAGGAGCGCTGCTGGGGAGTTAGAAGGCAGGAGAGCGGAGGATCCAGAATATCTCTCCTTTCCCTCTCCCCTTGCGATTTCCCTGGTGACCCCAGTCTCTGGGGCCACCATCCCTCCTCCCTCCCTCCTACCTAGGGCACAGATTCCTACACAGCAAGAGGCTATTATTTGTTTGGCTCTTAGCTTCTTCCATCATCTTCCGCCAGTCTCCTGCATGACATCGCCTGTTTGAAATACGCCAGGTGACCTGTTTCCTTTCTGAGCAAATGATGCAAATGAAATTGACCTTGAGGGGCTGGAGAGGCGGCTCAGTGGTTAAGAGCACTGCCTGCTCGTCCTGAGTTCAATTCCCAGCAACCACATGTTCCATTCCCAGCAACCACATGTTCAATTCCCAGCAATCACATGGTTGCTCACAACCATCTGTGATGAGATCTGGTGCCCTCTTCTGGCCTGCAGGCATTCATGTAGGTAGAACACTGCATACATAATACATAAATACATACATACATACATCTTAAAAAAGAAAGAAAATGGTTTTGAAGCAGTGTCCAATGAAAATATAGAACCAGAGGTGATAGGTTCCTGCTGAGGCAGAAAGATCACAACTTTGAGGCTAGTCAGGTCAACTTTTTGACTCTCAAAATGAAAAAAAAAAAAAAGGGCTGGTTTCGTTGGGCCAGGATGTTGCTCAGCAGTCAAGTGCAGCAGATTGGTTTGTGTTAGGGCCCAGGGGCAAGCCCTGGGACTGACACAAAACTGAGGCATGGATTTACCGAGAAAGGGTAACGGGCTCTCAAAGCAGTGACTTTCAGGTTGGAAACGCTCTTCTGGACCAGAGAGCTGCAGAAAGCTCCTTGGACACACCACACCGCAGTGGTCAAGATGATCAATGCAGCTTTCAGGTCTCACTGGAAAACCCCAGCGACACCCCCCCCCCACACACACACACATCTGCCTTCTTCACCTCTCCACCCCTCCAGCTGTGACTCCCATACCATGGCTGCCAGGCAAGGGACTGAGTGTCTTTGCTGAAGGAGCTATTAGCAAGTGCTGTGCATGAATTACCACATAATTGAGAACTTTCTCCTCAATCAGAGAAGCGAAACAAGCCTTAAGGAAAGAGGCTTTGTAGAGAAATGTATGCATTCTTTGTAACTCAATAATTCTAATTCAAAAAGTTTCTTCTCCAATAAAATGAGACTAGCAGTGCTCAAACCTAAACTGGATTAGGTTCTAAAACAATGTCCAGCAGGCAGCGTCCTGACAGCACCTCACGAGTTGCCAGCCAGCCTATGCTCAACACATCTAGGGAAGGATAACGTCTTCATACCGGTTCCGTCATGCTGGTCTCTGGGACTTGGGTTGGACAGCCAGGTAAAGAGTTGAAGCACGCCGGGTGGTGGTGGTGCACGCCTTTAATCCCAGCACTCGGGAGGCAGAGGCAGGTGGATCTCTGGGAGTTCGAGGCCAGCCTGGTCTACAGAGCTAGTTCCAGGACAGGCACCAAAGCTACAGAGAAACCCTATCTCGAAACCCCTCCCCCCCAAAAGAATTGAAGCAGACCCCTCTAGCAAATAAGTTTTAATCCAAATTTTGTAGTTGGCCACCCCTTTGAGAAAAAGTAGCATTTCTGTCCTGACTAGGTTTCTAACAAACTCAACAATTCTGTCATAAGCCCCATACCCAAATTAGCAACTCAGGGAAGAAGGGGTTTATTTCAGTTTACAGCTAAGGGAAGTCATGGCAGGAACTCAAGGCAAGAACCTGGAAGCAGGAACTCAAGCAGATGCCATGGAGGAGTGCTGCTTACTGACTTGCATACATGGGTTGCTCAACCTATTTTCTCATGGCATCCAGGACCATATACCCAAGGGTATCACTATCCCCAGAGAGCTGGGCCCTCCCACATCAATTAAAAAAATGTTCCCCAGACTTGTCTGTTGGGGGCTGCAGATCCCTGGTCCCTGGACTTTCTTTGCCTGCCTCACTGCTGGAGTGAACTGAGCAAAACAACTTGTTTACCTGTGCCTGCAGCTGCTCTGAGCACGAGACCCTCATGAGTTCCTGATGGCAGGGGAGTGAATTCTGGTGGGTTTTACAGCTGAAAATCCCAAGACCTGGGGCGTAGCTATCAGTTAAGGATCCCTCTACAAGCTGCCCCTGAGCACAATAAAGTTGGCATTCTTGTACCAAGGATGATCCGTGTCCCCGCATCTCCTCTGTCTATCTCTGTATGTTTTTAAGGCTCCAGCCTAGTTCCTGGCTGGCATACCGTCCTGTAGTGGCACAGGCGCTACAAATGCCTGCTGGCAGTCTGATGGAAACATTTTCTCAAGTGAGGTTCCCTCTTCCCACATGACTCTAGTTTGTGTCAAGTTGACCAAAAACTAGCAGCACAATTTCCCATGGGATCACTCAGCACTGTTTTATAGCTGGAAATCTTAACATAGGGATGGAGCGATGTGGGCTGTCAGCCTGGCAGAGGCCGTGAAATAGCCCCAAAACATTTGTCAAATGCGGATGTCAAGGTATCTCCTGGGCAAATGAACCAGGTCCCGCCAGCCTCCACCCTAGCTTCTGCTTGAGTAGAGGCTTGAGGGCCACAGCAGCAATTCCCCTCATTGAGCATTTCCTAGAGCGAGCAACTGCTTGCTTCAAGCACTCACTACCTCCTCAGACTCCATTTCTCAGGGCCACAGAGAAGTAAATGGACTCCCCATGTGGTCAGGGCCAGCCCATCCAAACCAACAGAGGTCAGCTTACTTTGTCCAGTCTGCGGCCACAGAACAAATCTAGCCACAGATCTTAAAGACTGCAAATGTGCTCCCACTTTGAGAGGTCGCATCTGGCTGGCAGTGGGTTCCAGTGTCCCCTCTGTACATGAGAAAATAATCTCCTCAGGCACCCAACCTGCATTGCATTAGTTTCTCAGTTCCTTTCACAGGTTTCCCCCCCCCCACCCCGCACTGGTGACTTCTGCAAGAGTAAGGGCAAGCCACCATGCTTCTTCAAGAGGAAGCAGGAAAGAATGGTGTAAAGGAGGGGCTAGGGTAAGGCCTAGACCCACGTGGCTCCTTTCCAGTAGTGGCAACATGTGGTGATAACACAGCAAAAGGTTGGGCCAAGACAGAAGTAAAGAAGGTGTGTGCAAAAGCTTTGTCTTCATAAGGAAATGCCAAGGGTTTCCATATAAGCACATGGTATCGGGGGGACTACAAGTGCCTCCATAGCCTCCAGCCGTGCCCTCTCCTCCCACTCAGAGGGCAGACGCATGCCTTGGTGAAGCTAGGTATCATCTGAACCAATGGGAAGTGGAGGTAGGTCTTCTGAGCAAATGGAGGCAGTGTGGAAAAAAAATACGCCGAAGGAGCTGTTCTGTCCCATTCATGAGAGATGCCAGTGAACCTTGGGCATCCTGGGGAGGTGACACCCTGAGTCTGTGGGCCCTGTGCACAGAGACCACAGAGACTAACCACAGCTAATTTTATCCTGGAGTGGGAATGAAAATACCCACTCCCCAACACGGCTTCTTTGAGAAGGCACAAAAGAGCAACAACTGACAGGGACTCCTAACAGTTGCCCAGATCAGTAGAAATGCTGGCATCTCTATGGGGCATCCCTGTGGTACCTGAGCCACGCAGGGGTGTGGCCAAATGCCTGGTGAACGGAGAGCCTTAGTTCAAACTCAAGCCTGTGAGTTCCGCATCAACTCAACCTCAATACCACAAACCCCAACCACCCTGGGATGCATGCAGTCCTTGGCTGAATCACACATTTCACAAGCTGTTTCCTCTGCAGGAAAGACCCTTTCTGTGGTCTTCTCTTACCAAATTCCCACTGATCCTTCAGGCACCTTCCTCCTGTTCACAGCCGAACAGTCCAGTTGAAGACTAATCTGACAGCCCACATGCTCGGATGGATGGATGGATAGATAGATAGATAGATAGATAGATAGATAGATAGATAGATAGATAGATAGATATGTATATAGAAAATCCTATCTATCCTTGCAGTTTTTTTATTAACTTTATGTTTATGAGAAGCAGTTTAAGTAATTATTAATCATTAATAACTTAACTTCCCTCTGACATTTACATATGAAAAAAACTGGAGCATAGAGCCAAATTGAAAAAAGCCCATGATCAGTGACCACTGTATTCCCACAACCTACATTTTGCTCATGACATTGTACTAGACTTATATTTTATCATATTTTCTACTTATCCTTCACTTCCTCTTGTTTTTATCATGTTTACAAACAGATTGCATGGAGCTGGAGAGATGGCTCAGCCATCAAGCATGTGTCTGCGCGCCCAGAGAACCAAAATTTGGTTTCCAGCATCCACATCTGACATGATGACACTCACAATGACACCTGCAGCTCCAGAGGATCAAATGGCTCTGGGCTCCATAGGCACCTGCATGCACACGCATACACAATTTAAAAGCAACAAAAATAAACCTTAAAACAAAACCAAAAGCCCAGCACAAATAGATGGGGGAAGAGAGAGGTGCCTCACTGGTTAAGAGCACTTGTTGCTCTTGCAAAGGAGTTGGGTTCAGTTCCTAGCAACCATATGGCAACTCACAATTGCCTGTAACTACAGTTCCACGGGATCTGATGCCCTCTTCTGACATCATGGGTTCCTGCATCATATGGTACACACACACACACACACACACACACACACACACACACACACACACATATACTCACATACATATTTTTAAAAAAAACCCAAATTGCTGGGCATGGTGATACATTCCTGTAATCCCAATATTCAGGAGGCTGAGGCAGAAAGACTGTGAATTTGAGGCCAGCCACGCAATTTCATGGCCTGTTCACAAAACAAAACTTAGAAGGGGTGGGAGGCAGATCAGCAGCAGAACACGGACCTAGCATGCATGGTTCAGCCATCAGCAACACACACACACACACACACACACACATACACACTGGTCACCAGTACTTCTCTCCCTAAATACTTCAGAGTGCATATTAAACAATTCGACACTTTAAACCTTGCTGTAAGAAGGATGGAGACATGGCTCAGTAGTTAAGAGCACTGGCTGCTCCTCCAGAAGACCTGGGCTCGATTCTCATCACCCACGTGGCAGCTCACACTGTTGTTGTTGTTGTTAACTCCAGTCCCAGGGGATCCAAAGACTTCTTCTGGCCTCTGTTCAGGCACATTAGAAAAATAAATACAAAAGTTTAAAAACGTGTAAGACCCACACTGAGGAGGCTGAGGCATGAAGATTGCCATGAGTTTGAGACCTTCAGGAGCTACATAAATTTCAGGTTAGCCTGGGCTACCGTGTGACATCCTGTCTCAAAAATAAACTTAAAAAGAAAATTAAAAGTCTCCCGCTGCCAGGTGGTGGTGGCACAAGCCTTTAATCCCAGCACTTGGGAGGTAGAGGCAGGCAGATTTCTAAATTCAAGGTCAGCCTGGTTGGTCTATAGAGCAAGTTCAAGGACAGCCAGAGCTACACAGAGAAACCCTGTTTCAAAATAAACTGAAAAAGAAGTGGAGGAGAGGAAGATTTGTGAATTCACAGAGGAATGAGAGTATTGTGATTTTTAAAATAATTTCTTTCTAAATGAGGCATGCTGATACAAGACTGTGATCCCAGTACTCCGACTACTGAAGCAGGAAGATAGAGAACCGAAGACCAGCCTGGGTTACATAGTGAGAGTCTATCTTAAAAAAAAAGTTACCTTCCTAAAAAATGAAAATTTGAAAGATTATTGCATAAAGCCAAGAGAATTGTCATAAATGTGTTCAGTCAGTAACATTAATGCCGGAGCTTGCAAAGACCCCTGCAGACCCCGATTAATGACTTAACATCAGCGACAGGTTCTGTGCACTAGGGGTGACTTCCGTGTTCTTCTTATTGTGGTAACACGTGTGTATAATTTACCACTTTAACTCTCTTAAGCATAATTCCGTGGCATTAAGTACCTTCACGTGGCTAGGTAACCACCCCACCATCGCCATAACCTTCCCATCAGCCCTCCCTCAAACCCTTGTCATCTGAAATCCCTCTCCACACGTCCCTCTCTGGCACAGCTGTAACCATGGATTTTCCTCCAGGGATTGCCTGTTCTAGAGAGAACCGGGTCATAGTTATTCTCTTGCACCAGAAGCCTTCCTTCCAAGGTCCGTCCGGTTGCGGCACACACCAGGATTTCCTTTCGAAAGCTGGGTGCTGCCCCTACCAAATCTTATGCATTCATTCATCACTCATCCCCTTTCCACCACTGTGAACAGTGGTGCTGCATTTGAGCACAGGCACACAGATGTCTGCTTAGTTATTTCCACTTTTCAGATAAGGAATCCACGGTTCTAAAAGGCCGGCGTCAACTCATAGTGACTCAGGTCCTGTAGCGCTGAGTTCAGTCCAGGAAGGAGGTGCTGGAGGGACAGGGACACCTGCTGGGGAGCTGTTTTGTTTGTCATTTAAATGTTCAGCTGGGTGCACAGGTAGATATATACTTGTTGGTGAGTAGCCAGGAGCCTCTAGCCAAGATAAGGCTACTACCTTAGAACTCTCGGGGTGCCGTTATAACTCAGCGGACCAAGAGGTGACATCTGACCCTGAGGATCCTATATCTAACCACAGAATCTATTCTCATTGGTCAGAGACCAATGCCATGCTCACTTTGACAATCTGATTAGCACCTTCATGGAAGCAGGAACAAGCTAAATGACTAGAGAGCCTTGAAGCCCTGGGAATTAGAAAGAAACAAGCCAAGATTGTTGCTAAAATAGAAGCTTTAACTCAAGGACTAGAAGAAGAGCTCAACAACCAGAGCAAGAGAAAGGCCATTAGGGCTGGCCCACGTGGAAGTTTCAAGTGCCTTGCGGGGTTGGGGGGGTGAGTGAGAGTGGGGGGGGAGTTTCAGGGACCATTAACTCACCTGAAGCTGAAAAAGGTGGCCCCAGGCCAGGCAGGGAGAGAGCTATTCACCATTGATTCTGCAATCTGAGGGACATCCCTCAGTCTTCTCACCCAAAGGAAACAAGAAAAACCAGGAAAGACCGACCGGGGCTACCTCAGATGTCTAAGACTCACTGAGAAGAGGCAGTGTGCAAAGTCAGAGCCCCAAATGCTATCTCCTGAGGAGAAATCCCCTCCCCGATGGTTATCTTTCTTAGAGGTAGGAGCAGGCAGTAGCGCAGGGCAAGCCCAAGTACAGAGCCTGGTTGTGGTAAATGTGGGGGCTGGGGCTGCAGGAGGGGAGTCCCCCGGGACCTCACAGAATTCTGTGGCCACGCTGAGCCCATCACTAGTCCCAGCCTTGTTCTTTATGCCCATCTCACTGGTGACCATCAGGGCAAAGTTCCTACTTCCTCCTTTGTCCCCTCTACTGAGGCTGAAGTCTCACACCCAAGAAACACAGTTTGGTCTCAGGCCCTGATTCTGTTAGTCCTGGAAAGTTCTCTCTGCCCACATTCGCTTCTCCTGCTTCTGGTAACAACTGTTGGGCTGCTTTTTGGGGAAACACACACATACATCCTCCCTCCCTCCCTCCCTCCCTCCCTCCCTCCCTCCCTCCCTCCCTCCCTCCCTCCCTTGTATCACATAGAATGTATTACTGTAACCATTTTTAGGTTGCAATTCAGTAGGCAGTACGTTTCACTGTTCCCCTTCTCCATGCCTTCTTAAGAAGCCTAACTTTTTGTTTCTTTGGGTTTTGTTTCTTTTCGGCTGATCCCAGCTCCTCACTGTGGGGACTATGATGGAAGCTGTCCCTGTTACAACCTCCTTGCCCCTAACCAGAGTGAGTGATTGGCTTATGTTAAGACACAGTATCAATCCAGGGACACCACTCAGGGAAAAGCCCTTGTCTCTGCTTCACATGTCACACTGGTGGGGATTAACCTGGAAGCTGAGGTGGCCTTTGTCTCTGTCTCCAGAACAAGCCCAGTAAGAGCAAAGCCAAGCCAGATGAGGACAGAGGATTTTTGGTGGCATTTTTTTTTTTTTTAGATCTGCATCCAGACATGACCGAAGTAATTGCCTTTAGACTTTTCAGGTATATGACAGAGCAAATCCTCTTGTTGGGATGAAGCCGTTTTCAGGTGGGCTTTGTCATCCACAGTTTAAATAATCCTATCTAGGGCTGATCCAGTATGTACCTCACTGGGACAGTCTTGGCCTAGCATGTGCAAATACCTGGGTTTGATCCCTCAAGCTACCAAAAATAGAAACAAATGAATAAATAATAAAACCATCTTATCTCTAGATCCTTGAGACCAGGTTTGCAGTTGCACACAGCATTATGAGATCGAAGCTTCATGGTCCTCTTTATTTCCTCTTTGCCTCTCTAAGCTTTCAGAACCACTGGCTAACCTATCACTTTGCACACATCACCTTTGCTCAGCTATGAGGCTGAAAAGAACAGTTTGGAGGGAAGGGAATACTAAATCCCACCAAGGGCAGAGACACATCCATAGGTTAGCGAAGTCATCGCTGAAATGACTCCTGAGCAGAAGTCAGTGGCACTTGGGACTGCAATACAGACAAGCAGGTCCCAGGGAAGATGATCAAAGCTCTCCTGACATAAGTGCTTATCACATGGATGGAGCATGGCCCAAGCTACCAGTGATCCACAGAAGAGTCTGGCCTCCACTCCGTGGTGGGATCTGCACCACCAGGAAGCAGCTTGGGGTCTGCACTGGGTCTTTTTTTCAAGTCTGGAAGACCAGGGACAGACGGGCCAGTGCCTGTGTTCCTCAGGACAAAGACAAAGGGAGCCAGCTCTGTTTGGGATGCCCCTGTAGCCCTTGGATAGCGGCTTAAGAACTAGGGTAGTGGGTTCCAGGACAGCCAGATGGAGTCTGTATGAGCATCCACAGAGCTCCCTTGGGGCACCCATCAAATGAAGGCACCTTCTCAGTGAGACTGTTTGGTTTTGTTTTTAACCTAAAGGCAGGTGTTGAGGTTTTTTCCTGGGCCCATGAATCTCTACCCCTCTAGGAACTCTGAGGCTTACATATACAGCCTATGGGGGAGCCCCAGGCTAGAAAGGCCCCAAACACCTGCAGCCATGGGAAGTTTGTGCCTACACGGTCAGTAGCAAAAAGGGACCCTGGAAAGCCCGTTCAAATCCTCTCACAGTGGGGCACGTGTTCATCTCCGGAGAGCAAGCAACGTGGAGCCAGCTCTGAGGGTAATGCTTCTTCCTGCCCAGCTCCTGGGTGTTTATGGGTACATGGGTGTGTGTCTGTGCCCGGAGAGGCCAAGAGGGCTACAGTAGAATACTGGACAGGAGTCAGGATCCTGGCTCCGATAGCTGTGGATCTGTAGATCAGAGCAACATTCTAGTAGATTTTACCCCGGACAAAGGCTCTAGGAGAAGGGCTTTCCCTGTCTGTTGGCTGAACACACAGCTGAGCCTGGAAGATCAGGATAAATCCTTATGACTGCCTGTGTAATAGTGGGTCTCAATTTATGTCTATGTACCGGCAAGAAAGACAACGCAAACACCCGCATGGTGAGTGTTCGCAGCCTCGTCTCTTTATGTCCGGTCACTCAGACCAAACAAAGAGCATTAACCATCGTGCAAATAAGAAAACGGAGGCTCAGAACGTTCAGTGACCTCTTCACATTCGCCCTGCCCAGGCAGGAATCGAACCACAGCTGGTTCTAAAGCCCTTGGTGCGTCTCCCACATCACACCCACTTTCTCAGCTCTAAGAGTTCCTGAGGGAGGGACTTCCACCTACACCAGAGGTGTAGCCCCCAAATCCAGCCCAGAGGCGGGGTATCTGGATACCGCAAACCCAACTCACAATGAGCCTGAGTGTGCACGCGCTGGGGGAGGGGGCTGCCTGTCCTCCCACCACCCAACCCTTTCCCAGCTCGCCCACCTGGAGAAGCCTGGCGGTGCCCGGCGGTGAGCCCACGCAAGAAATACTCACGGCTCCCGCAGGCCCAGGCGGCTCCGTGGGGCGCATCGTCTCCAGGGCCCCGGCCTCCTGGACAGCAGTTGCCGCTGCCGCACTGCCTACTCGCTCTGGGGCATCAGATTATTTTAGCACTTGCGGAAGGAACCGACGGAAACTGAAGTCACATGGAGAGCTCGCTGCTCAGCAACTCAGCACTCAGCAAGCGACTTAGAAGGAACTGCGACCGCGGGGGGCGCGGGGGATGGGACAAGGACGAGGGCCCCTGGAGGACCTGCAGAGTTGTCACCACGCAGGTGCAGTCTGCGAAGACGTTAGGATCGCTAAGCTCCCTCCCCGGTGGGTGAGCCCGGGAGCTGGGAGTCCTGGCTTGTGGTCGGTTATCTCAGGAAGTCTCCACGCTTCTATCCAAGGATCAAGTTGGGAGAGAATTTGGTGAAGGACAACCCAAGTTGGTTTAATTGGAAAAGGGGACCGGTCTACCATTTAGAAGGGTTGCCCGCCCATTAATCTTTGCTTTTATCTACTCTGCTAGTCCTTTATCAATCATTTTCATGGGCAACATGCTTTAAAAAAAAAAAAAAAAAAAAGAAGGTAAATGAATAAATGGAAAAGAAAGTTGGGCATGGTGTTCCACACCTGTAATCCCAACCCTGGAGAGGCTGAGGCAGGAGGATCAGAGTGTAAGATTGTCCTGTCATAAATAGCAAGTTTGGGGCTTCCCTGGGGGTCATGAGACCCACAAACAAGCAAGAAGAACAGAGGAAGACAAGGAAAGGAAAAGTTTGGTTTGTTTCTAATGGAGCTTGCATTGTAGACTGTCAGCACCATCAATTTCTTGGCTCTACTGAGTACTGAGTTATTTGATTTGCTGTGTAAAATGTTCTCTGCCAATGGTGGTCGTGTGCACAGGGCTTGCATAGATCCAAACCAAATCTGGGCAGAGATGGAGAAGCAAACATGAGCTCCCATCCCCAACCATTCTCAAAGGAAAAATTAGGTTCTCCAGGGGAGTGTCAGTGGGTATACAAACCACACTTAAGGGCGGGTCCCAGACCTAGCAGTAGATGGCCAACACAAAGTCCAGTCTTGTCCATCTCCTAGTCAGACTCAATCCTATCTGGTTTAAGAATCACTGGTGTCTGAGTCCTAATTTTCTCATTCACTTCTTTCTCCTCTTTCTCTCTCTTTGATTTTTTTCGAGACAAGGTTTCTCTGTAATATAGCTTTGGCTGTCCTGAAACTTGCTTTGTAGATCAGGCTAGCCACGAACTCACAGAGATCCACCTGCCTCTGCCTCCCAAGTGCTGGGATTAAAGGCGTGCGCCACCGCCGCTGAGCTACTTTTCTTTCTCTTAAAACAGGGTCTCATTTTAGTCTCTGTTGCCTGGAAGTTCCTCAGACACACTCCATTCTCCCTCTGCTGAGACCTCCTTGGCGGGAATGATCCCCCTGCCTTTCCCAGCCCTTTCCGTCCTCAAGGCATGGAAGGGGCTCCCCGTTCTCCAGGAAGCTTTTCCCACCTCAGAGGCCTCCTCCTCTGCAAGCATCTGTACAAGTCCCCCGACTTCATGACAGGGCTTGTGCCTTGATTTCTCTTTTTGAAATTATATCTTGATTCTCAATTACGCTGTCAACTTTTGAGGACAGCAACCATGTGCTATTCAAAAAACCATACTGCCCAGTGTGCATAAAGAGGCTCAGTAAACATTTATTCAAAGAAGAAAGGGGGAAGGAAAGAAGCGAGAGAAATAGGCACTAAATGAATCTATCTTTTCTGTGATTCCCCGGTTACTGACTTCTGAGAGTTGTGTTGGAGTCTTGGCTGTTTAGATGATTGTGGCCCCCATGGGCCCTGACTTTTGGATACTTGGTGTTGTGCTGCAGTTTCCTTTGAGACTGAAATATTAAGGAAGCTCCTTAAACCAGAAAGTAAACAACTCAAAACAACTTCAGGAAATCCCTAAAACTGACCAGATTCACTAGGCCCCTCCCTTCCAGAGTAAGTGATAAAGACTCCTAAGGGTCACTCCCAGAAAAGCCAAGCTGCAAAGAAGACTCTCAGACTAGGCCCACTGCCTGAGAGAAGCAGAACCCAGCTGAGCTTCCTGGAATAGCTTTAGACCAACTGAGGCACCTGGAAAGGACCCCCTCCAACCTGCTGAGCTGCCTGCAGGATGTGCAGTGTGCTCCCGGCTCCCAGCTTTTGTGAGTCACTACCTGTTGGAAGGCAGTCTTTTCAAGTCATTTCTGTCCCTGTAAGTAAGCCCTCACCAGTATTTCTGTAAACAGTTTATAGTAGTTTGAGTGGAAATGACACCTATAGGCTCATATATTTGAGTGCTTAATCACCAGGATGTGGAGCTATCTGAGAAGGATTAAAAGGGTTAGGAGTCGAGGCCTTGTTGGAGTAGGTGTGGTAATCTTATTGAAAGAAAAATTATTGGGGGTGGGCTTTGAGGTTTCAAAAACCTACAGCAGGCTAGGCCAGGCGCAGAGTCTCTCTGCCTGCCAGGCTACCTTCAAATCAGGATGAGGCTCTCACTTACCTCTCCAGCTTAGCAGACTTCCTGTTGTGATGATAATGGACCACCCTCTAAAAGTATAAGCAATCCCCCAATTAAATGCTTTCTTTTCTAAGAATTACCTTGGTCATAGTGTCTCTTTCACAGCAATAGAACAGCAACTAAGACGTAACCTGAACACAACTCACGGTTCACCAACTTGGGCTTTGATGGTATCCATACTCTGGTTTGTCACAGGCTCCCTTTTTGGGGTGAGCAGATGTGTGTGTTACATCTCCCCAGGAAGAGTCTTGCATAATACTTGGTCCCCAGTTGGTGGTTGTTTGTGAAGGTTTAGGAGGTATGGTTTCTCTGGAGGAAGTGTGTTACTAGGATCAGACTTTGAGGCTTCTACCATCTCAAGCCATCCTCTGAGGTATTTCTGCCCTCATGGCTTTGCTCTGCCATCATAGACTCTAACCCTCTGAAACCATACCCCCAATTAAATGCTGCCTTGGCCATGGTGTTTCCTCACAGCAGTAGAAAAATAACAAAGCAAGAACCATTTTTTTTTTTTTTTTTTTTTTGGATTTTCGAGACAGGGTTTCTCCATAGCTTTTTGGTTCCTATCCTGGAACTAGCCCTTGTAGACCAGGCTGGTCTCGAACTCACAGAGATCCGCCTGCCTCTGCCTCCCAAGTGCTGGGATTAAAGGCGTGTGCCACCACCGCTCAGCTTGTTTCTTTCTTTTTGTTTTGTTTCTGTTTCTGGTTTTGGTTTTTGTTTGTTTTGTTTTACTTTTGTTTGTTTTGTTTTGTGTTTGTTTTTCCAGACAGTGTTTCACTCTGTGTAGCCCTGGCTGTCCTGGAACTCACTCTATAGTAGTCCAGGCTGACCTCAAACTCAGAGATCTGCCTATCTTTGCCTCCATAGTGTTGGGATTAAAGGCATGTGCCACCACTGCCCAGATTTTTTTCCTTTATGTATTTATTTATTTTTTTTTAAATTTCTATCTTGAAATTCACTCTGTAGACCAGGCTAGTCTCAAACTCAATAAGATTCACCCGCCTCTGTCTCTCAAATGCTGGGATTAAAAGTATACACCACTTTTAATCTATTTCTATTTGCTTTTTTTAAAAAAATATAGAATACTATATATATATATGTATACACACATATATTATTCTGCCAGCATGTATGATTACATGCCAGAAGAGGGCACTAAATTTCATTACAGACAATTATGAGTCACCATGTGGTTGCTGGGAATTGAACTCAAGACCTCTGGAATAGCAGCCAGTGCTCTTAACCTCTGAGCCATCTCTCCAGCTCTTATTTCTCATTCTTAAGCTAAGCTTTCTAATAGCTTGTCACTTGTGGGCCACTCAGGGTCAGGAGATGCCTATAGTGGAGACTGGAATGCCACAGACATCTGGATAGGAGCAGGTGGGACAAAGCGGGCTAGCTTCCTCCTCCTGCAAAGGGGTCCATGGGAAAGAGGAGTCAGCATGCACACCTAGCCATGGAGTGGCAAGAACTAGGCCTGGAAGGTCACCTCAGGCCCAGAGACTGTCTGTTTGCTTCACCTCTGGCATTTCCATCTGCCTTGGGTTCTCATCCCCTCACCACAGACAGGGCGACCTTCCTATCCTGGCCTTTTGGCTTGGCATCTGGCCTGGCCATGACATGTCTGGTGCATGCTCTACTTCTCCGGCCCCCGCACATGACAGGGAGGGGATTTCCTTTGAGGCCTTAACTGGGAATCGTCCTCCTGCCCCACGTCAGCTGGCTGCTGCAGGAGACTCTTCGGTAGTTTCATTTCCCTCATGAGGAATGAAGTTTTTTAAGAACCAAAAATCCAAACCACCGCCCACGTTGGTACTTCATGGTGCCAACCCTGGGAAAGCTGGAGGTTAGCGTAAAGACCCCTGAGCTTTAGAAGGTGAGAGCTCCTCTTGGTGCTGGTCTTCCTCAGTCCCTAACTGCAGCATGCCACCTCTTCCTGTTTAAGGACACGCCGACAGTAACAACAAATAACCAGACATTGCATGTTGTACAAAGATAACAAGATGTGCTTGGAAGTTCCCTGTGAAGGCCAGAGCTTGGTGGGAAAGGGGGCAGCAAGGTGGAGCCTCATAGCTGACCACCATGATGGACAGAAATTGGGTGCTGGGGGCTTTGAGGGAGAGAGAAGGCATAACGGTGGAAGACTGCAAAGTAGCCCTTCTGAAATATCTGAGCTGGATCCTATGAGCTGGGCCTTGTGTGGGTTAGACTGACAAGATGAGGAAAACTTCAAATAAGGCCAAGGCCAAAAGGAGCAAAATATGGGAAAGAAGAGGCCTCTCTGTGCCTGTGTTCAATGCTGAAGCAGAATTGTCATCATCTGCTAAGGTTCCTCACATCCCTGGAGACCCTGAGCTCTGAAATGCTGGAGCTATAATTTGGTCGTGTTTATATGTGTCCTTAGCCTAAGCACCTTGTAGGGGCTGTGCAAATGTTTCCTCGCCAAATGAAAGTTCCTGTCATTTCCTCCACAGTGTTTGGAGAGGTTGAGGACTTGGGAAGTCATTCATTGGTAACTCAAGAGCGCTTTTCCGTTTTGAAATATCTTTTACTTTTGTTTATTTTATGTGTATGAGTGTTATGCCTGCATGTAGCACTGGCTGTCCTGGAACTCACTCTGCAGACCAGGCTGGACTCGAACTCACAGAGATCCACCTGCTTCTGCTTTCCAAGTGCTAGGATTAAAGGTGTGTACCACCACAGCCCAGCTAAAATAAACATTTTTAAAGAATTCTGCCTTGCAGCTTTCACCTTTTTTTCTTCCTAGGTTTATAACGTTCTTAGGCCCCTGTGCGCTGTGGAACAATCTTTGTACACTGTAAATACTCTCATTGGTAAAGAGCTGACTGGCCTATAGCTTGGTAGGAAGAGATTGGGTTGGAGAGCCACACTAGGAGGACTCTGGGAAGAAGAAAGGTGGAGTCTCAGGAGTCACCAGCCAGACAAAGAGGAAGCAGGATGTGTACAAAATGAGGTAACAAAATGAGCCACAGGGAAGCAAGTGAAGGAAGAGAAATGGGTTGATTTACAATGTAAGAGCTAGTTAGTAACAAGCCTAAGCAATCAGCCAAGCATTTATAATTAATAATAAGTCTCTCTGTGGCTATTTGGGAACTGGCTGGAGGGACAGAAAAGTCAGCCTACACCTGTGACCATACACCCAAACAGCTCACATCTTAAATACCTCTTGGGTGTCACATCTCCAAAGAGGGAATCTCTGATCACGCCCCTTAAGTACCAACCCTCTGTCACTGTCTTTTTCCCAACCTTGCCTTTCCTTCATGATACCGTTCCTTACGTCACTGCACAATACTTTATTATATATAATTGCTTACTCATCATATTTTGCTAATTAATGTCTCTCAGTCACCTACTAGATACTGTGCCGCTAAGGAAACCAGCACCTGTAAACTGTCTGCTCTACCCCAAGGCTGACCACAGAGCGTGGCACATGCCAGGTGCTCATGAGTTACTGTGGGCGGGGATGAGTGAAGAGATGATCATACAGGGAAGTTTCCAGAGAGTGATGGTGTGATGGAGTCAGAGCCAAGCACATGTTGTTCAACTCCTAAAGTGGCGTGTTGGGGTGAAAACAGGGAAGGGCGATTGCTCTTTAGGGGACCTGAGTTTGGTTCCCAGCATCCATATCAGGTGGCTCAAAACTGCCTTTAACTCCAGCTCCAGATCTGGTGCCCTCTTCTGGCCTCGGCAGCAAGTATACATAACTCATGTACGTGCACACACATACATTTACTTAGAAATAATAAAATAAATTTTTTTGTTTTGTTTCCTGAGACAGGGTTTCTCTGTGTATCTTTGGCTGTCCTGGAACTCACTCTGGAGACCAGACTCATAGAGATTTGTCTGCCTCTGCTTCCTGAGTGCTGGGATTAAAGGTGTGCACCACCACATCTAGCTTAGTAAAAACAAATCTTTAAAAGTGAGATATTAATACATAAATATATACAAATATATAAATATCATATACAAATTAACCCACCATGCACTTATTTCCCTGGCAAAACAGATCAGTGGAAGATGAGCAGAAACGGGATCTAGTGTCCAAAAAAAAAAAAAGGTTTAGTTTTGACAAAGTGAAAACTCATCTGCATATGGAGATGTAACAGAAGAAAACTGAAAGTCCTGTTGAGCATCGAGAAAGACACACCCGGAAAAACACAGCTGCAGGCTGGGGCCACAGCTAGGCTGCTAGAGATGCACATGGCCAAGCTGACAACCTGAGTTCCACCCCAGAATCCATGTGGTGGAGACACAACCCCCCGCGAGTTCGCCTCCGACTGTCACCTGAGCGCCCGACTCATTCACACTGAACAAACGGAGGTGGCAACAGACGGGTGTCCCGCGGGGTCTCTCAGTCTGGACTGGTTTATGGCAACAATAGGAACCCAGACCAACTAGGCTTTTAATAATATTTACTATGTTTTCTTTTTTTTTTTATTAAAAGTTTTGGGGGACTGGAGCGATGACTTGGTGGTTAAGAGCGTTTACTGCTCTCGCAGATTCCGTTAGTTCAGCTCCCAGCGCCCTCATGGCAGCTCACAACTGTTCATAACTCCAGTTTCAGGGAATTTGACACCTCCTTCTGACCTCCATGGGCACCAGGCCCACGTGTGGTGCATATATATAATATATATATATATACATACATACATACATACATACATACATACATATATATCCATGCAGACAGAACCTTCATACACATGAAAAGTAGAATTGTAAAAATTATCTTCTGAGCCTGGCAGCGGTGGGCACACGCCTTTAATCCCAGCACTTGGGAGGCAGAGCCAGGTAGATCTTTGAGTTTGCGGCCAGTCTGTTCTACAGCCAAGACTACACAGAGAAACTGTCTCGAAACCCAGTGATATTTTTGTCAGCAAGTGTGAAATTCCCAATCTCTGGGCAATTAGACAAAGTGAACAAAAACCTTTCTGCCCCTTCAGGCTATGAAACCCGAACAACCCTTTGGTTTTCAGAGCTTGAAGAGTTCAGAATCCGACCCCACATGGTGACCCAGAGAGGGGAATACTCTCGGGGGCCGAGGGAACAAAAAGGGAGGTGAATTCCTAGAACAGGGAGGGATGCGGGCCTGGGGGTGGGGGTGGTGGGTCAGCTGTAGCTTCCGGAGTTGTGAGGAAATGCACGGGCTAAGAGGAAGTTCTTGGCAGCCCAGAAGAGCCCTGGCAGTGGGGCACGGTGCCACTGCCACAGAGCCCCGCATCTCAAGTTCACGTCTCAGCCCGCTCTCACCAGAAGCCATACACTCCTGGACAGGACCCCACAGAAGAGCCCCCGCGGAGCTGCCTGAGGAGAGAAAGCCTGGCAAGGTGGCCTGGGGCAGCGCAGTGGGCAGGCTCTTCCTGCTCAAGTGTGGTTTATTGTGGAGTGCTAGCAGATTCTCCCACACCCGGGGGAGGTGGAGGCAGAGGCCCAGAGAGAGCACTTTGCCCTGTGGTGAATCAGGGGCGATTGACTAAAGCCCCTTTCAGCTGAAGTGCAGGGTGAATGGAAGGAACTGAGACTTCTGAGGGGTGCAAGGCATGCTGGGAAATGTGGGTTTTAATTGGCAGTTGGGCAGTTTAGCCACAAGCGGGGAGCAGGGTGGGGTCGGTAGAGAAGAGGGGCCACTGAGGCGGAAACGGGGAAGCTTTTTTTTTCTCACACCAACAAACCAGAGGAAGATGAACCCCAGAAACATTTACCAGCTTAGCTCTGAGCTCAGAAGCAAAATTCAGACCCCTCAACCACTTTTCCTCTCCACACTTCACAGTGTTTATAAAAGCACGCTGATCAGAGATACGGCTCCCACTGCCGTCCTGAAGACGGGTGCTCAGATGCCACTGCCTGCTCCCCCAGCCTCCCCACTCCACCCCAACCCTGTCCTCCAGGTCCACTCTCCTTCGCAAGCTCTCCTGTTGCTCCCCTGGCCATAGTCTTTTCTGTCAGTCCTTCCCATTGCTTCCTTGAGGATTCCACAAAAGCCTCCCCGTACTTGCCCCAAGTGTAATGACCGTTTCCACTCTACTTGCATAAAACGTCCCCGAATTCTCCCAGAACTCAGATTTCTGACAACTACAGTTGCCTAAATTCTAGCAGAGAATTCTCAGAACGAGATGCCTCGTGTTTGGGAGAAGCGGAGTCTCGCTAAAGCTGTGGTTCTCAACCTATGGGTCGCGACCCCTTTGCAAGTCGCATGACTCACAGGAGTCGCGTATCAGATATCTTGCATATCGGATATCTATATAACGATTCATAACAGCAGCAAATTACAGTTAGGAAGTGGCAACAGAACAATTTTATGGTTCCACAGCATGGGGAACTGTGTTAAAGGGTCATAGCATTAGGAAGGCTGAGAATCACTGTCCTAGAGCCATTAACGTCTATTTAGAACTGTGGGGACAAGGATCAGTGGCAGAGGAAAAGGACATGCAGAAATGTGGTGATGTCGTTTTCTATCTGCTTTTAACAGATTTTGCTATTTTTAATTGTGTACAGGAGGGATTATGTGCATTCGATTGCAGTGCCTACAGAAGCTGGAAGCATTGGGTCCCAGCTTCCAGGAGGTTGTGAGCTGTTGGACACGGGTACTGGGATCAGGGCTGGCCTTTTGGAAGAACAGGACAGACTCTTTAACCAACAAGCAGTCTCCGCAGCCCATCAGCCTGCTTTCTCGTTCTTTTTTTTTATTAATTAATTATTAAAGATTTCTGCCTCCTCCCCGCCACCGCCTCCCATTTCCCTCCCCCTCTTTCTCGGTCTTGATAGCATAATGCCCCAAAGTCACTTCTCCCCAAGGGCCTTTGCATCATGATGAACTTCGAGAGATACTCCTCAAAAGACAGTTCCTCAGAAAAGACAAACAAAAAACTGGAAGACATCAACAAATCCCTGAAAGAAAACCAAGAAAAAGCAATCAAACATAGGAAAGAAACTATTCAAGACTTGAAAACTGAGATAGAGACAATAAAGAAAACACAAGCCGAGGGAATTATAGAAACAGAAACCATGAGAAAATGA
>NW_026067991.1:1871871-1880823 GCF_014885135.2 Alexandromys fortis
AGGGAGGGAGGGAGGGAGGGAGGGAGGGAGGGGAAGAGAGCAATCATGGGCAAAGGCCTGAACACACATTTTCTCAGAGATCTACCAATGGCCGATACACATGGAAAAGATGTTCACGTCCACCAGAGAAACACAAATCAAGGCACGTCTTGATATCCACTGAGGTGGGTAGAATGGAAAACTCACAATATCGACAAGACGCGGAGAGATCGGGTCCTGACACGCTGCTGGTGGGAATGTGTGAAGGCACAGAAGCTTTGGGAAACAACCTAAGACTTACCAGTGCTTGCCGGTTCCGTTCCTGGGTGACCAAAATATATGCACGTTCACTGCGACATTCATGAAAATGGAAGCAAGTGGCCACTGCTGACCAGTGACAGAACATGGGACAATCAGAGGACTGACTCCAAGGCGTCAGCATCCCTGGGGGCTCTGCTTCCTTACATAAAATGGTGCTGCAGCGGGCAGCATGGTAGAAGGAAAGAACTGACTCACACAAGCTGCCCTCTGACCTCTGTACATCCACCATGGCAAGCAGGCCCACACAACTCACATACACAACAAATAAACGTAATTTTAAATTTTTAAATGGTGTTATATTTGCAAATAACCTATGAACATTCTCTCATCTACTTGGGGATTTTAAATTCTATTTATTATTTATGTGTGCACACACATGTATTTGTGCGTGTTTGTAGGTTGGAAGACCATTTGCAAAGTCAGTTATCTCCTACTGTTTGGGTCCTAGGGATGAAACTCAGGTTTTCGGGCTTGGTAGCAAACACCTTTACCCACTGAGCCAACTCACCAGCCCCTCCCATGCACTTTAAATCATTTCCCTAATACTTCTACTATACCTAACATACCGTGAGTGTTTAAATGGTTGTTATACATATATTGCTTATGGATATGGTAGGAAAGAATCTAACCTTCCTCAGTAGATATTTAGTTTGTATTTTATTTATTTTTAGGTTAGTATGTAACATGACAGGTTTCATAATGTCATTGTCATACACATGTACCATTATACTTTGTCAGGCATGATTTCTTTCTTATTTTGTTTTGCTCTAGATACTGTAGTCCAGGCTGGCCTCACACTTGCTGTGCAGCTGAGCATGACCTTGAAGTTCTAGTCCTCTCACCTGCACCTCCCACGCGCCAGGATGATCGGCGTGTGCCCATGCTAGTAAGGACGCGGGGAAAGAGGAACATTCACACAGCTGGTCGGAGTGTCAACTGGTGCAGCCACCATGGAAGTCAGTGTGGAGGTTCCTCAAAAAAGCTAAAAATAGAACTACCAGCCTTCCCACTCGCCAGATGTGCCACTTCTGGGTATACACCCGAAGGAATCTGAGTCTGCACACCCCAGAGATACTCCTGCTGCTAGTAACATTAGCCAGCATCTGGAACCAGCTCGAGGCTCATCAACAGATGAGAAGAATATTTAAGTGACATATGCACAATGGAAGTCTGTTGAGCAATAAAGAAAGAAATTATAACGTTTACAAGAAATGGTTGGGGGGCTGGAGAGATGGCTCAGCGGTTAAGAGCACTGTCTGCTCTTCCAGGGGTCCTGAGTTCAATTCCCAGCAACCACATGGTGGCTCACAACCATCTGTAATGAGGTCTGGTGCCCTCTTCTGGCCTGTAGGCATACATGTAGACAGAAATTGTATACATAATAAATAAATAAAAATATTAAAAAAAAGAAATGGATGGAAGGGAAGATCATTATGTTAAGCGAAATAATTCCGACTCAGAAAGACAAATATCACATGTTCACTCATGTGTGGACTCTTGATTTAAGTGTGTGTGTGTGCATGTGTGTCCATGTGTGTGTTGTGTGCATGTGTAGCTTAAAAGCATAAAAGGGACTTTGGGGGGGGTGAAATCTAAAGGAGGGGCAAGGACAAGAAAGTGTGATAGAAAAAGTGACGTGAAAACAGAAGGGACATTGGGGAGGAGGACAGAGACTTGCAGGAGGGGGGTGAATAAGAGCAAAGTGCAATTACACACACACACACACACACGTCATAGTGACACCCATTACTTTGTATACTATCTAAAATTTTTAATTAGTTTTTTTTTAAGTTTTTCGAGACAGGGTTTCTCTGTAGCTTTGGAGCCTGTCCTGGAACTAGCTCTTGTAGACCAGGCTGGCCTAGAACTCACAGAGATCCGCCTGCCTCTGCCTCCCGAGTGCTGGGATTAAAGGTTTAATTAGTTTTTTTGGCTGTGTGTTTGTGCTTTTATTTTGTGTGTGTGCATGTGTGTATGTGCATGCATGCACGTGTGCGAGAGAGAGAGAGAGAGAGAGAGAGAGAGAGAGAGAGTAGTATATATGCCATAGTGTGAGTGTCGAGGTCAGAGGACTAATATGTGACGTCTGTTCTCTCCTTCCAAGTTTACATGGGTTCCAGGGATCAAACTCAGGTCATCAGGATTGTGCAGTCACTGTTTTGGCCCAGTGAGCCATCTCCTTGGCTTTGTAACTGTTTGTAAAAATAATATTTTCTATCCATGAGTGCTGAATCTGTGGATGTGGCCTCATTAAACACATAGGGCCAATTGTATGTCCATTTAATGGGATAACAGCTTACCATTAAAAAATACAGTGAGGGTTGGCGAGGTGGCTCAGTGGGTAAGAAAGTTTGCTGTGCGGGCATGAGGTATCCCTGGCACCCAGGTAAAAGCCGTGCACTATGAAGCACAGCAGTAATCCCAGTGCCAGGGGGGTGGATACAGAAGGTGCCTGGTTCATTGGCCAACATGGCTGAATTGGTGAGCTCCAGGTTCAATGAGAGACCATTTGGTCATCTCAAAATCTAAAGTGGAGAGCCTCTGAGGAAGACACTAACCATCAACTTCCGACCCCTACACACATGTATGTACGTCATGCACACAAACACACAGAAGGCGTGCCATACCGGTACACACTGCAAACGGACAAATTTAAACCCTTAGGTCTAGTGAAAGGAGGCAATGACAAAAGATTGCTTGTTTTCTGATTCCATTTTGTGTATGAAAAGTCCAGAATAGGGGCTGGAGAGATGGCTCAGTGGTTAAGAGCATTGCCTGCTCTTCCAAAGGTCCTGAGTTCAATTCCCAGCAACCACATGGTGGCTCACAACCATCTGTAATGAGGTCTGGTGCCCTCTTCTGGCCTGCAAGCATACATGTAGACAGACTATTGTATACATAATAAATAAATAAATATTTTAAAAAAGAGAGCTGAAAATGTTAAAAAAAAAAAAAAGTCCAGACTAAGTGAACAGAAACAGAAAGCTCTGTAATCATCTAGATTTAGATTTAGGAGTAACTGCTGCTGATCACGGGGTCTACTCGTGGGTTAGTGGAAATGCTCTCAGTACTGATGGTTTCACCACGCGGTGATTATGCTAAGAAGAAAGTTACCTCAGACATCTTAAATCTGACTTCTGTTATATGTGAGTTATGGTTCATTGAAACATTAAAAGAAAAACACCAAAAAATAACTAAGCAGGAATCAAGAAGAGAATCCCCACCCACCCTGTCTTGATTGTAAGACATGTAAAAAAAAATTCTGCCTAAAGATTTTAAAAATTATTTATTTCATGTGCATTTGTGTTTTGCCTGCATGTGTGTCTGTGTAAAAGTGTCACGGTCCCTGGAACTGGAATTGTAGACATTAGTTAGCGGCCATGTGGGTGCTGGGAGTTGAACCCAGGTTTTTTGAAAGAATATTTAGTGCCCTTAACACTGAACAATCTTTCCAGCCCCTGTCTAAAGATTTTTTTATCTTAATAAAAAGTTAACAGTTAAGTTGATACTTGCCAGTTATCAAGACAATCTATTTTTTAAAGTTTAAAAAATGTTTTAATTATGTATGTGTACTTGAGTGTGAATGTGTGTGCTAATCTCATCATCCTTTGCCTTTCATTTGACTTTTTTTTCCTTTTTCCATTTGACTTTTAAAGCTTTTTTAAGGTATAAATATGGTCTCAAAATCTGTAAGATTATTATGTTTATGTAAACGCTCTGCCCCATTATTAGTGGTCATATAGAGTGTTATTTCTAGAAATAAGCTTCATCTACCTTCCTGTATGGGTTTTTGGGTTTGAGTCTGAAGCAGGTAACTAGGAGCTAAGTTTGTGTACCCTGGATGTATTTAACAGAGTGTGATCCTTTAACCTCTCGGAGATCTGCTGCATAGGACATTGAAAATGTTTAAGTTTTCTGCAGTGAACCATGACATTCTTAGGGGTGATGTTAGAGGTCTCCAAGATGATGATGGGAGCCTGTAACGACAAATCCATCTGGACTGTAGTAAGCCTCTAAGCTGACAAACACCTCCCAAAGATCAGCTCTGGACTACAAACTGCTCAGGACAACTTCAAGGCAGTTAGCTAAGATGGTTCCCCACCCCACCCCCACCCCCCATAGACTACTCCAGGCAAGACTTGAGATAAACCCTTCACTTTCTCTTCACACACAGACTGGACAACAAATGATACAGTTAGCTCTCCCAGGACTTAACCATTAGCCCTATTTTCTCAGGATCCCCTAAAGATGTCCTCACCCCCAGAAAACAGGAAGTGATTTTAAGAACACAATGTCCACATTCCCACAAGGTGGCATGGGTGTTTTTGGTCATTCAGTGGGTTATGGATGTCTGTCATCATTTAGGGGAGGTAGTTGCAAGTTGTTATTGGTTATGGTCAGGGAGGAAACTAAAAGTAGGTTAGATTTAGGAATTTCTTTTCTTTCTTTTTCTTTCCTGTCTTTCTTATAAAAAAGGGTTAAAAGGGCAGATTATTGAATCTACTTTTAAACTAAAAAGCAACTTCTAGTCTCAAATATTTTAAAATGGTATGGATTTTTGTATAGTGATACAAACTTAAGGTAATTTGTATTACATCATACTGTAAGGTATTGTACCTTTGCAACTCATTTAAAAATGTAACATTCTAGTTCCTGAAAACTAATATTACAGACTGTTTAGCATAATTAGATAACAATTAAATTTGTAGTAAGGGTTTGGATGTAGACAGAAATAAGCTTTATTTAACCTCATGTATTTTAGAGAGATAGGTGGTTTTCAAATACTTCAGAGTTATGCAGAATTTATGCCAAAGATATTTTAATAACATAAGGCTTTTTATAACAGTGGGACATGTCTACTCCTGGCAGCACCAACCTATTTAAGAAAAATAAAAGGATGATGGGCCTCAAAGAATCTCCATATGGAATTTGCTTTCTCTAAGGCAAAGTTAGTCACTGGCAAAAAACTGCCCTTGCCAGACAGTGATGACACACACCTTTAATGCCAGCTCTTGGGAGGAAGAAACAAGTGGATCTCTGTGAGTTCAAGGCAAGCCTGGTCTACAGAGCAAGCTCCAGGACAGGCTCCAAAGCTACACAGAGATACCCTGTCTCAAAGACAAAAAAATAAAAGAAAGAAACTGCCCATGCATTGTCTGCTGACAGTATGCTATACAACTTGGACAAGCAGGACACAAAGAAGTTGACTGCTGAACTTTGCCAAGACAAGGTACGCCAGTCCTTCAAAATTCCTGCTTCAGACTGGAGAGATGGCTCAGAGGTTAAGAGCACTGGATGCTCTTCCAGAGGTCCTGAGTTCAATTCCCAGCAACCACATGGTGGCTCCCAGCTATCTATAATGAGATCTGGTCCCCTCTCCTGGCCTGCAGACATACATGGAGGCAGAAAGTTGTACACATAGTACATAAATAAATCTTAAAAAAATTCTGCTTCACAGAAAAGTCTTAGATATTCTGGGCCTGTGGGCTGAAGATGGATGCAACCAACATTGCAGAGAAAACCTGGGTGACTGTCTGTCATTTCTAGAGTGTTGGAAGTTGCCTGTTCTGTACTTCCTGTTTACTCAGATAATATTTTATCCTTCTTAGGTCTCTGAGGGGATTGAAGACTAGTTACAGTTTTACTAGGGTTTTTTGTTGTTGTTGTTGTTGTTACCAAATTAAAAAAAGAAATTCACAAAAGAGATGTAAAGTTTATAAAGGTTAAGAGACATAAAGTTTAAGTTGTTTATCTAAAAAAAGTCTTACAGTCTAAAAAAAAATACTTTTAGGCTAGTAATACAAGTTATGATAGAAAGTGATTTAGGTACAAAACTTTGGACTCACAAAGGTAGGACAGATAATAAATTTCTCCAAAGTTGCCAAATACAAATGAACTGGACATTGTGACTGTAATTTTACCTGATAATTGTTTTTATTGTGTATAGAGTTACTATGTGAGAGTTAAAACCTTTCTTTTTAAATTTATTTTTATTTTGGTTTCTCGAGACAGGGTTTATCTATAACTTTGGAGCCTGTTCTGGAACTCCTTTTGTAGACCAGGCTGGTCTTGAACACACAGAGATCTGCCTGTCTCCGCCTCCCGATGCTGGGATTAAAGGTGTGTGCCACCACTGTCCAGCAAAACCTTTCTTTTTTAATTTGGACAAAAACAGGGAAATGTTGCAGTCACACTGTGAATACTGAGACTGCGTTAATCAAATGAAATCAATGGGTCAGGAAGCAGCGTCAGCGACTAATTGACAGAAATCGTAAGAGTCAGAGGGAATTCAGAAGGCGACAGAGCGACTCACATGCAGGAGTAGGGGGGACTTTGAGTATGGTGGGCCTTTACGGTTTGGGGCAGTGGACTGATGTGATTTTTTCTGAGGTAACAGCAAAGGAGGAAGGTCAGCTAGTTGCTCCTCAACCTCTCTGAGCTAGAGGGTTTTACCCCAGCCTCTAACTGCCAAGTCTTCTTTGATAAAATCATAAGATATAAATCCAGGGTGTATAAAAATAACACCCTGGTAGTTACCAAATGTTTTTAAGTTGGAATTTGGCTTGTACTGGCTAGTTGTTTTTTTGTCAGTTTGATACAAGCTGGTCATCTGGAAAAAGGAAACCTCGCATGAGAAATACAACCTTCAGCTTGGCCGGTAGGCAAGTCTGTGCGGCATATTCTTTCTTAATTAAGGACTCATGTGGGAGGGCTCAATCCACTCTGAGCAGTGCCACACTGGACAGGTGGTACCGGGGTTATACTACAAAGCAGGCTGGGGAAACCATGAGGGCAAAGCCAGTCAGCAGAGTTCCTCCATTATTCTCCCTCAGTTCCTGCCCCCAGATTTCTACCTTGAGTTCCTGCCCTGACTTCCTTTCACCATGCTATAAAAAGAAACCTTTTCCCCCAAAGTTGCCTTTGGTCAGGGTGTTTATCACAGCCCTAGAAAGTAAACTGAGGCAGCTTCTTAAAGTAAAAATATTTACAGCAATTGGACTCTCCCTTTTTCATGTTTACACATTTGCATGCTTATATGTTTATATGTTTATGTGTTTGTGTGTTTATATGTTTGCACATTTTTAAAGACTATGTTTTGAATATTTTGATGCTGTAGATTTATTTAAAATGCAGCCATCTTAGTCCTGTGTTGGAGACAGTTGTTAAGGAGATCATTAATATTTCAATTTCATTATTTTACATTAATAAAGTAAATATTTTCATGATGATATGTTGAATATGAGTATAGAATGGAATAGATAATATTTATAAAGAAGTATAATTTGATTATATAAATTGACTGCACGTTGTTATAGACCAGAAAAGTCCAGAAAATTACTTTTTTTTTATTTGTTTGGTTTTCAAGACAAGGTTTCTCTGTGTAGTCCTAGATGTCCTGGAACTCACTCTGTGGACCAGGCCTCGAATTCACAAAGATCCACCTGCCTTTGTGTCCCTGATGCTAGATGTTCTTCATTAAGAAGAAAGAGACACTTATCCCTTTGGGAAGAAGCTATTCCCTTCTCCCCTTGAGAAGAGAGGGCTATGTTCCTAGAGTTGGGGTCTCTAATAGTCACTATTTGCTGGGATTTTGAAGTCTGACAGCACCCAGGCTCCTCTATGCTTCAGGGAAGCATTTCCTTTCACAGTCTTAAAAAACAGAGCCATGCCCCTAGAAAATTGGAGAAATAAAATGTGGTTGTATAGTCCAGGCTCTGCCCCCGACTGTGAGCTATGCCAAACCCACAGGTCTGGAGTTCACAGCGTGAGTATGCCGTCAGAGGCAGCAGAGACCTCTGATGTGTCAGAGGCGACAGAGACCTCTGATGCCGTCAGAGGCAGTGTTCAGCAGCCACGGTGACGAGGGCTTCCAACCAGCTGCTCCGTGGGTGTGATGACTAGGTTGTGCTCAGAGCTGCCCGCCTCTTCCTGAAGCTGCCTGTTTCCTCATCTGGATCCCTAGCCTTCGCACCGGTGTCTGCCATGGTCCTTCCAATAAACTCTGTTCCCGCTGTTGTTGCCGGACCGTCTTCTACTGCTTGGATTAGGAGCCCTGACTCGTAGGGAACAACTAACTTCAGATCCAAAGATGGTTGGTTCTGAAGAGAGATGGGAAAGAGGCAATAGTGGGATCTGGAAGTCAAAGTAAACTTCCTCCTCACGTCACCAGGATGTAGTGATAGCTACTGGTCTCCCAGGAGCAAACTCCTATTGCCCGTGGCTCTGAGGGTGCCCTGGGAACCCCGGGGAAACCAGGCTGTAGTCTAATTAGCAAACATTGAAAATGGCAGTCAGCTTGCTCCATAGGAAACCAAGTCGCTTGAGAGGATGGGAGTGTTCCCCTCCAAGAGAGTCTCTTCTGCTGTGCTGAGGTGTTTCCTGGGGGATACGTTAGGGCAAGTAAGACCTGGAAACACCTAGAAGTTCAGCGTTACCCCAGATTGAATAATAGAGGAAGAACTGACATATTCAAAGCATGCCCAACATGTAAGCAGAAACTTCAGTAGACAATCAAAGCATTTACAAGGGATGTAGTCTCAGTGCAGACTCAAAAAATAATAATGAACAGAATCAACTCGTAATGGATTATGAGATAGGCGCATTTGTACTCTGGGTTACAATTACCATTGAAGCCATTCTGAAATCACAATT
>NW_026067991.1:1881420-1892636 GCF_014885135.2 Alexandromys fortis
ATGGTGGCTCACAACCATCTATAATGAGGTCTGGTGCCCTCTTCTGGCCTTCAGACATACACACAGAAAGAATATTGTATACATAATAAATAAATAAATATTTAAAAAATAAAGACACTGATGGATAGTAGAGGCACATGTGTTTAATCCCAGCACTCAGGAGGCAAAGGCAGGTGGATCTCTGAATTCTAGGCTAGCCTGGTCTACAGGGTGAGTTTCAAGACAGCCAGGACAAACAAAGAAACAACCTGTCTCCAAAAACCAAAACCGAAAAACAAAGAAACCACTGGAGTGGCATTGCACAAACACCTCCATTTCTGGAGGAAAATACTCCACCTTTTAGAGGAGGAGCCACAGCACAGGCCATTTTCTTTGGAACTCACCACTAATTTAGTTCCCAGAGGCCTGCGCAGTATGGGGGCCTCCCACGGGAGGGGGGAGGCGGGGGGGGGGGGGGGGGGGGGGGGGGGGGGGGACGGGCGGGGAGGGAGCTCAGTGTGAACTGAGGAATGAAGACTTCCGGAGGGCAATTGAGGAACTCACGTGAGAAGCAGAGCGGGTCACAAGGATTGAAAGCCAAGGGCGCCCGATGAATGGTGATATTTGCCCTTGGGAGGCAGAGAGCCGATTCTGCACTGAAGCTGGGCCACAGTTCTCTGAGCCCAAAACTGGAGCAGAGCAGGCGGTCTGACCACCACAGCGGAGCATCTGTTTGCTGCTCAAGGCTGCCGGAGCCTTCCTCTCTAGTAGAGAAACTGGCTGGCAGATGAGGGAGCATGGCTGCCAGGTGCTTACAGAGCAAGTATGTTGATTTTTTTTTTTTTGAGTTATTGTTTACAAGTTAATTATAAGCAGTTTCTAAACAAAAAAAAAACTTTGACACTTTGTAAAAGACAAGAAATGTTGGGTCAAAATGAAGCTTAATAAAAGGGAGGAGGAAGAGGAGGAGGAAGAGAAGAAGAAGAACGAACAAGGGAGAAGGAGAAGGATGATGAGGAAGAAAGAAAGACAAGAATGGGAGGAGAAATACCAGAAAGGAGGTATCAGAGATTCAGGGAGGATTAATAGAGACCCCAGAACCAGAACATGAACCACAAACCCCTCCACCTCCCATGGCAAAAGTAGCCAAGGCAGAGAGGTGCCTATGGCTGGCCTTGGCACATTCAAGAAGCTGCGAGTCTACTGTGGAGGCCACCAGGGCTTGCTCACAGATAAGCACTAGGGAGACCAGGGATGTCAACACACAGGGCTGGCTCTTCAGAGGCAGGGATGTAAACTTTCTTCCCAGAGGCTGGGAGCCGATGTAGTCAGTCACTTGGTGCCCTGTGCTGTCTGGAGGTCCAGGCCACACCTGACTGCCTTCCTTAGACCTTTGAGCACTGTTTCTCAGCCATCGGAACCCTTCTGCACGGAAGGTGCCACACGGGCTTTGAAAAGACTTTCAGTCTAATGCCATCTTCAGCTTCGTTGTACACACGCAACTGAGCTAATTAAAATCTTTTTCCAAACCGTGCTGTACTAATATAGGACTAC
Organism: Alexandromys fortis; assembly: GCF_014885135.2. NCBI lineage: Eukaryota > Metazoa > Chordata > Mammalia > Rodentia > Cricetidae > Alexandromys > Alexandromys fortis. The sequence continues at coordinate 1,882,954 of NW_026067991.1, forward strand.
TAAAGTAAACCACCTGGCGTCACCCGCTGGACGTCTGAACCAACACCAGCTTTTGAGTTGTGTTGAACCTTCTTGCCTTTAAGGATGACACTCTACCGTACCTGGTGTCTGCAGGGAACCCCCTCTCCCCCTCTGCCCATGGTCTATCCAGACTCTAACAGGTACTCAGCACAGGAGCCTGTGTTTGGCCTCTGGAGTCAGAGCTCCACTGTTCGCCGTGGATGAACTAGAGCAAGGTGCTTGGCTTCCGGGTGCCCACACACCCTGTGGGAAAGGATTAATGCTGACTGACAAGTTCATCTTCCAGAGAGCCAGGGGAAGTATTAAGGGGAACTGCCGCTCTGTACCTAATTTTGGCCAGAAGGAGGAATTGGGTGGCAGAGTGGAAATGCCAGGGAGCCTTGGGAGAAGGCAGAAAGTGTGTGGCGTGGCAGATGCCTTTGTTAGCTTTGACAGAGGAGGCAGAGAAGACCCAAGGTTCCAGCCATCTTTGGCTACATGGTGTGCCCAAACTGCGATATGAAACTCTGTCTCAGAAAGCAGAGACAATTAAATTGGGAGACAGAGAGAAGACTTAACAGTTAGGAGCACTTTCTGTTCTTGCAGAGAACCTGGGTTCAGTTCCCAGCACCCACATGGTAGCTCACAACCATCTGTAACTTCAGGAAATCACCGCTCTTTTCTGTGTCTGCAGGCACCTGCATGCAGGGGATCCACATATGTAAACTTTGGCACACACAGACACACATAAAATAAATAAATCTTTTTAAAAATTAAAAGGATAGAATACAGCTTGAGAAAACACTACATTGGGAGAAAGCTGAAGCTTTTCCTAACTTTGCTGGGGTTGGGGTGGAGGCAGGTGCCAGACCACTAGGGACCAAACCCAGGGCCTTGCACAATCTAAGCAGGGGCCCACCACTGAGCTATACCCCAATCCCTGTGACAGCTGAAGAAGATCCCCCCGACCTGTGAGCTTTCAAGTGCAGTCTCCAAAGGGGAGGGCAGAAGAAGCCTCCTGGCTCAGCCGTTTCTCTGACTGTGGGGGAAAGTGAAGCCAAGCTGGACAAGGGAGAGCAACCACAGAGGAAGGGGAGGGAAGGGAGCAAACTAGGTCCTCTGGGAAAGTGAAAGTCACACAGGAAAGAGGCCTGCAAGGGGCTTTGTAAGGCAAGAAAGGGACCTGCTGCTTGTGGTTGGTGCTGTCCTCTTGGCGCTGACAGAAAGCAGAACTCCGCAAGACAGGTGTTTTGCTTCCATTTTCTCTGTCAAAGGGAAGGAATGTTCTGAGGACTGAGTTTCCCAGAGGAAGACCCAAGTTTGCAAATGAGGCTGTAACACATTGCTGTGGGGCCACTGTGTGGAGTCCAGAGTTCTGACCAAGAAAATCACTGTTGGGGGGGAAGGGCAGGGGTACGTGGTCCTCAGACATTGTCGAAGGAGCAGACAGGGGCCTGGAGGCAGACACTGTAATTTTCAAAACTGGAGGAAACTCAATTCCAGGAACCATAAGTCTTGTGTTTATGTAGTCCAGGCCTAAATGGAAAATTAATAAAGCTCATATCACTCCTCCTGGCCAGTGGAGGGGACTGGACATTTCGATTCCTGTCGCTCTGCCCTCCAGGAGGGTCTTGATCCCTCTCCATCTTGGAGACAGAGCCTTGTGTAGCCCAGGCTACCTTTGAGCTCAGCCAACATCTTACAGCTCCCACCTCCCAAGTACTGTGAGGACAGGCCCAATACCCCAGTACCTTAGACATTTCAGATGAATTATGCCAGCATTAATTATTTATATCAGAACTGTATTTCCTGGAACAAACTCCCTTTTAAGAAATTTAATCTCTCATTGTCTTTCCATAACACTTGAGATCTTTCTTTCTTTTTCTTTTTTTCTTTCACAGGGTCTCACTATGTAGACCTGGGCTAGCCTAGAACTTACTCTGAAGCTAGATGGGGCTAGCCCCAGCTCACCCCCAGGTGCTGGGGTTAAAGGCCAGCCATCCCCCTCTGACCATTATTTACATCTTCACTCATCTTTTTGTTTTTAGTCCAGTGAAATCTTTTTCATCGGAAACAATTGTTCCTCACTGACATGGTGGCTCACAGCCACACATCCCTCCAGTTCCAAGAGTCTGAGGCCCTCTTCTGACCTCCTGGGGCACCAGGCATGCATATGAAACACAGACTACATGCAGGCAAAACACCCGTACAAATAAGATAAATAAAGCTGAAAGTAAGCTATTTTTAGTCTCTAAACTGGGAATGGTGATGATCTACAACTTCTGTTTCAGTATTCAGGAGGTAAAGCAGAAGGCAGGAACTCAAAATCAGCTGAGGCACCATAGCAAGTTCAAAGCCAGCCTGAGCTATATAATGAGGTCTTGTCTTAAAAAGCCAAGGGCCAGAGATGGAGCTTGTCTAGCATTGCAAAGGCCTGGGATTCACCCTTGAGCACCACTAAAAAAACCCAGTGCATGTCCAGATTCAAGGTGCGGTCTCCAGACTAAGAGTCTCTCCTGTGGTCAGGTGTGAATTTCCCATTTGACGAGGCCTGCTCAGGCCCCACGTGTGTCAGGTGTGAACGTTATCTGATAAAGGCTGCTCAGGGACCTGTGTTCCACATGTCTCCATCACTTTGTTCTCCTCAGACACTACTAGGCTAAGACCTAACGTAACTGAAAAGGCAAGAAACTTTTCAAAACTATCTTACCCTGTCTTGGCAGGATATGACAGTCCTGTTTTATCCATTTACACAGCCCACACAGGAGACAGCCCACATGGGAGAGAGCCCACACGGGAGACTGCCCACACAGGAGACATCCCCCACGGGAGACATCCCCCACCAAAGACATTCCACACGAAAGACATCCCACACGGGAGATATCCCACACGGGAGACAGCCCACACGGGAGACAGCCCACACGGGAGACAGCCCACACAGGAGACAGCCCACATGGAAGACAGATATCCCACACGGAAGACAGACATCGTACACGGAAGACATCCTACACAGAAGAGCCCTTAGATGCTAGATCACACTCTGACTTTGGACAAAACAATAGCAGAGACGATTTTGAGGACAGCTGTAGACGGTTGAGTATAGATAAAGCATCAGTGGTAGAAAATGATTGTTAATCTTATTTACTTACTTTTATGTTTGCGGTGATATGACAACCTTATGCTTTACACGCGTATACTGGAATATTTAAGAGTGGGTTGGTTGTCGCCATGCCTTTAAATGGACTTAGAGTTTCAACAGAAAGAAAATGAATGCAGCGTGGTGGCACACGCCGGTTATTCCCAGCAGGCTGGAGCCTGGGGCGGGAGGATCTGATTGGGAGTTCCAGCCCACCTGGGCTACATGGGCGATTCCAGGTCGGCCTGAGCCACACCAGGAGCTGATCACAAACACACAGGCATCAAGGTGAGAGTGGACTCGTTTGTCCCATAGGACGCCTGGCACATGTGAACTCACACGGGAAAGCGGCAGGGGCAGTTAGGGTGCAGCCAAGGTTAAACTCCCACTCAGGCCCTGAGGAGGAAAGCCCGTCACTGCTTTGTTCCTGTTTCCTCCCTGCTTAGCCCCCCTTCCTGACTCCCTTTTGGAGTTTCTGAGAAACTCCTGCCTTCCAGGGGTGTCCCCAGGGGTGAGCTAGAAACAAAGGTCCCCAGGGCCGTCCTGTGGGGCAGAGGGGCCCACCCTTACCACTAGAGGCCGACTGAAGAGCAGCAGAAAGTCAAGTGTCGGTTGATCTTCTGGGGAAGTGGCAAAATCCCACCTCTGGGAATGTCAGCTGCAGTGAAAAGTGTGGTCAGGAGGGAACTGGAGCTAGGAGTAGGCCGTGGACCCCTAAAGGACTTCTCAGCCCCAGGTGCCAACCCCCAGGCAACGAGAGTGGAACCAGAGGTGACAGAAAATGGTGGAGACGCAGAAAGGAAGAGGGCCACTGACCCAGCTGGGCCCAGGGTTAATTCTGTGCTTTCTGGTTTCCCTGAGGGACCCTGGCTTCTGGGCCGGTTTCCTTCAGTGTTTGATTTCACTCGATAAGGATGTGGGGGTGGGGGAGGAAGCCCCCACCAGGCACTGCAGGGAACAGCAATGGCCCTGATACAGAAGCAGGTGCTCCGAGTTAAAGCTTCCTCTCCCAGCCCACGCGGACAGCAGGGACATTTAACAGGAGAGAAATTACAAGCCTAATTAAAGCAAGGGTTGTTTTGAACTCTGCAAATGCTGCCTGTAAATCAGACAGGACAAAGAACCCTGGCCAGCATATTTCCGAGTTCCAGAGAGGAAAGAACAATGCAGTCGGGTCAACAAATGGGACCCTAGGGCCACTTGGTGCCGGACAGGATATAAAGATGAATAGCCTTTTTTCTTACCCTCAGAACACTCCCAGCCATCAGTTGCATCAGAAAGCTAAACATCAAATAATAAAGAACAGCTCACGAAAACATGCTTCGTCCTGCATTGCCAGAGACAACGTGGAATTTACCTGGAAAGTGCAAGCAGACAGACTCTATCCCATGTCCGTCTTATCCACCACTGGTGTTTTAGATGCAGCCTCAGAAATAGTCTAAAGCCTGTGTCCTTTTGGTCCAGTCAATCCAGATCCAGGTTTAAAAGTAGGTCTCCCTATTAGTCTGCTGGCACCAATAAAACAAAGAGCTAGAAGTGGATAAATCTCTACAAACAATCCTACCCTGTCTGCCCTGTCTTGTCTTTTAGACTCCCCCCAACAAGCAAGGATGCAATTTTTCCTAACATCTTATTTCATGGCTTAGTTCAGTGTAGCTGGGACACAAGAGCCAGAGTGCTCTTAAAGAGACCTGGGGTAGAGGAGTATTTTAAAGATCCAGAGAGAGAGAGGGCTCCGTGCTTATGAGCTCTTGCTGGGAAATCCTAAGGGTGGGAGTTCGCCCTCAGGACCCACGTAACACACCTGGTGACTATCTCCCAAATGCCTGTGGCTCTAGCTCCTAGGGTCCAACACACTCTCTGGCTTTTGTACCTCACATACATGGAGGGACTCTGGCTGGTCCAAGCATGGCAAACATGGCTAAGGCAGGCCTTGCCCTTCTCCCTCATTCCCTCTTCCTTGCTAAAAACCATTAGATTACATTCCTAAAGCTAGCCACCAAGGCCTATTCTCTTATTTGGCCACTTCTGCCTCCTGAGGCTGACTATCCTGGTCCAGCAATCAAAAGGCCCCCTTTGAGTGCTCTAATTAATATGCCCAGTTAAAATCAAACACCTCATCATATAAAGCGTCATTTTCCAGCTAGGCAGCGGTTGTGCACGCCTATAATCCCAGCGCTCAGGAAGCAGAGGCAGGTGTATCTCTGTGAGTCTGAGGTCAGCCTGGTCTACAAGAGCTAGTTCCAGGACAGACTCCAAAACTACAGAGAAACCCTGTCTCAGGGGGAAAAAAATGCCATTTTCCTATGGTCCATGTCTACGTCTGTCTCCCTTCTATACAGAGGTAGTTCTTTATCGTTGCCTGTCCCCACCCCCACCCCTTGTTCCCTTCTCTTCTCTCTCATCCTCCATCTCCTGTCCCTGCCCTCTGTCCCCCTGGGACAAGTAAATCTCCTTTGTGCTGAGAACTTGGTCTTGGGGTATCCTGGTCTGACACCATTCCCTTTCACTGTGCATGTGTACGTACATTCATGAAGACACACACAGTACGTGACCCTTTTAGAAAATGTTTTGAGGCCCTCCATTATACGGGACACCTTCTCCCATCATTGCCTTTCTCTAGCACATCAACCAGGTGGTTGTGGAATGTGTCATTACCACTCGGTCACAGACCAGAAAGTGGAGCTTCAGAAAGGGCAAGTGACCTGCCTGAAGTCCAGCGGGTAAAATCGGGCGTGTGAGTGGTGACTTAGGCAGCGAGAAACAATGCTCTCCACGCTGCCTCCGCTGTGCCATCATGTGGAGAGGTTATTTAGGGTGTGCCAGTGGGTTTTGGAGAAAGACAGAAGGGCCTGGGCTCAGATTGTCTGGGAATCTTCTCAGAACTCTTTATTATCACTATATTTTGATCCCCAGATATGTCCCGTTGCCACCTTCCCTGTGGCAGCCACGTGTGTGCAAAGCTGCAGGCCAGATTGCAGGCAGAGCCCATGCCCTGCCCTGTCAACAGAAGAGCCAGCAAATGAGGAAGGAGCACAGACATGAGAAACTGAGAGCCCTTGCCTTCCAGGTGATCGTAATCTTGGAGGTGAATGCGATGGGTCAGGACAATCGGTCTTCTAGTTCACTGTGTCCCTGAGTTCACACGGATGAACCCATGGTCCTGACCACGAGAGGAAAATGGGGGAATGTCAGGAACCCAAGATGTCATGGTTAGTCTTGTCAACTTGACAGAACCTGCAGTTCTCCCAGGAAATGGGCCTCTGGGCATGACTCTGGGGAACTGTCTTGATTGAATTCCTGGAAGTGGGAGTCCTGCCCCGGGGGGGGGCGTCATTCCCCAGGAAGGGAATCCTGGGCTGTATCTAGTGGAGAAAGAGAGCAGGTCCTCAGCAAGTGCACCGCCCCTGTTTCTACCTCCTGACTGTGGATAGAGGTGACCACTGCTCTCTGACTCTTGACGGTTGGAAATCTGTGCTGTGAACCCCTCTCGCTGAAGTGGCTTTTGCCAGGTCATCTTAACGCAGGAGGAAAACTACTAGAGAAGGGAAGAGGAGCAGCCAGGGAGAAACTAGAACTTTTCCAGCTGAAGCAGGTGATGATGTGTTAGGTAAAAACCAAAGAACAAAAAGCAGGGTCCTAAAAGGTTTGAGCCAGGCCTCCTCCTTCCAGCCTCCTCAGCTTTGCAGAAAACATGTGGGCAGTACCCGCCACAGGGTGTGGGCTTAACTGGGAAGTGGAATTGAGGAACATTTGCCTCCAGCAAGCTCCCCGCTGCGGGTTAGCCCTGGCACCCCAACCTACCCCATCGCCAAATGTGTTGCTGCTGCCCCCTGCTGGATGAACCCTGTCGGACCCCCTTAGGGGGGCTGCCGCCTTCCACATCCAGGCAGGAACTGTGGGAGGCAGGCAGTAAAAGAGTCTTTAAATATAGCCAGAGATCAACATAAATCTGTACTGGCAAAGTCTAGAACCTCTGGCTAGTAGTCAAGATATAAGCTTCTGAAGGGGACAGCAAACGAGAATCGGGGCAGGGAGCCACCTGAGGTGGAAGGCTTAAAGGCCTCAACTGCCTGCCTGCCTCTTGCCTTGGGTACGGTCCAAGGATACTCCGCTCCCCAAATGCAGTGTTATGCTTCTCCAGGAAGGTTTGCAAAGACTAAGTGGCTAAGAAAATGGCGTCCAGGACCTTCAGCAATGCTTTCTTTTCTCCTCTTCCAGAGACTCCGGACAGCCCCCACCTCCTGTGCTAGCCTTGCTTCCCACGCTCCCTCCTCTTGCAGGCTGCGCTCCTTAACAGAACTCTGCAGTGCCCAAGCTCCTTCCTCTCTTCCCACTGTCGCTCTAGTGACTGCGTTCTCTCCCACACCCCAACACTTGCACCTTGATTAACAGCGTTGTCTGTATGTATGTAGTATGTATGTATGTAGTATGTATATGAAACAAAACTAAACAAAAATGAAAAAAATAAAAATATATAGCAAGATATATGCATTGAGACAGTTTCACTGTGTAGCTCTGGCTGTCCTGGAACTCACTCTAGACCAGACTGGCCTTGAACTCACAGAGATCCCCCTGCCTCTGCCTCCTGAGTGCGAGGATTAAAAAAGCACACACCACTATGCCTGGTCAGAACAGGTTAATTTTTGTTGTTTTGTTTGTTTTGGTTTTGGTGCATGTGTATGTTCTTTGATTGGTTGGTTTGGTTTTTCGAGACAGGATTTCTCTAAGTTAGCCATGGCTGTCCTGGAACTCACTCTGTAGACCAGGCTGGCCTCCAACTCACAGAGATCCCCCTGCCTCTGCTTCCCGAGTGCTGGGTTTAAAGGTGTGCCCCTTCCACTTGGTTTGGTTTTGTTTGTTTGTTTGTTTGTTTTATTGTCATGATGGTAATAATTTTTTCCTGGCTAGTTTTTTTTTCTTTTTCTTTTTTTATGTATCATATCCTGATGGCAGTTTCCCCTTCCCTCCCTCCCCCAAGTCTCTCCTCCCAACCCCTCACCCTAGATCCATCCCCCTCTGCCCCCCCCAAGAAAGAGCAGGCCTCCCAGGGACATCAACCAAGCATGGTATAACAAACTGCAATAAGACCAGGCACATACCACCCCATTAAGGTTGGACAAGGCACCCAGTAGGAGGCAAGGGTTCCACAAGCAGACAAGAGTCAGCGACAGCCCCTGCTCCCACTGTTAGGAATCCCATAAGAACACCAAGCTACATAACCATCACATATTGCAGAGGACTTAGGTCAGACCCATACAGGCTCCCTGATCTCTGCAAGCCCCATGAATTCTGGTCAATCGATTCTGAGCTGTGTTATAATGTTATTGTGGTGTCCCTGACCCCCTGGCACCTCCATCCTTCTCCCGCTCCTCCACAGGACTCCCCAAGCTCTGCCTAATGTTTGGCTGTGGAACTCTGCATCTGCTCCCAGCAGTTGCTGGATGAAGCCTCTCTGATCTCTTTGAGAATGATTCTGCTAGGCTCTGGTCCCAGAACACTCTGCAGGCAGGACAAGCTGTAGGTGGGAGGTTTTGTGGTTGGATGGTGTCCAGTCCCTGCACTCAAGGCCTTGCCTGGATACAGGAGGTGACTGGTCCAGGCTCCGTGTCTCCCATTGCTAGGAGTCTTTGCTAGGGTTGCTCTCGTAGATTCCATGGAGCTTCCATTGCACTAGGTTTCCACCTCACCCCCGAAATGTCCCCCAATTCCAGTAGTTTCTCACAGTGTTCCCCCATCTGATCCCTCCTGTTCCAACCCCATCTGCCCCCAGAGTCCCTTCCCAGGGAGATCTGGCATCCGCCTATGAACCCTCCTTGTTACCTAGTCTCTCTGGATCTGTGGAGACTAGCATAGTTACCCTTTATTTTACAGCTAATTTTCACTTATAAGTAAGTAGACACCATGTTTGTCTTTCTGGGTCTGGGTTACCTCACTCAGAGTGATTTTTTTTTGTTCCATCCATTTGCATGCAAATTTCATGATATCATTGTTTTAATAGTTAAGTAATACCCCATTGTGTAAATGTACATTTTCTTTATCCATTCTTTGGTTGAGGGACATCTAGGTTGTTTCCAGGTTCTGGCTATTACGAATAAGGCTGCTATGAACATGGTGGAGCAAGTGTCCTTGTGGTATGGTACAGCATCCTTTGAGTATATGCCCAAGAATGGTAGAGCTGAGTCTTGAGGTAGATCGATTCCCAGTTTTCTGAGAAACCGCCATATTGATTTCCATAGTGGCTGCACAAGTTTGTACTCCCACCAGCCGTGGAGGAGTGTTCCCCTGGCTCTGCATCCTCACCAGCAGGAGCTATCACTTGTGTTTGTTATCTTAGCCATTCTGACAGCATCTCAAAGTCATTTCGATTTGCATCCCTCTCATGACTAAGGATGTTGAACCTTTAAATGTTTCTCAGCCATTTCTAATTCCTCTGTTGAGAATTCTCTATTTAGATCTGTACCCCATTTTTTAATTGAATTATTTAGTTTGTCGACATCTAGTCTCTTGAGTTCTTTATATATTTTGGATATTGGTCCTCTGTCAG
>NW_026067991.1:1895151-1896018 GCF_014885135.2 Alexandromys fortis
AATTGTTCAGGAACTGAGTACGTGCGAGTGTAGCTGTTAGGTCCTTGGTTCCCAGGGGAGGAGGGGAAGCACTATGGTACAGAGGCTGAGAGGATTCAGAATTGTCAAAAATGGCTTCAGAATTGTCTTAAAGTCTTACAGTGGTGAGAGAGGGATTGCCCGTCAAGGGAGGAACGCAGGACCTAGTCAGTAAATCCGGCTGGGTTAGGGTGGTGGTTTGGCCGAGACTATGCCCCTACACCACCACGAGGCTACTGTATCACCAGTTGGTGCAGCTGGCTGGGAAGGTTAGGGAACCTTCAGGGCTCTGATCCTGGCTGGAGGTGAAGGGGGCTTTGAGAGTTTGTAGCAGTGGTGGTTTAAAGAGAACCCCGCCCACACAGGCTCAGATGTTTGAGTACTTGGTCCCCAGTGGGTGGCACTGTTTGTATTTGTATAGGGCTCAGGTGTGGCCTTACTGGAAGGACTTCTCTGGTGTTTGTGGTTCAAAATGTGAGCTCTCTGCATCCAGTTCCTGTCGCCACGCCTGCTGATTGCTACCACAGTTCTTTGCCATGACAGACTCTTCTCCCTCAGGAACAACTAAAACGGGGGAACATAAACCCTTCCTTTTATAAGGTGGCCTGGTCATTGCATTTTTTTTTTTTACAATAGAAAAATAAAGTAGGCCAAGGATGGTGTGCATGCCTTTAATCCCAGCACTCCGGCAGCAGAGGCAGGTGGATCTCTGTGAGTTCAGGGCCAGCCTGGTCTACAGAGTATGTTCCAGGACAGCCAGGGCTACACAGAAAAACTCTTGTTTCAAAAAACAAAACAGAGAGAGAGAGAGAGAGAGAGAGAGAGAGAGAGAGAGAGAGAGAGAGAGAG